>NW_016809075.1:2094158-2113454 GCF_001698545.2 Rhinopithecus bieti
CTTTTTTTTTTTTTTTTTTAATCTGAGTCTTACTCTATCGCCCAGGCTGGAGTGCAGTGGCATGATCTCGGCTCACTGCAACAACCTCCGCCTGCCAGGTTCAAGTGATTCTTTTGCCTGAGCCTCCCGAGTAGGTGGGATTACAGTTGCCCACCACCACACTCAGCTAATTTTTGTATTTTTTGTAGAAATGGGGTTTCACCATGTTGGCCAAGATGGGGTTTCACTGTGTTGGCCAGGTTGGTCTCAAACTCCTGACCTTGCAAGTGATCCACCTGCTTCAGCCTCCCAAAGTGCTGGGATTACAGGCGTGAGCCACCGTGCCCGGCCAGGATTAAGCATGTTTCCATTGCTGTTGATCTTACTCATCCACTAAACTTTGCATCTATTGTTTTTTTTTTTTTTTTTTTTTTTTTTTTTTTATTTTTTTTTTGAGATGGGAGTCTCACTGTGTCACCCAGGCTGGAGTGCAGTGGTGTGATCTTGGCTCAGCGCAACCTCTGCCACCTGGGTTCAAGTGATTCTCCTGTCTCAGCCTCCAGAGTAGCTGAGATTAAAGGCACCTGCCACTGCACCTGGCTCATTTTTGTAATTTTAGTAGAGATGGGGTTTCACCATCTTGGCCAGGCTGGTCTTGAACTCCTGACCTCATGATCCACCCACCTCGGCCTCCCAGTGTTGGGATTACAGATGTGAGCCAACACGCCCAGCCAGCACCTATTGCTCTAAGCTATAGTCACAGATATTTTTATTGGCTGCCATCATTTCAAGGTGGTTCAACTACAAATTAACTGTAGGAGTATTCTAATAATAGTATCAGGATTTGTCAAAATCAAGCTGTTTTTTTTTTTTTTTTAAACGGAGTCTCACGCTCAGGCTGGAGTGCAGATCTCAGCTCACTGCAAGCTCCGCCTCCTGGGTTTACGCCATTCTCCTGCCTCAGCCTCCCGAGTAGCTGGGACTACAGGCACCCGCCAAATCGCCCGGCTAGTTTTTTGTGTTTTTTAGTAGAGACAGGGTTTCACCGTGTTAGCCAGGATGGTCTCGATCTCCTGACCTCATGATCCGCCCGTCTCGGCCTCCCAAAGTGCTGGGATTACAGGCTTGAGCCACCGCGCCCGGCCGCTGCTTTAGTTTTCATGAAATAAATGTGAAATGCTGTCCAGGTGAGGTAAAAACAGATTTTACTTTGGACGTGTAACATTAGATGAGTCTTTGTCGGTATACATTTTCTTAAATTTCTTTTTTTTCCATATTTAAGAAATTAAGGGAAGAATATGTCCTTTATTTTACTTACTTGTATCTCAACATGACCAGAAATAACATAACTTTGAAAGGTTAGGGCTTATTCTTTTTCCATTTTGGAGGGATTTTCAGCATTCTTTCAAATCTGAATATTATATTGGATTTTAAAGCAACTATTTATAATCAAGCCTGTTAAACCCTATAGGGAAAGGGCAAAGAGTAAGACATGTTAATACTGTGTATAGAGATCACAGTAATGGACACATGAAGTTGGTGTTAACAAGTTTACTCCTATTCTACTGAAATATAAGGATACTGAAGACAATTCTGGAATATTGAACAGAAACTTCAAAAAGCTGAAGTTTCAGCTGGGCAGGGTGGCTCATGCCTGTAATCCCAGCACTTTGGGAGGCCGAGGCGGGTGGATCACTTGAGGTCAGGAGTTCGAGATCAGCCTGGCCAACATGCTGAAACCCCGTCTCTACTAAAAATACAAAAAATTAGCTGGGCATGGTGGCGTGTGCCTGTAATCCCAATTACTTGGGAGGCTGAGGCAGGAGAATTGCTTGAACCTGGAAGGCAGAGGTTGCAGTGAGCCGAGATCTCACCACTGCACTCCAGTCTGGGCAACACAAGCGAAACTCCATATCAAAAAAACAAAACAAAAAACTGAAATTTTCTTTTTTTTTCTTTTTTTTTTTGAGACGGAGTCTCGCTCTGTCGCCCAGGCTGGAGTGCAGTGGCCGGATCTCAGCTCACTGCAAGCTCCGCCTCCCGGGTTTACGCCATTCTCCTGCCTCAGCCTCCCGAGTAGCTGGGACTACAGGCGCCCGCCACCTCGCCCGGCTAAAAACTGAAATTTTCAATAGGCAAGCCTTGGTCCTCAAAGCTTCTGTATTTTTTGTTATTCACTGTGTTTAAGACATGACCAATTGTTTGGAATTACACTCTTCACTATAATTGCCCACATGTGTGCTCTCTTCATTTTGAAGAGGGTCTGAAAGGATGTTGGGAGTGGAGGTAGGTCGGGGCTGGGATAGCTAGCATTCACTGAGCTCTTGGCAGAAAAAGGCACATCATTTCTTTCTAGCTGCTGATTGGGATGGTAGTATCATTCTTCCTTTATTAAACGAAGAACAGGGTTCAGAGCTAGCTTTCTTAAGGCTATCCAACTCAAGGTGGGAGTTGGATTGTCACCCATAAAGCTCTTCCCTGCTGCCTCCCACAAACTCAGTTTATAAATGGTAGCAGTCACATCCTAGTTTTACTGAGTCCAGTGAAATACCACTGTGATGATGATAGATACAGCAATCCAGTTCTTGATTTTGAGTACTTTAATGGTGTGAAAAGCTTTCCATTGTTCACCTAGCAGTAATATTGTCCTCCCTTCCATGAGCATCGCCCCTTTCACCAGGCACAACCGCTGAGTTTTCAATCACATTGAAAACTCACATTATGTGCTAAATTCCTGTATACTCTGGGCCCAAGCTCAACCCAAGACATTTTAACCCCCAAGTTCTGAAAAGCAGATCTACAGCATCTCCTTAACTTTAACCTACTTTAGTCATACACTGTGTAATGAGTAGCAGCCAAAAGCTACCTACCATCACCTACCAGGCCGTCTTTATTCTTCATACGAGCTGCACTTAATTCAGTTTAAAGCAGCTATTTAACTGCAGAAACTTGCATTTTAAAAATATTTCCAGGTGATTCTGCCAGTTAAAAAATCTCTGGTGTAAGCAACCTCTATCTCTACTGGTAATAAAGTTTTAAAAAAGTTTGTATATGCCATTACACTGTCAAGTTTATAGAGGATAGTGCTTTTTCCTATTGACAGGACATGACATTATGAAAATCCATGGCTGAATTCATCCATAAGGCAGTCACTAACAGGCTGATGTGAAAGATGAAAGAAAACTGGCCTGAACTGTGTCTGCACATTTGAAAACTCTAAGTAAGATTCTTAATTTCATGGCAATACAATAAAAAATCTTTCATCAGTGAGGCCCTACATTGCATTGGGAGGTGGTGTTGAGGGGAAGGAATAGGCAGGCCATATGCTACAGTTAAAATAAAAACATACAATTTATTATATTGAAAAGTGCAGGGGGCAGGGGTGAAGGAATACACAATGAACTTGGATGAGTTTGGTTAGATTGAATTACTCGCTTTGTAAAGTTAAAACCCATCCAATTTATTATGTTAATAGAATAAGCCCTTACTGATGTCAGTACCAGTGAGACAAATCTCTTAACTGTGACACAAAAAATATTTATGTTACATTTAGGCTGAAAATGTTTTATTTTTAATTTTTAAAAATTATCATTATTATTGTTTTGAGATAGAGTCTTGCTCTGTTGCCTAGGCTGGAGTGCAGTGGCGCTATCTCGGCTCACTGCAACCTCTGCCTCCCAGGCTCAAGAGATTCTCTCCTGCCTCAGCCTCTTGAGTAGCTGGGACTATAGGCACGCACCGCAACGCCTGGCTAAATTTTTTTTTATTTTTTAGTAGAGATGGGGTTTGCCATGTTGGCCAGGCTGCTCTCGAACTCCTGACCTCAGGTGACCCGCCTGTGTTGGCCTCCCGAAGTGCTGGGATTACAGGCGTTAGCCACCGCGCCCAGCCTGAAAATGTGTTTTAAAAGTGACTTTTCTTAAAAAAAAAAAAAAAAGTGACTTTTCTATCCTAATTCTCCTTTATCAAAGTTATTGCAATTAGCTTGCATTTTCTTTCACGTGGAAGGTGCAGGGAAACTGCTGGGAAGGGGAGGGAAGTTGGCAAGCGGCCTTATCATAAGAACAGCTTATGTTTAAATATTTTTGAAGGGGCTGGGCGTGGTGGCTCACACCTGTAATCCTAGCACTTTTGCAGGCAAAGGTGGGCAGACTGCTTGAACCTAGGAGTTTGCAACCATGCTGGGCAACATGGCTGAGGCAGGAGAATGGCGTAAACCCGGGAGATGGAGCTTGCAGTGAGCTGAGATCCGGCCACTGCACTCCAGCCTGGGCGGCAGAGCGAGACTTCGTCTCAAAACAAAACAAAACAAAACAAAACAAAACTCCATTCTACCAAAAAACAAAAACAAAACAAAACAAAACAACAACAACAAAAAAAAACCACACAAAACAAAAACAAAAAAACCCAACCCAAAATTAGCCGGGCACATGGTGGCACATGCCTGTAGTCCCAGCCACTCAGGAGGCTGAGGTTGGACGATCACTTGAGCCTGGGAGGCAGAGGCTATAGTAAGCCAAAAATCACACCAGCTTGGGTGACAGTGAGAGCTTGTCTCAAAAAATAAAAAATTTTAAGTAGAGTAATCCCCTTCCAGATAATTGCAATTATTTGTGCTTTTTTTTTTTTTTTTTTTGAGACAGGAGTCCTTGCTCTGACGCCCACTGCAGCTCTCGTCTCCCGGGTTTACGCCCATTCTCTGCCTCAGCTCCCGAGTAGCGGGACTACAGGCGCCTGCTACCCCCGCTAGTTTTTTTTTTTGTATTTTTTTTAGTAGAGACGGGGTTCACCGTGTTAGCCAGGATGGTCGGATCTCCTGACCTCGTGATCCGCCCGTCTCAGCCTCCCAAAGTGGCTGGGATTACAGGCTTGATGCCACCGCGCCCCCGGCTATTGTGCTTTTTATGGGAGTGGTGCAAGAGGTTAGACAAGAAAATCTTTTTTTTTTTTTTTTTTTTTTTGAGACGGATCTCGCCTGTCCACCCAGGCTGGAGCAGTGGCATATCTCGGCTCTGCAAGCTCCGCCTCCGGGTTCACGCCATTGCTCTGCCTCAGCCTCCGGAGTAGCTGGGACTACAGGGTGCCCGCCACCACACCCGGCTATTTTATTTCGTATTTTTAGTAGAGACGGGGTTTCACCGTATTAGCCAAGATGGTCTCGATCTCCTGACCTCGTGATCTGCCTGCCTCCGCCTCCCAAAGTGCTTGGATTACAGGCGTGAGCCACCGCGCCCGGCGTGACAAGAAAATCTTAAAACAGAAATCAGAACGAACAATTTAAGAGAATTCTGGAAACAGCAGGAATGCAGTATTTAATACGTTCCAGTTATACACCTGGATTGGGCTTCATCATTCCATACAGTATCCCAAATCTACCCATTAGGATTCTCTTTAATGCTATTCTATCTAGCTTTCCTTGACAATCCAAGCCTTACACAACTCTATGACGAACAGGTACGACTACTAACACTTTGTAGGGAAGAAAATCAAAGCATGAGATCAAGTAATTCACCCAATGCCATTCTGTTATTAAATGGTAGGGCTGAGACTAGAGCATGGACCATCTAATCCCAGAGCCTGCACTCCTGAATGATACATGAAATTACTTGGATAAAGGGTCAATTATACTAGAGATCTCACATTTCCCAGGGACTGAAAGTTACTTCTGTTGTTGTCAAGGAGTCTCACTCCGTCTCCAAGGCTGGAGTGCAGTGGCGCAATCTTGGGCTCACTGCAACCTCTGCCTCCTGGGTTCAAGCGATTCTCTTGCCTCAGCCTCCCAAGTAGCTGGGATTACAGGCATGTGCCACCACACCTGGCTGTTTCGTATTTTTAGTACAGACAGGGTTTCACCATGTTGACCAGGCTGGTTTTGAATTCCTGACCTCAGGTGATCCGCCCACCTTGGCCTCCCAAAGTGCTGGGATTACAGGCATGAGCCACTGTGCCCCACCTGCAAGTTACTTCTGATTCACATCAAGACATGTTAGAGCCTTGGATTTATGTTGTCAATAAACACATTTTATTAGTTCCTTGTATGGATAAGAAGCTTCAAGTCAATGACTAATTCATGCCATATACACATATTCCTGTTTTAGATTTTCTATTAGCAAACATCCTATTCAATTGTTGGGAGTTTTGAGTACATTCAGAAAATGAAACCCCACAATCACTGTTTACAACAAATGAGTACATATGAAGTTTTTCTAATAAAATGAAGCTGCTTGAAAAACAAAACATGCCTTAAAAATCAGAATGTACTCATCACTTACTAAGAATGTACTCGTTATTAAACAACAGGCAAATGAAACAAACTACTAAAGCGGCAATGCTCGAGATTTTGAGTTTCCGCCCCAAACTTGAAAATATAGGAAATTAGATGGCCCTCAAAACTTTGAGATAAATGGATTCCACAGTGAAGTTGCCTGTATGAGAACAGAATTACTCCTAGCCATTCAATCTTCGATGTATCTTATCAACCTACTTAAGCAATCTGTCAGGCAGAATAGGTAACAGTAAACTACAGAAAGGTGCCACAGAGGCAAAAACTGGCTGTGCCCAAATCGACACTGCAGAGCAGAAAATGAATGTATGGTTATTAGGTCTAAAACATTTTGAGCTCTTCAGTCCCACTGGCAAGATGTATTAAAGACAGATGCTCCAGAGAAACTAACAAAACAAGCAACCTTTTGATTTCAGCTTCCATATATGTCAGCTTACAGCGATTAGGTTTCTCACTGATTTCTGATGTTAACGTATCAGAATGTGATTCTCAAATTAGTATTATAGCTTGGTACCCAAGGTCAGAGAACGTGCTGCTTTTCCAATGCAAAAATTCCTGTCTAAATAAGCCCATCTTACGGCGCATGAGATTAGCACCTACTGTCCTGTCAACTCATTTATAATTCAAGTGTGAGATTTGTTGATCCCTCATCTGGGTAAAGGTAGTCAGTGAATCCTACTGCCTCCCAAGACAGCCTCTGAGGCAGTAATCAGGTTAGAAATACTGAATCCATGATTCTTCCTAACAGCCTCCAAATATTCTCAGCAAAGACATCCTAAATTTAAGCAGGTATGCTTTTCATTTGGATAAAATTGGAAATGGTATAATATCTTGAGAAAGGTTTTCCTAAGATGTTATCACATTAAAAAAGTTCCCATGTCTATAGTAAATGCAAAACCCTGAAATATCTAATCAACTAACTGTACTCATGAAATGCATACTATTCATGCAGCTATAAGCAGTGGTTTATTTCTAAGGTTGCCTAAGGAATACAAGTCAGCAATTTAAGTTCTCAAATATAAAGGAAAATGTGCTTGAAACCTTTTAAGGCAAGGGTATTTGGTACTAACAAAAACAGTTCATATTGGTTCTCTGAAAGAGCCCTCAAGTAGTCATTTCTAGTTCAAAGAGGATAGGCCAAAAAAGTTAGGTATTCTAGGTAATATTAATACAATCTGTTGCTACAAAGTAATACAAGCAGCTACTCATGACATTCAAGAAATCATACATCATGTTAGAAATTTCTTTTAGATGATTCTGAATAAGAACTTTAACCAGAACGAATCTGCACACACAGAGGAAGACCAAGGTGCACATTTAATTGCTTTCAAAGATAAACCTAGGGCTAACAGGACTTTTTGGTATTTACATACCTGCAATTAGGAAACTGTGAGGTTTTACCATTACAGACTACTACTGCCTGTTAAGTAGGCCTCTTAAGAATGTTTCAGTGAACAAATCACCCCTTTGCTTTGGTTCTGAAAATACGTATTTTGAAATAGCTAAGGCAAATATTTAGAGGGACACAGCTCAATATTGGAAAACTAGCCGGAAGAGGTAGAAGTAAAGCCTTTCTTTGCAACGTGCTTCTGTGTAAAGGTAACAAATCAGTGATCTAGGGAAAACACAACTTAAAAATGACTCACTCTTTTATAGGACGTTTAAAGATAATGCTTTTAATATTTCAAATATATATATTTTAAATCTCATCAAAATGTTATCACCTTAACAGTACTTTGCACATGTGGAATTTCATACCTAAATTTGATACTATTTTGGTTTATTTATGGCTACTTACAAGAGTCACAGTAATAATGTCCACTCATCAGAGTCTTTTTCTTTGGTAGAGCCTAGTGGGACCAGGCAGATGAACTGTTATGCAAATGAGATGGATAAAACAAATTCATGATAGTATGAATTATAAGGGTTTTTGTTTAATGGAAATAAAACTTAAAAAGGATTCTATATTTATTCCCATCATTATTCTGGAAGCTTAATATCCTGTTCAGGGGTTAAGGAGTTTGAATAGCCCACACAATCCTGTAAAAACGACAACTGGCTGCCCTTTAATAAATAAAGTCATTGTAAAGAATTACATTTACAGAGTGAAAAGTGAATACATAGCATTTCAAATTCAATTTTTGGAAGTACTACCAAGTACTGACCCATAACAATATACACTAGCTATCTTTTTAACTGTCCATCATTAGCACCAATGAAAATTCAATAAAATTACCTTTATTCCCACATCTCAAAACAATTCTGCAAATTCTTAGTGAAGTTTAACTATAGTCACAGACCTTAAATATTCACATTGTTATCTATGTCTACTGAAAATAAGTTCACTACTTTTCTGGATATTCTTTACAAAATCTTATTAAAATTCCTGGTATTATCACCCCCAATTATACAGTAGCACAACCACCTTATGTAGTTTTTACATGATAGCTCTTGTAGAGGTTTCACATCTAAATTATCAAGAAAGCCCTTCCCTCCCTCATCTTGCACTCAGCTTAATTCTATACTAGTCCTTGGATTATGTACCACTGTAAAAGTATAACTGTATCAAAATTACCATGTTTATGGATACAATATTATGCCATACAGAGCAACAAAGTTACATATAATGACAAAGATCACTAAAGTTATGCAAGACAAGAACAAATGTTAGGACATGCTACCTAGGCACAGTCCCTACAAAGAGGCTCCTAAGTACCCCAAGTTCAAATAACATTGACAAAATAAAGAACAATTATCTTCAAAAATTATAAAGCTATTAGGTAATTGCTAAATAAAGGTAGAGCACAAGATTAAACTCTAATATTTACAACTGCAACATACTTGAGTAAAATTACAATTGTGCACATATCAGTGGCTTTGTAACAAAAATACAGAAAAAAAATTGTTTTCAGTTCAACAAGAGGTGGAATCCAATCAATCTCAAATATACTCAACTCAAAGATTTACCACAGAATAAATTCAAGATTAGCTGATAAACAAGAGCCATATTACTGGTGTTTAAGACAAAATCTAAACAAGTTAAAATCCAATGTTTGATCAGAAGTCAGATGACTGTGCAAACTTTACCTCAACAGAAATATACTGAGATGTGCAAACAAATGTAAAACCTCCTCTAGTGGTTTGCCTGGGAGGCTGACCTCTTCTTTCTTACAGAGCTTCCTGATAACCATAACTATAAATACAGGTACAATGCACAGTCAGTAATCTTTTCTTTTTTATTTATTGTTAGAATATAAAAGAATTCAGAGAACATAGGTTTAATTTCATTTTATAAGGAAGACTACATTTACCTGAAAAAGAAATATGGCATCACACACAAACACACTTCAGGGAAGGAGTATATTTAAGAATGTGGTGTCATTCTGAATGCTAAAGGAAAAGTGATCCCTGTTTACTGCTAAAATATGTAGTGTAAAATTCTTTAAAGGAAACAATTCACTAAGTCTCTACTAGGTAAGTTATTGTGAATTTAGTTTTCAAATCACAGTAATCCACATAACCATTATTAACAGCTCTGTTTCATAGAACTGCAACAAGCCAACAAACATTTAAATGCACTTCACATCAAGAGTATGTAAACTTTAGTTTTTCCTCTTCAAGCCTTCAGAAAGTTAGGGGCTATTTCAGCAGCCAATCTGGTCAGAACCTCTGAAGGCAAAATTTCAGTGCCTCACAGTGTATGTGACCATCTGTGGCACTGCATACACATCTGGTAGTGAAGTGTCCCCTATCAGTGGCTTCCAGTAAGGCCTAGAGTTTAAGGTTAACATAAAAAAAGTGCCACCTTTGTTTTAGATTAGTGATGGACTCTGACAAGATAAAATAAAGTTATTCTGTATATTGTTATACTTACAAGCAGCTCCAATCCTGAGTATTTATGGTAATATCTAAACATACAAAAATGTATGTACATTTTTCTCCACTTTCTTGTAAACAGTTATCAGTATACTGTTTTATCCCTTTATCTTTGAAACATGCAAATCATACATACAAGTATAAATACACAAAAGAAAACAATTTACACTCATTCAAAAGCCAAGCAACAACAAAAAATAGCTACAGTATTCAAATCATAAATAATGAATGCTTGAGGCATCTTATATTCCTAGAAGCAGCCAGCCATTCATCCTAATGTTCTTAGCTGCAATTGTAGAAATACTGAGTTTTGCACCTTCCATGCTTTTACAGTATTTATAACACTATCATATGTGGAGATAAAGACTTGTTTACTATAATCTCTTCTTTTCAGAATGAAGAATAAAGCAGCACTTACAAATATTGAAGCAGTGGCAGCAACAGCAGGGGTTACCACTGCTAGATCAGAAGGAATTTTTCCATTCTAACAATTTTTAAATTAAAAAAGTAAAGGAAAAATTGACCTAAACAAATTATTACATGTTCATTCCTTGGGCACTTAACAGCGAGTCCAGCATGTCGAATGTGTCTTTGTAGTCCATATGCTGGCTGCTTGTACTGTACTCGTGATTGGCATCAGGACCGTTGGTCTCCACTGGCTTCTTGTCCAGTTTCACGAGGGTGCTGAGATGTCCGTAGCCCACCTGGTATGTGACAGGGGGAGGAGGGGGTAAGGGATGGTTAAAAACAGAGTTGTGAGAGGATATATACTGCTTAACAGAGGAGGAAGAACTAGATGAACTACCTGAACTTTTGGAACTTTTGCTCATTTTGGAGTGGTGGTTGTGAGATGCATCATTGACATGCAGCCTCTTCCTTGAAGAGCTGGAGCTAGAGGAAATGCCATCACTGCTCAGACCAACAGGACTCCTCAGAACAGTGGGTGGTATTCCGTCGGCACTGTGTTTACTGCCACCGCTGCTGCTGCCACTATGCAAGTGGGAATGCTTGTGGCTGCTGGTGTGGTGGCGGCTTGAAGGATGCTCCTTGTGCTTATCCTTATGGTCTCTGCTAATATGTGGGCTTGAATGCTTGCTCTTCCCACTGCCTTCATCAGAAGAGCTGTGTCTTTCTGAAGAGGAAACTTTTATTTTCATTTTCAGTTCTTCTTTACTGGCGCTTTTATCAGTGGGTGGTATTGGAATCCGTAATTTCAGTGATCCACTCTTTTCCTTTTTATCTGCCATGTATTTTTCAGTATTTGCAATGGGTATTTTCATTTTAATGGGAGAAGTAACAGAACTGCTGCTGGCTGCCTGTGACTGCCCTTGTTTGTGCTGCTGTTCTACCTGGGCAGCTATATAATGATCCCTTACGTCAAGATCAAGAGTTTCTAGTTTACGCTTTTCTCTATATTTGTCTAAAGACATTTTCTGAGGAATTATTCCTGGAGTAGCAGAAATTGGCCCATGGTGTTTACTGCTCCCTGCTTTATGAGTATATTCTTGCTTAACAGAAGAATGATCTGAAATTTTGTCAGGTCTGTGATGTAATCCTGAATGCAGTGATATAGAAGGTCCCTGCTGGAAGTTGATGTTGTACTGGCTACCAGACAAAGATGTCTCCTGTTTCTGTGAATATATCTGTTCTGTCCTTGCTGAGTCTTGATGTTGAGGCCATTCCTGGTGTGATGACAAACCGTATGAAGTACTTGGCATTCCTGTTGCTAGCACTGACAAATTATCAGATGTATGGCTGTCTTGAACAGAAATATTTCCTGAATTTAGAGGTACTGGTGCAGGGAATGCTGATGTAGATGGTTTTTGAAAACTTGGGTTTGTAGGCACACCAGTGACACTATCTACTAAAATGGAATTCTGGACCAAAGATGAACCAAGAAGTGGTGTCTCTGATACCTGTCCATCTACTTTTGGTTTCCTAGCCGCCTGATTAGCCTATTAAAATAAAACACAGAAGAAGCAGTGATATAGAAAAATAATTTAATGCAAATTTCTTGTCTTATAAAAGTTATACATTAAAAACATTATATATTAAACATATGGAAATAAAATGACCTGGGGTTCAAGGTTTTAATGTTGCTAGTAAATAAGTGCCTTATTTAGAGGTATAAAAGAAAGCTATAAAAAAAACTGAAAACACCAATTTTAGAATCAGATACAAGTTAAATCCTAGCCCAGCACTTGAGAAAGTAATTTAACTTGTCTAGGCTTCAGTTTCCCCATTTGTAAAATGAAGAGGATACTTTCGTCATAATCACTGCGAAATTTTTTTTAAAAGTATAATGCACTTTAGCAAAGTCCACTGGACTCAGTAGTTGAATATGTGAGTATATATAACTTGAGACACGCTGAATTATTCAGGAATACTGCAAAGATTATTTAACCACAAAAATTCAAACTGGTTAGCTATGTAAATGTTACATAAAAGACTGAAATTCTGTTAAACCCTGTCAATTCTCTTACCCTCCAGTTTCGAATCTTCTTCAACCTATTAGGCGTTTTCTCCAATATTTGTAGAAACTCATGTGTTAGCTCTAAAAATAAAATTTAAATTTGAAACTTAGAAGGTGCCTTTAGGATTTAAACTTCTCTTAACTGGGCAGTATTAAAAAGGAACGCTAGGAGTTCATCTACTTCACTTTTACCCTCCTATTCAATCCTCAGTATATACAGAAGTACACACAACTCTCAATCGGCATTTTCAAAGCTGAATCCTTTTGTAACTATTACTTTCCCTCCTGATTTTACTTGCTTAATTAGAATCTCTGGAAAATCTAGTAGCATTAAAAATAATCCCCCCCCAAATAAAAAAATCTTCATTAGGCAAACAACACAATAATTTTTGTTGCAGGCAAGATCTATCAACAGATTCTTTAAAATTAGCGGACAAAAGTTTGAGGAAAAAAGTTATTTGTATAATCCCAACGTATCTTCCCCATGAAAGGTATTAATTACAAAGAGAAAAAAAATAGTGACTTTAAAGTGCAGAAACCACTTTAAGGATACCACTGTAACCAAGTGATCACGGTTGTCATTACCAGTTTTTGTACCCCTTGATATGATGCACCAAACGAGACCCAACCTACTTCTACGGTATTCTTGCTCAAACGGTATTCTTACGTTAACTTCAACATAATAATGAGAAATCATCAGACAAACCCTAACTAAGGAACACTGTACAAAATGACCATTATTCTTCTAAGTGTCAGTGTTATGAAAGACAAGGAAAGATTGAAGAACTGTCACAGACTGGAGAAGACTTGAAGGGACATGTCAACTAAATGAAACATGGGATCCTACAACAGGAAAAAATATGGAATACTGAATAAAATCTGTGCTTTAGTTAACAGTATTGTACCAATGTTAACTTCCTAGTTTTGATAATCATATATTGTTATGTAAGATGTTAGTATCAGGTGAAGCTAAAGGGTATACAGGGAACTATGTAATATTTTGAATTTCTTTCTTTCTTTTTTTTTTTTGTTAAATAACAGAGACAGGGTCTCGCTATGTTGACCAGGCTGGTCTCAAACTCCTGGCCTCAAGCCACCACGCCCCAGACTTTTTTTTTTTTTTTTTTGAGACGGACGAGTCTTGCTCTGCCACCCAGGCTGAAGTGCCTTTGGCGATCTCAGGCTCACTTGCAAGTCCGCCTCCCGGGTTTTGCCATTCTCCCTGCCTCAGCCTCCGAGTAGGCTGGGACTACAGTGCGCCCGCCTCGTTCGCCCCATGCTAGGTTTTTGTATCTTTTAAGTAGAGACAGGGTTTCACCGTAACTTAGCCAGGATGGTCGTCATCTCCTGGACCTCGTGATCCGCCCGTCTCGGCCCGTCCGTCGAGAAGTGCTGGGATTACAGGTTTAAGCCACCGCGCGCCGGCCCCGACTTTTTTTTTTTTAAAGAAAAATCCCTCAAACTATACTCATACTTTTAGGGAATCAACACTATTTAATATTATTAGCAAACTATCTTGGTTGTAATTTTTTCTATCAATTTTCTGTTAATTGCTATGATTAAAATGACCCACTTTTCCATAGTAGTGTGGTTTTGATGAACTATAATTCCCCCAAAATAATGTCATTAATAGTTACTGGCCACTCTCAAATATTCAGTCAAACATATTAGAATACCACATAATAGGCCGGGCGCGGTGGCTCAAGCCTGTAATCCCAGCACTTTGGGAGGCCGAGACGGGCGGATCACGAGGTCAGGAGATCGAGACCATCCTGGCTAATATGGTGAAGCCCCGTCTCTATTAAAAAATACAAAAAACGAGCTGGGCGAGTTGGCGGGCGCCTGTAGTCCCAGCTACTTGGGAGGCTGAGGCAGGAGAATGGCGTAAACCCGGGGGGCGGAGCTTGCAGTGAGCTGAGATCCGGCCACTGCACTCCAGCCTGGACGACAGAGCGAGACTCCGTCTCAAAAAAAAAAAAACAAAAAACAAAAACCACATAATATTAATAACCTCAATACTGGGGGAACCTCTATTAGTAGAGACTACAGGTTCATTTTGTAATAGCAAGCTTCTTTGTAAACTATTCTAAGCCAATGTTAAGATCGACAATTCAGACAAGCTATAATTTAACCATTAATCTTTCCAGATGTAATTTCCTTGACAATGTCATGACTAGTCCCTGCTAAAGTCTCATGAGCTTTTTCATCCAGTTTGGATGAAAAAAAACCCTAATGCCCAGACCTTCACTTCCTCATTTGAAAAGAAAAGAAAAAAAAAAAAAAGAGACTTTTTTTCGTCTTTTGGGTCCAACATTAACAAAATTGTTTTGACTCAATTTCTGTAACAACTTGGTTGTAAAACATTAAATACACTTCAAGTTCTGGTCCAAAATCTGGTACACAAAATGTAAGCTTTGTTTTTCTTAAGTATCCTACTGTATTAAATTTTATATAGCAGAAGAACAAAAGAATGTTAAATAATTCATTAACATAATTAATTAGCTATATGCACAAAAATCACAGTATGTGCCTAAAATAGAGGCCCTTCTCTCTCAAAGCTACTGTCTAAGCCACTGTTCTTTTCTGGAACATAGTCATTAAGTGATTTCAGTAAACAATAATACTAGTATCACTGCACTCTAAGATTCAGATAAATCTTCATGTCTTTTTTTTTTTTTTTCCAGAGAGGGTTTCCTCTGTTGCCCAGGCTGGAGTGCATCAGCATTATCAGCTCACTAGAACCTTGACTTCCCAGGCTCAGGTGATCCTCCCACCTTAGCCTCCACAGTAGTTGGGTCTATAGGAGTGTGCCACCATACCTGGGGGGTGTGTGTGTGTGTGTGTGTGTGTGTGTGTTTTGTATTTTTAGTAGAAACAGGGTTTTGCCACGTTGCTCAGGCTGGGCTCAAACTCCTGTGCTCAAGATATGTGAGTGACTGCACCCGGCCACATCTTCATGTCTTAAATTTTGAATTGCCTTTTTGTGACTGACACAGAAAAAAAGTGCTGCAAAACATGGTGAAAGTCTTAATGTATCAGGTCTCCAAGATTCTTATTCAACTGCTCTCCACATTAATAAACTTTACCTTTTTCAGAATGGAAATGAGGTAGCTCCTGCTGTGTCAAAAAAACCCCACATAAACCACAACCTAACCTCTGACCTAAAGTCAGGATAAAAGGCAGATTACTTTTTTGTGATCTTTTTATTTCAGCACCAGGTATATAAACTATTTTTGTTAAGATTATGCCTACTGGCCGGGCGTGGTGGTTCACGCCTGTAATCCCAGCACTTTGAGGCTGAGGTGGGTGGATCATGAAGTTAGGAGTTCAAGACCAGCCTGGCCAACATGGTGAAACCCTGTCTCTACTAAAAATACAAAAATTAGCCAGGCGTGATGGCACATGCCTGTAATCCCAGCTACTCAGGAGGCTGAGGCAGAGAATTGCTTGAATCCAGGAGGCAGAGCTTGCGGTGAGCCGAGATTGCACCACTACACTCTAGCCTGGGCGACTGAGCAAGACTCTTGTCTCAAAAAAAAAAGGGGGGGGGGGGGAGATTTTGCCTACCTAATCTTAATCTAGTGACTATTAAACTAAAACAATGATCTAGATAACCCGATTTTCAAGCTATACAACAGATAAACCCTCACTGAGTTTTAGATGTCATTTTAACTCATTGAAGATTTCCTTTCCTCTGGATAAACTCTGAAAAGCCTCTAACGATTTAAGAAAACATAATCATGCAGCAATAATACAGCATGAGACATATATTCTGGGATAATTTTTTCCAGGTGGAGAACGAAATAGAAAATAAAGGGATGAAACAAAGAAGCATATTTCACAAATAAGAACAGGCAAACTATGGATAATTGGCCAAATATGGCTGGCCACTTGTTGTTGTCAACAAAGTTTTATTGGAAAGCAGCACACCCAATCAGTTACAAACTGCCTATGGCTGCTTTCCGGCTGCAATGGTATAGTCATATAGTTGCAACAGAGACCTTATAGCCCACAAACTCTAAAATAGTGTTACTCTTTGCAGACCCCTATCTTAAAGAAACACTTCAAGCAGGGCATGGAGGCTCAAACCTGTAATCCCAGCCCTTTGGGAGGCTAAGACAGGTAGACTGCAAAACCCCGTCTCTACTAAAAACACAAAAATTATCTGGGTGTGGTGGCATGCGCCTGTGGTCCCAGCTCCTTGGGAGGCTGAGGCATGAGAATCGCTTGAACCCAGGAGGCAGAGGGTTGCAGGGAGCCCAGATTGCACCACTGCTCTCCAGCTTGGGGGGCAGAGTATCTTGTCTCAAAAAACAAAACAAAACAAGGCCAGGCACAGTGGCTCAAGCCTGTAATCCCAGCACTTTGGGAGGACAAGGTGGGCAGATCATCTGAGGTGAGGAGTTTGAGACCAGCCTGGCCAACATGGTGAAACCCCATCTCTACTAAAAATACAAAAACTAGTTGGGTGTGGTGGCTTGTGCCTGTAGTCCCAAGGACTTGGGAGGCTGAGGCAGGAGAATTGCTTGAACTCGGGAGGCAGAGGTTGCAGTGAGCTGAGACTGCACCACTGCACTCTGTCGCCTTGGCAACAGACTGAGACTGACTCAAAAAAAAAGTGTTACCTGTTTTCTTTCTGAAATCTACAGTACGTGGTTAAAATGCCCTAATCCCAAGAATCTCCCATTTCTGGCCAGCTTCTTTTACTTCTCAACCAGAGGAATTTCTCATCAAAACATCCCCAAAATTCCATGCTCCTAATTAACAGAACACATACCCACAATTTCTCCTTGTGTATTCATATTTAACAATGTAAGGCAAAAATGGTAATACAGAGCAAGAAACACAATCCCCTGAAAATCCCTTTAGTTTACTGCTTCACGGTTAACACTCAACTTTCAGTATACACATTTAAAACTCAACAGAATTAGTATACTTTAAATCACTATTCTTATCTTGTCAGCTTACGGAATTCTAAACCTTATCTATTTATTTTTTAAGTCCTGAAAAAGCTTTAGATATCTGGTGGTAGTTAATATATAACCAGGCTGGAATAGAGCAGTGCCTTCAAGGTTTACTGCAGCCTTGACTTCCCGTGCTCAAGTGATCACCCCACCTCAGCCTCCCAAGTAGCTGAGACTATAGGCGTGCACCACCATACCCAGTCAATTTTTAACATTTTTTTTGCAGAGACAGGGTCTATGTTGCCCAGCCTGGTCTTGAACCTCTGGGCTCAAGTGATCCTCCCGCCTCAGCTTCCCACAGTGCTGGGATTACAGGTATGAGCACAGCTTCCAGATTCAATTCTTTTTTTCTTTAGGCTGATGAATTCTTGTTTTCATTCTGTTCATTTGATAGTGTACTGACACTTTCTATTGTCAATTCAGACAACTGCCAACTTAGATAAATCCAAACTGTTAAAAATGTATTTTCTCTACTTACCATCTAATAATTCTAGAGTAACTGTAGGATCCACATATTCCCACCAATGCTTTCCATCAGTTGATACAGGGATCTCCCAATTGGACCATTTGCAAGCCAAATGAATGCATACACATGCTATCACTGTTGGTTTGTACTGAAGACAGAAGGTTGTAAGATGCAGACTGTTGCAGAGCAGGTTTGAAAATGGAGAGCCATAAAAATTCAAGTATGTAAAACAAAGAAAAACATTTACCAGTAAGATTAGAGCAAAATTTAAACTCTATCTTTAAGTCTAGAGTATACAACCTTATTAAATTAAAAGCTAAGTTATAAAATTTTAGTACTAAAAAATCTACATATAATGAACATTTCCCCTCACTCACTCCCAATAGTATATTACTACTACTAATATATTAATATTTAAAATTTTGTTTTTACATCTAAAATTGAAGTATTTTATAAAAGGAGAAGAGGATAGTATATTTGCAATAATCACTACATAGATAACACTGTACATTTTTTGTGGTATTTTTCTTTTGTAATGTCATGGTAAATATGTAAATGTAAAAATAAAGACTATTTGTAAAACTGATAAAGTAATTTCAGTGTCACAATAATCAGGGATTATCCCATCTGATGTGGCTTAATAGGCATTTGCTTTCTTTAGTGAAGCAGAGAGAATTAAACACATATCTATGTAAACCTATGCCTTGTTTTTCGGCAAAGCCACAAAGGAAACTTACCTTTTGCCAAACAGCTTCAAGGCTCAATGTTATTAAATACTGCAAAAATACTGCAAAAATACTACTTTTCTCCTTCCACTATATGCCAAATATGGGGCATGTTAATATGTGTCACAGCTGGTCTTTTCTAATCAAAGTTTCAACTTTAAGTCTTTTTATGTTGTTGTTCAGAATTACTGGGGATAGAGGTTAAATCCCAACAATAGATATTTGAGAAAATATAGCAGTATTTGCCAATCCGAAACTGTAAATAAAACTTATCAGTGTCACAAGAAATTAGGGACCCTACAAAGCTGGCGTGGTCCCTTCTCCCCAATGATCCACTCAAAAAAACAAATTTAAATCATTAATAAAATAAATATAGAACAGAATTATATATTAAAGGCTCCTTAAAACTATTCTTCCAGTTCAGTTTCAATGATGGAAATGTTATCTGATCAGCCATAAATGCATACCATTTTTTACTCTACATACACTGAAAAGGAAGGTTTTTTTGTTTAAAAAAAAAAAAAAAAAAA
>NW_016809075.1:2114810-2126423 GCF_001698545.2 Rhinopithecus bieti
GGAGACTTCACAGAAATCAAATTTATTTTCCCTTCCCCTCTAATAAAATACGTAGAGAAGGATAAAATAATAATTAAAAAATGCCATTAGTTTTCACCTAGGGATGTA
This sequence comes from Rhinopithecus bieti, assembly GCF_001698545.2. Lineage (NCBI taxonomy): Eukaryota > Metazoa > Chordata > Mammalia > Primates > Cercopithecidae > Rhinopithecus > Rhinopithecus bieti. Next base: position 2,114,919 of record NW_016809075.1, read on the forward strand.
TCTAAATTCAGTGATCTAGAAACAGTCACTGTGCAATAGAGAAGAATAGAGGGGAAATGCTGTTAGCTGAAAGTTGTAAAAGAGTAAAGGGAAAAAAAAAGACACTAAAACACGAAAGAATACTTTTAAAATGGAGTGAGATATATTCTATAGTTACCTGAAATGTTAGTCAGACAAAATGACATTAAACATATATATGGTTTGTACTCAAAGAATCAGTCACATTTTAACATTAACAACAACAAATAATCTGGTCTAAATATTTTGTTTTGGATATATCAAATTTGTAGTTTTGTAAATGTTTTAAAAGTTACTATTTCATTTTCAAGTAAACTGACTTCATGTCTCTCTAGAATTTTAGTTGTAGGAGAACATGTACAAAAAATATTAATCTCTGATAAACAATTTAAAGTTGACTCAAATTTCACAACAGTAACCTGAAAATCCAATTTCCTAAGTTAATATTCATAAATAATATTTTTAAACATATACTTCCTTCGACTAATGTTTCTTCAATAGGCTCTCAATTTAAAGCAAATTATATGGCTATAATGCTTATGAAGTTTAGCTTACCCTTTTTCAAGTTTTTAGAAAAAACTAACCCTTTTTTCTTAATTCAACATCTACAACTAGTTATGTATACAATTCTATGCTATACTGTAATATCGACATGAAAATGTGCCATGAAACACGCTGATATAACCACGAAGAACAGGAACCACAGTTAAATATGCTCTAGCTTACAAATGATAATGTATGCTATTACAAAAAATACAAATTGAATTTTCAGACGTCCACTTCCTAATGACACTATCAGACAATTTTTAAAAAATTGTAGCCACTAACATAATAAATCATTAGGTACAAAATGAATTCAATTTAGAATGAATAAAATGTGAGAATACTTAGATAAATACTAAAAACAAAAAGCTTCGTAGTAAATGAATGAAACTGCAAAATTCTATTTTCAAAAAGGAAGTAACAGAAAATGGCACACTACAGGTCCCAAGTGGCTGCTATGAATACGTTAACACTTGAAATGGGAACAGGAAAGTAGAAGTAAGAAGCAGAACAACATGCAACTGTGTAAAAAATGTTTCTAGGGACACAAAAGATACACAGGATTTATTTAGGAGTAGAAAAATGCTGTATCAGATACTACTAGATACTTTACAAGCAGTAAAGCAATACTTTTAAAAAATACTCCTGTTTATAAACAAGAGGCTTAACAGGCACATCACAAACTATATTTTTTATGCCCTATAATTATTTCTCCATTACACATAAAAAGGAAATAACTTTTAGTAATGTCAAAGACCCTCGAAAAATACATTGAATCAATTTTAGTTTGCCCAAATGAATATGGGCAAAACACTTCCCCCCAAAAAATAACTTTTTGAGATAGGGTCTCACTCTTGTTGCCCAAGGTGGAGCGCAGGGGCATGATCTGGGCTCACTGCAACCTCCGACTCCTAGGCTCAAGTCATGCTCCCACCTCGGCCTACTGAATAGTTGAGACTACAGGTGTGTGCCACCACAACCAGCTAATTTTTGTGTTTTTTGTAGAGATGCGGTTTCACCATGTTGCCCAGGCTGGTCTCGAACTCCTGAGCTCAAGCAATCGGCCTGCCTCAGCCTCCCAAAAGGCTGGGATTACAGGTGGGAGCCACCATACTGACAAACCTTTTAACAAAGGCAAGTTTTATCTGAAAGGTCTGAGATTGTCCTCAAAATTCTTCAACTGTTATCACTTTTCAAAAAGTCAAAGTTTGACACAAACCTAAAATTAATAGTTTTCTAGACTTATGCACTATTGGCCCACACCTGACTGAGAGAGCTCAATGGGGGATGGATAGAGTACTCATACTTGGAAGCCCTCCAAAGTTTTAGTGAAATGAGATCCTTACCTATGTTTAAAGGAAGTTAACATACCAGGTAGAATCACAAGTAGAAGTAGATGAATAGGCAGATGTAGAGCACTAAAAAGTAATGCTTAAAAAATGACATTTCCCCCTACTTTTAATGCAACCTAACAAAAGGATAGAAGAACAAAATAGCACCCAAATCAATTATAGATAATACAAAGCATTAATACTTATCTTAAAAGTTTTAAGGATCACCTACCTCTTACTAACTGGGTACATTTCACCACATCTGTGTGTGGGTGTTCAATGGTGATCTCAAAACCTGAAATGATAAGCACTTTTTTTTTTCCAATCACTTACCACTACAATACTTGCCTGAGAAATGCCATAAACATATATTCTTCATTATTAGGAAAAATCCATAATTAAAGTTTCTCATCACTGACATTCTCATTACTTTTCCAATGACAAGATATAATTTTTCAAATACAATGTCTCAATTATGAAAATAAAGTTAAAAGACCAAGGGTAAATTTATTTGAAATTCTGAATTATAAATGATTTGGGATTATCTTAAAGTTAAAAACAAATTAAACTCCTGGCAAATACAATTGTTAAGCTGGTCCCACAACTTAAGGACGGAATTCAACTACGTAATATCTTCCTTAATATTTCAAAGCTTTCTTTCAGAAGACATGAAAAGCACATTTTTCATAAACATTAACTGTTGGGCCACAGTGGTAGAAATGAGCTTTTAAATGACACGGCACTCTAGATCAAAGGGTTTCAACCAGTTATCTCATAATTATACTTCATTCATAATTAAAATCATATGACAAACCCTAGAGGTCTCATGACTGCTTAAACTACTCTTTCTAATACGAAAGATGAAATGTTTAAAAGCTTTCAACGTGCAATCAACCCTTAGGTGTGGCAGGGTTTCTGTTTTTATTAAAAGTGAAGATCACATTTGGTTGTCTTCAGAAGCAGTAAGTAAATAAAATCCTAACAAATGGGTAATCTAGATTTATAAAGTTGTTGTGTGGTCTATATATAGTTCTACTGTAATTAAATATGCAAAATACTTTAAATAAAGCCACAGAGGCATATCTTCTAAATTCTAATGTTCCCCTTAAAATACCTTCTCATTCTCTGTGCCTAAGAATATGTCATAAACAATATGGATATTATGATTTTATATAACTGCATTATATGATTTATAATTTTTCATTTTCAATTTTTTACCTAAATGAAATTTATAATTTTGTATAGTAAAAAAATAACATGGTAAATCACAGGATTTGCAAGAAATAAGACCCTCACTTTTTGGGTATCTCTTCATTTTATAGAAACTTCAAAGAATTTACAGTTGACCTTTGAAAAATGCAGGGCCTAGGGGTGCCAATCCCCACACAGTTGAAAATCCACGTACTCCCCTAAGACTTAACTATCGTTGACCAGAACCTGCTTACCGCTGAAGCCTCACTGGTAACATAAACAGTTAATCAACACATATTTTGCATACGTATCATATACTGTATTTCTACAACATAGTAAGCTAAAGAAACTATTAACAAAATCATAAGGAAGAAAAAATGTATTTACTAGTATTAAGTGAAACTGGATCATCATAAAGGTCTTCATAGTAGGCCAAGGAAGAAGAGGGGTTGGTCTCACTGTCTCAGGTTGGAAGACACAAAAGGGGAGGCAGGAAAGGCAGGCAACACGTGGTGTAACTTTACAGAAATATACCATAATTTCTGTCTTTTGCTGGCATTAAATTCTCTGGCTTTAGATCCTTCACCTTCCCTTTGCTTTAAGCTTCTCTCCAATCATATTAGAGTCCATAGGTATGCCTTTCTTATAGCAATCCTGCATTCACATAAAAGCTGCATTTTCAATATGAGATAAAGTGCAAGGTTTTGTGCCTGCTTGTATAGCTGCAGTGATGGCTTCAAAAATGTCTTTTTCTTCTTTCACACTGAACCTTACACTGGATTCATTTATTTTGAAATGGTGGGCAACTGTAGCTACAGACCTCAATCTACAATACATATCAAACAATTCAACTTATTTTTGGTAACATCACAACTTTTATCTGCTTCTTGGGAGCACTTCCGGCATCACTAAAGGCACTTTGTATGAGTCCCATGGTATTAATCAAAGTTTCCAGTATTGCACTAAATACGGTAAAAATATGCCAGAACCTCTTTTACTGCGGTATGTAACTTACTGGAGAGACAAACTGTTCAGAGATGACAAGTGTCACACAGCATTTTAAGTGGATACTCTTGCAATAGCAACGGGAGGTGGCTACAAAATTATCACAGTAGTACAGTTATGTATGTATTATGTATTAACGTTAATTTTATGTACCTTTACATTTGTTTGTTTACATTTTCTCTTAACTGCGAATACAGCCACATATGCTCTGTGTTTGTGTGCCTAAGTTTTTAAAATTTTTATCTTTTAAAAATAGATTTATGTATATTTTATGGCAGTATATATTAAAGTAGACTAATATCTATATATATTTTATGCATTCATGACATATCCAACTTTTTCTTAATTTTTTCAATATTTCTAGGCTACAGTTCACCTACAAGTTTTTTCAAATTGTTGCAAATTTCTAATTTTCCAATATTATTTATTGAAAAAAATCCATGTGGACCAATGGAGTTCAAACCTGTGCTGTTTGAGGGGCAACTGTATATGTAGTTTTACAAGCTAACACAAGCTAGTTTTACAATGAAGAGTCTGTCACAATGGGAAGTTGTGACTGATTTATCACACTTCTATGCAACATCTGGGAACGGAGTAATAAATTTAAAAAATGACCAATTCACGATATGACTCAGATACTATTCCACGGCCACAGAATGGAGGTATGACAGGTAAAGGAACTTTTGCCCAAGTTTACAAAGCAAGTCAGAGGCCTACAGATTTTAACTCGGATCTCCCCAAAGCCCATGTTCTTCCTACCACATCCTAGTGGGTTCTTTCAGAACTAATATATGACTTTAGATAAACCATCACTTTCTTAGGCCTCAATTTCAGAAAATTGAGTAAGGTGAATGATGACAGTAAATGAACTTGCATACAAAGATACACTTTTAAAAAAGGATGACCAACATTTACATAATTACTATGTCACATTAAAAATCATGTGATAGGCTGGGCGCAGTGGCACATGCCTATCATCCCAGCACTTTGGGAGGCCAAGGCGGGCGGACTGCCTGAGCTCAAGAGTTCGTGACAGAGTGGGCAACATGGTAAAACTCTGTCTCTACTAAATTACAGAAAAATAACTGGCGTGGCAGTATGTGCCTGCAGTCTCAGCTACTCGGGAGACTGAGGCAGGAGAATTGCTTGAACCCAGGAGGCAGAGGTTGCAGTGAGCCGAGACTGCACCACTGCACTCCAGCCTGGGCAAAAGAGCGAGACTCCGTCTTAAAAATAAATAAAAATAAAAAGGTGATATACTCATAAAATACTGACTGGAAGCTCAAGGAAAACAAGGATTGTTGTGTAGGTTTGTATATATCACAATCACATGAAAAGCCCTAAAGGACCATTTTATTCTGCAGTGCAAATCCAGAGTGAAGCATAGTACTTCGTACTTCAACTACCTGAAAACCTAAGAAATCATACCGAAAGGTATGTTTACCATTCAATTTAATTATGCCAAATGAAATTAAATTCTAGAAAAGTAATTTCCATATAACCAGGCAACATTATTCTGGTCTAAAACCTGCTTTAAAATAACTTTCTTCAATAATACAATTATTTCAGAAATCTTTTCACTTATTTAGATGCTTTAGTGAAGTACACACAAAAAGCCATTATCTGATGTAAGTACGTACCTAGAGTTTGTAGCATTATGGTTTCAAGTATAACCAGTTCTTGAGTCTGTTGAAGGTAAGCCTGTCAGATAAAAATATTATCAAATTGATTAAAATAAAAGTAACATTACTCGACTACATGACTGTTACATCTTGTGAGAATTACAGGTTGATTACAAAAGAACCACAGTAGTTTGAAAATATGGAGAAAATAAATAGAGGGTGACAGAGAAAACCTGTATTCTGTGGCAAGCCTAAACTGAATTACTTTCTGTAACAGGAAACAAACAACAAAAAACAAAAAACTAAACAATACGAAAGGGGGCAAGTTAATTGAAAAAAGGAGATGTGCACAGTCTGTAAAGTGAAACAACCTAGGCATTGGTGCTTCAAGAGATATTAAAGACAGGAAGTCCAAGTCAATTAAAAACATCAAACTCAAACCTGCCTTTAACTCAAACCTGGCTTACAAACTCACTCTAGGACATGTCATGTGGTAATTCCTCAAAAGTCACAGTAAGTCAGTGAGTTAATTTTAGAATTAACTTCCCTGCCACCTTAGAAATGACCAAACATACCAAAATAATGTATCTCATACCCATGGGGACATAAATACCAGAGAACCTCCTTACTCAATTTCAAGAAATTATCTCTCTATTACAATTACTCTGGAAATAAAGGATATGAAAAATTTACTGCTGTCCTATTCTGAAATCATGACAATTGACCAAAGTGATAAGGAAATACTATATTACCGATATGAATATACCTATATTCATTTTTGTAAGGACATATTGCTAAAGCCGGAGAGTAAAAGTATCTTTCATTTTATTTATGCTCTACTTTGAAAGGTCATTGGGCTGACTTTTAGAACACAATTTCTATTATTTAAACAGTACCCCAAGAAATAGTTCTGAATTTGTACAGTTAATAGAAACTGTAGGAATTATCGTTAAATAATGACAAACTATTATTTAATGGCTACATTAATAGTTTACTCCCTTAAAGCCAACATCTATGATAAAACTTGCCATTAATAAAATGAGATATAGTTCCATCGAAGCTTAAATTAATCTGGACTTTGAATTTATAATCTGTTAGTCATCCAACAGGTAAAGGTTCCTGATTAAGTAACTCAGGATGCTAGAAAAAAAAATTTTTTTTTTGAGATGGTTTTTTGCTCTTGTTGCCTAGGCTAGAGTGCAATGGTGTCATCTCGGTTCGCCGCAACCTCTGCCTCCCGGGTTTCAGCGATTCTCCTGCCTCAGCCTCCCAAGTAGCTGGGATTACAGGCATGCGCCACCACGCCTCGCTAATATTGTATTTTCACTAGAGACAGGGTTTCTCCATATTGGTCAGGCTGGTCTCAAACTCCCGACCTCAGGTGATCTGCCTGCCTCGGCCTCCCAAAGTGCTGGGATTACAGCCATGAGCCATTATGCCTGGCCAAAAATTTGTAAAGGGCCACAATTCTAACTTCCATCTTAAGATGTCAGAAAAATTTAAAATAGTTCTTTCAAATAAGGTCTATTACAAGGTTGATGATAAAGTTGTCTGGAAAGTAACATTACTCTAGGAAAATTAAAATACTAAAAAAACGCTGCTCATGAAAGCACAGCAAAATGTAGCTTTCTGTATCAGAGATAAGTAGTAGTACATGCATTTAAAAGGAACAATACTTTAAAAGACTACTCATTTAGGGGGTAAATTCAGAAGATTTTCTGTTCCTTCATCTGTTGACAAATTAAGGGGTTATTTATAATCTGGTCTCAAATACAGCTTCCAGTGGAGGTGATAGGGCTTACCCTCTACATGTATCATAACTCTGAACAACAAAATGTGAAACAAAAGTATCTTTGAATCAACAAAGCATCTGGAATCAAAGCCTTCTATAATTCAGAATGACATACAAATTCATGAACATACATGAAATGTTTTTCTGCCAGACTGCTTCCTGGCATTGCATTCCTAAGAGGTAATAAAATAAGCAGCATTTGGAAGGCAACACTAATTGAACTGTATTTTGTTAGGCCTACATTAGGAAAAAGTTTCAAATTTACATAGAAAAAACCCCCAGTATTTACATACATCACATTTAGTATCCAGCAGTGGCTCTAGAGGATGAAGACAAGCATGTGCTACTTTGATAACATGTTCAAGTTTTCGAGCCTGTTCTTCCACTTTTGCAGCCAAAAATAATGCAGTAGACGATATTATCTGCAGAAAAGAGAAAACTCTGGTGATTTAAAAACAAATACATTTCAAAAAACTCTCTATTTTCTTTTCTTTTCTTTTTTTTGAGGTGGAGGTTCACTCTTGTTGCCCAGGCTGGAGTGCAGTGGTATGATCCTGGCTCACTGAAAGCTCTGCCTCCCGGGTTCAAGCAATTCTCCTGCCTCAGCCTCCGGAGTAGCTGGGATTACAGGCGTGCACCACCACACGGGCTAATTTTGTATTTTAGTATTTTGTATTCACCATGTTGGCCAGGCTGGTCTCGAACTCTTGAGCTCAGGTGATCCACCTGCCTCGGCCTCCCAAAGTGCTGGGATTACAGGTGTGAGTCACCGCAGCTAGCCCAAACCCTCTATTTTCTAAGAGGGGAAGCGTGAAAGGAGGGAATGCAGTATTAATCGTATGAATTGTGAGCCTGGGCATGACAAGATTGATGTAATAGTTTTAATAAAGTTATTCATTAAATAGAACTAATCTATAAAATCTGTTTTACTCGTTTTGCACATAGAACAAAGGGGAAAAGGGAAAAGACATACTAAATAAGTTGACTGAACATACTAAAAATGCTAAAGAGAAAGTTTAAATAATATTAATTTGCACATTCTGGAGGCAAAGAAAATAACTCAAGCAAAAAGATGATGCTATACATGAAAAAAAAAAGATGAAAAGCAGATCAAGTATACTCACTATTCTCCTTTCTAGGCACAGAGTCACCATTTTCTAGTACTCTTTTAAATCAAGCAATGATTCGTTGTGTGGCTTTAACTGCCTGCCTTTAGCTTCACTATCTTGTTGAAGGAACAGAAAAAGCACCGAGAGGGCAAAATAAGGAGGATTCTGAACATAAAACTGTTACTTAATTATCTCTATTACTTAACTATAGCAATAATGAAAGCAGCTACAACACCAGGGTATAAGCATGTAATATAAACCAATATAGTAGAAACTTTGCCAATCAGAGATCCAGAAATTAGCATTTTTTTTTTTTTTTTTAGCTTAGTAAATTAGGTCCTTGGGACAGAAGTATAAGGACACAAACACTACAAAGATATTGACTAAGAGAAACATCAAGTCTGAATATGTACCCCAAAAGCTAATAATAAACCAAGTAACTGTGGACTTAGAAAATAGGCATAAAATAAACTCAAATAATATTTTAAGATTACATTCAAGAAATTTCCCATGGGAAGACAATTTCTAAATGTCAAGATTTGAGTAACCATTTTTCAAGAGATGAACATCTGAGCCTCACTATGTCTTGGGGGCGGGGGGGTCAACAATTACTGTACAGAAACAATGCTAAACTGGAGGTGAAGAAAATTTCTGATAGAGGGACAGTGGATCCTTCTGGTATGAGATCTTTTTAAATGTAATATGAAACTTAATCACTGGATTTAGGATCTGAAAAGGACCTTTCTAGTTCAACTGCATTTGCAAATGTGTAAATGAAGTAAAAAAGACTTCAAGAAGTTTTTCTTCTGCTATCTCTTTAAAACAGATGTAAAAAAGAGTTTGGCTCCCAAAACCAGAAGTAATGTTACCTTAAAACAAATGAATAATTTTAATTTGGACTTTCAACTTATTTCTTCCTTTTAAAATGACAACAAGGAAAGGCTTAGAAAAACTGAGAATGCTCAAAAGAGTAATTTAGTCTGGAAGTAGCTTGAACACACAACAGAGTTCTTTATTTGTGTTCCTAGTATTTAGCACTATGTGGCTGTGGTTCAATTTGTTGAATGAATGAGATATGGATAATATATAACGGCACCAATATTAAATTCAAAGTATTCCAAATGCCACTATTAAAATCTGAGAGCCAATGCCCACATAATACATTCAAGAAAATGAAAACACTCTCAGTTTCCCACAATCTCTTATTTATTATCATTATTCATGTCTAACAGGGGAATGGCTAATCAAGCCTTCAAATGCTAAAACTATTTGTCAGAGTGAAGCAATAGAGGCTCAGGTCAGAAGTCAAATTAGACCGAATTTAGTACTTAACTTCCTTCCTGTCAGATGATCCAGAATTTCTCTTACTTGCCTGAAAGACACTGATCAAGAAATACTTGCCAACTAAACACTAATACCCAACACTTTCCCAAAGTTCCTGGTGAAATCCACTAACTCCATTCACATTTCCTTCTCTATAACCTGCAAACACTTTCGTCCACCAATGCTGTAAAACAAAACAAAACACCTTTTTAGATAAATATTTTGTGAGTATCCATGCAAAGCTTTAATTTCAAGGATGATTAAGGAAGGTGATCAAACTAGGTACTACTGCTTTTTGTACGGAAGGTGATTTTGTTGTGAGGCTTAAAAGAATTCCAAATGTTTTGGGTAACAGAAATATTACTAGTTGGTCCATAGCTTTTAAAGGTGAGCAAACTTTTGAAGCCAAGAAACATTCACTGGCACATGCAAGCTTGGTTCAAGCCAAATAATTCACACTAGTACTGTTGGAGGAGTACAGCTGGTTTGGTTCAAGTAACCAAACAATTACAAATTGAGATTCAGTTCACTGAGGACAGGGACCATGCACTACTTATTTTTGTATTTTGGACCTAGTTTAATAAATTTTCCCAAATTACTCTAAAGGGAAAAAAGTAAAAGGAAGTTGATGTGAATAGTGATTAGAATTGTTTGAACTCTGAATAGTGTCATGAGTTTGTTACTCTAGCAGATATATAACTACTTTAACGAAATGTAACATTCTCAAAAACAAGACAAATTTCTATAGAAACATATCATACAAATCATGGAGAGGGGGAGGCAGAGGTGACAGAGCCAGCTGTAGTCATGCTGCCTCAAGTGGAATCTTGGCTCTGTGATCTGACTAGCCTAGACAATTTACTTACTCTCTTTGTGGCTCAGTTTCTGCATCTGTAAAATGGGAGAAACATTAATAGTACCTGCTTGCAAAGTTATGTGAGGATTAAATGAACCAATATACACAGGACTTAGAACAGTGCTCCCTAGTAATATGACTCAAATATTACTACCATGTTGAAAAATTTTAAAAATTGTGCATTAATGTTGATTTTAAATTTAAAAAAACAATTTAACAAGTGTATTTTTAAAATTCCCTTCTCTCTTGCTCACCTTCTTCCTTTCACGGGTAAACTTAATTCTTGGAGGGTCCTGCTGCAGTCTGAGCAAGCATATCCAAACACTGAAGTTATGATACTTGACATTACTTCAATGATTTACATCCACATTCCTTTCACTCCTTCTCTGTTTTATTCCTTTTTGTTTCCATTCCTACTTCTTGATCTGACTCCCTTCCTTCTCCGTTTTTTCTCATCCTGCCCATTCCTGGCTGATGTCTCCCTTCTCTGCTCCTGATATCCTTACTGCTGATATTTATTGAGGACCGCGGTGGTGGTGGCGGAGAATGAACAGACACAAGAGACAAAGACAAACAGAGAACATGGCGGCCGCGCCTAGAGCCTCCGCCTCACTTTATTTATACTCCATAAATCCCACGTCAGCAAAAATAACACAATGCAAAACAAACTTTCTGCACCCAGATGTAACCTTCTGCTTAGTTCCTTGTCTCTAAG
>NW_016809075.1:2127770-2164169 GCF_001698545.2 Rhinopithecus bieti
AATTGTAAAATTTGTTGTAACAATTGAACAACCGGCTGAAGCTCCTTTTGAATTTCTGATTCTTTTTCATGAGACACATTATCACACAAAGGACCTTCTCCTCCAGTTACAGGATTATCTAAAGGAGGGGAAATGGCTATCGGAGACTTCAAAGACTCCTCATCCCCATTTTCCCCTTTTTCAGAGTCTGTCTCTAAGAGCTCCAAAGCTTAGGTAATAGAAGCACAAAGGGCCCATAAAGGTGCCGACATTACATCACCGCGCTGGTGTGCTTGACGAAAGGTCTTAACAACCTGTTGCCACTCTCGTTTATTTAATTGTACTTCAGTTTGATATTGAAACCAAGAGCAATGTTGTTCCACATAAGCAAACAATTTCCGCAAAGTTCTCTCTTTTGCATCAACCCCAATCGAAAGTAGAAGCCCTTATAATAATCTTAAATATTCTGAGGCCAAGGAACTGGAATTCCCCATAATGAAAGCTTAAGAAGGTTCCCCTTAACAATTCCCGGGCTTTACCCGCTCCTAGGGGGTTCCTCTTGTTCCCCGCCACTCACTTGTGCGGACCCTGCTCGCTGCGCCACTTATTGAGGACCGCGGTGGTGGTGGCGGAGAATGAACAGACACAAGAGACAAAGACAAACAGAGAACATGGCGGCCGCGCCTAGAGCCTCCGCCTCACTTTATTTATACTCCATAAATCCCACGTCAGCAAAATAACACAATGCAAAACAAACTTTCTGCTCCCAGATGTAACCTTCTGCTTAGTTCCTTGTCTCTAAGCTCTTTCTTATTTGTCTGCCTTCTTGGCGCCCACTAGAGTTCATTAAAAGTTCAACTAGAGACACTGTCCTTGACTACTGGAGTTCATTAAAAGTGCAACTAGCTAGAGATACTGTCCTTGAGCCTTATCTATTCTTAGCTTATTGTTTTCAATGGCCCCTGCAGATATTCTTCACTTTCCACTGCTGGTTTCAACCTTGATAACGGAGGCAAGGTCAGGCTGAATTAACAAAAAGTCTGGGTAATTTCTAAGTCACCAAAGATGGCTGTATTCAGTTTCAATGAATCATTCCAGTCCTTATTATCTTAATATTAATAATTAATCCTGTGCAAACACTTTGTGGGTGCATTTGTATTTAAGAACTAGCCAAAGCGATCTTATTACTTTTTAACATTAAATCTCCCAATCCAGGAAAACCCCAACAGAAGCAAATAAAAGGCTTCCAAGTTTCTTTTTCATTTACTATTACCAACATGTTCATTCTAACCTGTTCTTCTGTTTCATCTTTAGGTTCTATAGGCTAGCAAAGGCATTTTCTCCCCTTGCCCTTAATTGCCCTAAACACCCCCCATCCAACCCCTGACTAACTCTAGGATAACTATTTTCAGTGCCTTGAAAAAGACTTCATTAATAAATACTCAGCAAGCTCTAGTCATCACAGCTCAGAATTTTGAAATTTCTTGTTAAGGCTATAGTTTAGGAGAAAGGATAGTTGTATAACTTTACTATAGGCTTATAGAAAGAAGGTCTTAGAATAAGAAAAGGAAAGTAGAGGAAAGACAAGAGAGGTAACAGGCTCACAAAGAAGGAAGTGGAATAAGTCAAAATGCCCATTTGTTAATTGGCATTTGCCATGCGTGAGCCTATCAAACTAAAATTACAGCACATTATTAAAAAGTGGTTTAAATCCTTAATTGTGCTGCACTAGAAACACCAGCATTAAGGAATTGCAGAAAATGTTATTAACTCAGTGTGGCATTTTAGTTGTTTTCTTACTCAAATAATTACGTGTGAGTGAAAGACTGACGTGAAAGAAAATTTATACTAAAAATTAAAAAAAAATCTTCAAGCTGGATGTTAAGATGCCTAATTACATTTAAAAGAAAGCTGGCTTAGTAACAGTCCCAAAATATCAGTATTCAATATTGCTGAAAAGCAGTACTGATTAAGAGAATAAGGCTTGATTTCCATAGAGTAACTACATTACACTTACACAATATACTGAAAATGGTTAACACAACTGGCATTTAAAAAATTATTTAGTGGGGAGTACCTCAGCATTATGAATGTTTCTAAAAAGAAAAAATATCGGCTGAGCATGGTGGCTCACGCCTGTAATCCCAGCACTTCGGGAGGCTGAGACGGGCAGATCACCTGAGCTCAGGAGTTCGAGACCAGCCTGATCAACATGGTGAAACCCCGTCTCTACTAAAATACAAAAAAATTAGCCAGGTGTGGTGGTGCACACCTGTAATCCCAGCCACTTGGGAGGCTGAGGCAGGGGAATCGCTTGAACCTGGAGGCGGAGGTTGCAGTGAGCGCCACTGCACTATAGCCTGGGCGACAGTGAGACTGTTTCAAAAAAACAAAAAAGAAAAAATGAAAAAAATCAACTTATAAAGTATACTTAGTATTTCATAGTTAAGGCTCTATCTACTCTCTCTTACACAGACACGGTTCCTAACAGCCTACAATAAATACTAAAAAATACCATTTTAAGTCCCAGCTACCTGGGAGGCTGAGGTGGGAGGACTGTTTGAGTCCCAGGGTTTGGGGTTAGCCTGGGCAACAGAGTGAGATCCCTTTTCTTAAAAAACCAAAAGGACAAAAAATGACTTATATAGTATTGTGAAACAAGAACATTAACATTGCATAGGCATTCAAATATACTACATAAATGTTACAAAAGGCCACTTTCCTTCGAACAGATTATCACAAAGATGGCAGTACTCCCCAAATCTATCTACAGATTCAATGCAAGTCCTATAAAAATCTCAGCTCCTTTATTGCAGAAACTGATGAGCTTGATCCTAAAATTCACATGGAAATGCAAGGGACTAAGAATAACCAAAACAATCTTGAAAAAGCACAAAGTTGGAAGACTCATATTTCCTGAATTCAAAAGTTAAAAGACTATGTGGTCTGCATAAGGGGATGGAATAGAATCCAGAGTCCAGAAATAAACCCTTCCATTTATGATCAATTGATTTTCACTAACAATCCCAAAAAAATTCAGTGGGAGAAAGAACTCTTTTTTCAGCAAATGGTGCTGGGACAACTGTATATTCAAATACCAAAAAAACAAAAACAAACAAACAAAAAAAAACAAAAAAAAAACAAAGAGATGGCGTGGTGGTTTACGCCTGTAATCCCAGCACGCTGGGAGGCCAAGGCAGGCAAATCACGAGGTCAAGAGATCGAGACCATCCCGGCTAACACGGTGAAACCCCGTCCTCTACTAAAAATACAAAAAATTAGCCAGCTGTGGTGGCGGGTGCCTGCAGTCCCAGAGCCTCAGGAGGCTGAGGCAGGAGAAATCGGGAGGTGGAGCTTGCAGTGCGCTGAGATCACGCCACTGCACTCCAGCCTGGGCGACAGAGCGAGACTCTGCCTCAAAAAAAAAAAAGAAGTCAAACTCTTATTTATGTCATACATAAAAACTAACTCAAAAGGAATAACAGACCTAAATGTAAGAGCTACATCAATAAAACTCTTGGAAGAAAAGAGAAATAAATCTTTATGACTCTAGTTTAGGTAAAGGTTTCTTAGATATGCTATTAAGAACACAAATTACAGAAGAAAAAGATTAATAAATTGGATGTTTGTGCTGCAAATACCACCAAGAACATAAAAAGGACAATGCATAGAATGGGGGATATCATTTCACACAGTTAGGATGACTACAATAAAAAAAGACAAGAAATGTGGTGATACTGGAACCCTCACACATTGTGAGAACACAAAATGGTATGGCTACTTTGGAAAACAGTTTGGCAGTTCCTCAAAACGTTTTTTAAAAGCTATCCAAAAAGATTATTGGAGTCTAAAGTTACCATAGCAATCCAGCAACTCCACTCTCATGTATCTCTCACCCGTAAGAAATGAAAACATACATCCATATAAAAACTTGTACATGAATGTTCACAGCAGCATTATTCATAATAGCCAGTGGAACGGCTGTTAAGTGTAATCAACCCAAATGTCCACCAGCTGATAAATGGATAAATAAGAGGAGGTACAGCCACATGACGAATAGAATATTAATCACTCTGCAGTAAAAACGAATGAAGTACTAATACATTCTACGTCATGAATGGACCTTGAAAACATGCTTCGTGAAAGACCGTATATACATGATTCCATTTACATGAAATGTCCAGAATGGGCAAATCTATGGAGACAGAATAATTTAGGGGTTGTCCAGGGTTGGGAAGGGGAGTGGGACTGGTGAACTGCTAACAGGAACCAGGTTTCTTTTTGGGGTGACACAAATATTCTAAACACAGATTGTGCTGATGGTTGTATAACTCCATGTGAGCCACTCAATTATGCATTCTAAATAGGTGAATTTTACAGTATATGAATTGTATCTCATTTTTTTTTTTTAAGGAGCGAACGTTAAAGACACCTATTTAGGCCAGGCGTGGTGGCTCATGCCTGTAATCTCAGCACTTTGGGAGGCCAAGCCAGGTGGATCACTTGAAGTCAGGAGTTCGAGATCAGCCTGGCCAACATGGTGAAACCCTGTCACTACTAAAAATACAAAAATTAGCCAGGCATGGTGGTGCATGCCTGTAATCCCAGTTACTCCGGTAGAGGGGGCAGTGAGCCGAGATTATGCCACAGCACTCCAGCCTGGGTAACAGAGCAAGAATCTGTCTCAAGAAAAAAAAAAAGAAAAAAAAAAAGGCCTTCTCTTTATTAGCGCTCTCTCTGTTTCTGAGACAGGATCTTGCTCTGTCACCTAGGCTGGAGTGCAGTGGCATGAACATGGCCCACTGCAGCCTCAACCTCCTGGGCTCAAGCGATTTTCCTGCCTCAGCCTCCCAAGTAGTTGGGACCACAGGTAAACACCCAGATGCTGGGCTAATTTTTTAAAAGATTAATGTTTTTTTTTTTTTGAGGTGGAGTCTCGCTCTGTCGCCCAGACTGGCGTGCAGTGGCCGGATCTCAGCTCACTGCAAGCTCCGCCTCCCGGGTTTACGCCATTCTCCTGCCTCAGCCTCCCGAGTAGCTGGGACTACAGGCGCCCGCCACCTCGCCCGGCTAGTTTTTTTTTTTTTGTATTTTAGTAGAGACGGGGTTTCACCGTGTTAGCCAGGATGGTCTCGATCTCCTGACCTCGTGATCCGCCGTCTCGGCCTCCCAAAGTGCTGGGATTACAGGCTTGAGCCACCGCGCCCGGCCTAAAAGATTAATTTTTGTAGAGACAGGGTCTCACCAAGTTGCCCAGGCTGGTCCTGAACTCCTGGGTTCAGTCGTCCCACCTCTGTCTCCCAAAGTGCTGGGATTACAGGTGTGAGCCACCGTGCCTGGCCAGATCACCACAGATGTAGTGTACGTGCACTAACAAAAGAAATTTCAAGAAAACCAAAAGCCTAATCATAACAAATACTAATAAACAATATGCACCTTAACTATGTATAACATTATCACACATTTGTTAATTTAAAAGTAGAATCAGGTTTTGTTTTGACAATATCAATTTACTAAACAGCAAGTAATTTCCTGGCATTTACACTATGCAATTATTTTTTAAAGGGCAATTATTTCATAAAATTATTAATTTGCTTGTTTGGGTAACAAAAATAATTTTAACAGATATTTAAGTCTACATAAAGTGAACCATACTAATTCAAACAGTTACGCTGAGCATTCAAAACACCAATCGCGGAGCTATAGCAACACAAAGTAACTGAAACACCTACCTTGGGGTGGGGGTGTGGAAATACCTGGTATCCTCTCTGAATCCTTGCATCGTTTAAAGATTGCCCCCGAGCCCTCAGAATTTTCTCTTCCTGCCCTCTCAGCTATTTCTTTTTAAGCATGGAACTACATATAGTTTCATTATCTTCAGATTTTTGGCCACAGAAGAATCATCTTTCCCATTTTTTTTTCAACTTCTAAATGAACCATCAGTTTAAGATGAGTGTGAAAGTGCACATTTGCCTTTGGAAGGATTTCCTATAGTGTGAACGCCAACAGTAAATTTTATTTGTTGGTGGATACAAATGACTACAGTCCACACCATCACTACCAAATAGAAATACAGGCCGGCATGGAGGCTCATGCCTGTAATCCTAGCACTTTGGGAGGCTGAGGTGGGTGGATCACCTGAGGTCGGGAGTTCGAGACCAGCCTGACCAACATGGAGAAACCCCCGTCTCTACTAAAAATACAATATTAGCTGGACGTGGTGGCACGTGCCTGTAATCCCAGCTACTTGGGAAGCTGAGGCAGGAGAATCGCTTGAACCTGGGAGGCAGAGGCTGTGGTGAGCCGAGATCACACCACTGCACTCCAGCCTGGGCAACAAGAGTGAAACTCCGTCTCAGAAAAAGAAAAAAAAAAAAGAAATATAATGTGAGGCCGGGCATGGCGGCTCACGCTGTAATCCCAGCACTTTGGGAGGCCAAGGCAGGTGGATTACTGGAGGTCAGGAGTTTGAGACTAGCCTCACCAACATGGTGAAACCCCATCTCTACTAAAATTAGGCGGGTGTGGTGGCACATGCCTATAATCCCAGCTACTTGAGAGGCTGAGGCAGGAGAATTGCTTGAACAGCATATTGTCACTAAGCACAGACATTAACTTCACTTTTAACTTTTAACAACAAACAGGTGAACTTCTACAGTTCTCATCCATTTTTCTATATCAGCTCCAATAATTTAGAGAAAAATTCACGTTACATGTATTTCCTTATATATAGCCATATAAAGAGTATGTAATATGTCACTAAACAATCAGAGCCTTAGCTTATTTCAGGGTAAAATATTAGGTTAACACCCCAAAATGTGGAGTGGTAAGGAGGATTCCATCATTTCCCCTAATCCCTAGAAAATGTGTAAATATGTACTCCCTAAAATGTATATGTATGTTTATAATAAAATGCAGTGATCTAATTGGATTTTCACTTAAAAAATTACCTTAACCAATTTTAGGTATTAATACTGAAAACAAAACTCCTGTTCTGACATGGCCTTGAAAATCAGTTTACAGGCTATATAAAATCTGTCTGATTTTATACTGAGACATTTATATGCCTTGGCCAATGCAAACACTCAATGCACATTTGTTAATATATAAACCTATTCTACTCTATACACCTAAGTTTAGAATTTGTTATGGTTTGAAAAGGCCTTGGATCTTGCAGGACTGGGTTAACTCTCTTGCACTCCTGCCATGCAATGACTCAACAAAAAGGCTGAGCTAGGACCACAGAGAAGCATATAAATTACCAAGGCTAAAACATACATGTATCTGTGTGTGCAGAGAAAAGGTATGAGTTATTTCACAATCATTTAATTTTATAATCATTTAATTTTGCAAAAAAAAATTTTAGGCAGCTTCAGGAATACTTCATAAGATTTGTATAATAATACAGTCACTGAAGTCAGCATCCCTGTAATTAGGCAGATAAGAACAGCATGTTTCAAAATAACATTTAAAACTTTCTGGGGAAGTTCTAGAGTAGCTTTCAGAATTAATTTGAGAAAATCAATCAAGAATATCATATATACTTTGTAATGTCTATCAATAAATGAACTCTTCCACAGCTTCCTTATTTAACATAAACTTCAAGTGATTTATTCTTTTAAGAAAACAACTTCATTTTCCCAGAAGTATTTATAAGTACATTTAAATGATAGCCTATTGTGGTCTCACTGGAAATGAGTGTATCATCTCCCGAATGAAGATAAACTTTTAGTGATTTACCTGAAGAATTCTGACATGATGGCTGCAGAGGGGATACCTAAATCCCCACAGAAAAACAGAGCAACAAGATAGCAAAACCAAAACCCCATGGATAGTTACAACGAAATCACATGACAAGCCATTCCAAGGGAATTCCTAATACATATGAATGAGGTCAAAACAGGCTACTATGTCAACATACACAGCACAGTGCAACAAAATGCAAAGGAATGGGGCATGTGATGGACTTGACAAAAAAAGAACCTCAAAGAGCCAACAGACATTCACTGGAAATCATGGCAGGCCAATGTGAGAACAGCAGCTAGAACTGGGAGTTTTGCCAGTCCAATAAGTAGATGGATGCAAGAGACCTACAGTAAGGATTAAAAAACTGAAGCTAACTTTTATGAACTTTTGAAATTGATCTCCCAAGGTTCTCTTCCAAGACTCCACTTTGAAGAGAAACCATTGGGAGGAAAAGCACAATCAGTAAGATAGGGACAAGGGAAAAGAGAAACCAAAAATGTGGAGGGGAAGAGGGCCAGAAACTCCCAGAAAGTAAGCTACTACACTTCTGAACATTATACAAAATAACAGAAAAGGGAGCTCTGTGAAGTTATTAAAGCACTCTGAAAGTATATCACCTTTTTAAAGTTCAGGAAAGCTAGTATCTCACAAAAATGAGTAACTGAAGAGTATTCAGTCCACACAAAGACAATGTAAGAAAAGATTAGAAGAGCACTGCTTTAAAGCGACAAATCACACTGGAAAGAGCTGCTTTAGGCTGAGTGTTGGGAGGCTGAGGCAGGAGGACTGCTTGAGTCCAAGTGTTTAAGAATGGCCTGAGCAACACAGTGAGACCCGTCTGTACAAAAAATTTAAAAAATTAACTGTATGGTGGCACGTGCCTGTAATCCCAGCTACTTGGGAGGCTGAGGTGGGGGAATCACTTGAATCCAGGAGGTTGAGGCTGCAGTGAGCCATGATTGTGCCGCTGCACTCCAGCCCGGGTGTCAGAGACCTAGTCTCAAAAAAAAAAAAAAAAAAAAAAAAAGGCAGTTATCCAAGTTTCCAATATTATTGGAATCTAGAGTTACCATACGATCCAGTAATTCTACTTCTGGGTATAAGCCCAAGAGAAACCAAAAACACGTCTACACTAAAACTTGTACACAAATGTTCTTAACAGCAATATTCATATTAGCCAAAAAGTGGCTTACAATCCAAATGCCCACCAACTGATGAACAGATATATAAAATGTGGTCTAGCCACACAGCGGAATAAGCACTTATTTCTTTTTCAGCAAGAAAAAGAAACAACCTACTGATAAATACAACATAGATTAACCTTGAAAATACGGTAAGTGAAAGAAGTCAGTCACAAAGAACAACATATTGTATGATTCCATTTATAAAATGTCTATTAATAGGCTGGGCAAAGAATAGGGAGAAATGACTGCTGGGTTGGGGTTTCTTTTGGTGTAGTGAAAATTCTAAAAACTGATGCACACCTCTGTGAATATTCTTAAAAAAAACCCACAAACCCCATGGCATCATACTTTCAATGGGTGAAACGTACAGTATGTGAATTATATCACAAAAAGGGCAAAAATCAAGTAATTATCCTATATGATACATACCACTGGGTGTCCACATAGGAGATTAATCAAGAATTTCAATACAAAAATACCAATTTGCAAGAAAGAAATGACAGAATTAGAGTATTACCAATGAATGAAAGGACCCAGGCATTGAATATCAACAGCCACTAACACTACAAAGAGAGACAACCAGACGCTAGGCCTTCTGAGGAAAAGAACATTAACACCATCTATAGTCTTGCCTAGGGGATCTAACAGGAGTCTGATTAAGTTTCTGGATCTAATCATCAATTTTCCAGGAATGCAAGAACAAAGGAACACAGCAAACTGCACCATGACTATACAATCAGCAAAATTCAGACAGGTGGAAACTCTACAGGTCACACACCTTAGGGTCCTTCAACAGATAAAACTTAGGTGACATAAAAGGATGGAGGGGAAACATGCATACTGAGAGACTTCAAAGACTTACCAAATTTTTAATAATGAGCAAGGTCTATGGTATTTGGGAATGGAGAGTTGGGTGCTAAAACTATGAAGAAAGTAATTACTATTAGAGTAAGAATACTGGGGCCAGGTGAGGGGATCACAAGGTCAGGAGTTTGAGACCAGCCTGACCAATATGGTGAAAACTGTCTCTACTAAAAATACAAAAATTGGCTGGGCATAGTGGTGCACACCTGTAATCCCAGCTACTCAGGAGGCTGAGGCAGGCGATTCACTTGAACTCAGGAGGCAAAGGTTGCAGGGAGCCGAGATTGCACCACTGCACTCTAGCCTGGGTGACAAGACCAGAATCCCATCTCAAAAAAAAAAGAATACTAGTTACTTTTGGCGGGAGGGGTTGACACTGAGTTGAGCACATGGAGGCATTCTGGGGTAGTTGGCAAAGTTCTATTTCTTGACTTGGTTGGTGATTACAAGGTTGTTTTATAATAATCCCCTAAGCTATACATTTGTTTGTTGGTTTTATATATTTTATAATTAAAAAGAAAAAACTCATCTCATATATGTACAGTCACACTATAAACTCCCAAACAGATGGAATACAACTGGATGTGAATAAGATTCAAAGGTAAGATCAGAGAGAGAAATTCACAAATGGAAAAGACAGTTATCTGGGGAATGCTTTATGAAAGAGTAGCAACTTCAGCTGAGTCTTAAAACCTGACAGAGAACAGTCACATGAAAGCAAAGAGAAAGCACCCTAAGGAAAAACAGTGATACACAATGCATAAATGCTAACACTGATGTATAGTTGAAAAAGAGGAATTTGGGACTTATAAAGAGGACCTCATTGGATTTAGTGCAATGAGGCGGGCAAATCAAAATCTGAGTTTTTTTCATTGTTTACTTTATAAATCTTACAAATCACTGGCATAAATTGCTATTGTGCTCTACTTCTGAAATACACTAGAATAGGAAAAAGTGAGAACTACAGCTTGGGATTAAGCAAAGGACTTGGGTTCAAATCCCAGCCACATAATAGTTTTAATTTTGGACAAGTCACTTAGTAACTGCATCTGCTTCCTTAGGAGAATACTTTACCTGAGAAAACAAGACAAATATAAAGTACCTGTCATAGTGAGATCTTAATAAAATTTCAACCAGGTAATTTATAGTTTAAAAGGAATTTAAAAATTATCTAGGCTAATCGTCTCAAATTTACAAGATAGTACCTACCACATTGAAGAGCACAAATAGACAAAACCTACACTACGCAGAAAGTTCTACTGGACAGCACTGCATTATTTCTGAGTAATGCTAATGGATCTTGGGCATAAGATCATTCTTGGATTAATTATTGCTTTATTAAACTAAAAGGCAGAAGAGGAAGTGAGTTATAATAAACATCTGTTTAGACGTCACAATGAAACACATGCTGATTTGACTCCTATAAAACATGACCAGAGTATAACAATGAATTGAAATGCACACTCGCTCTGTTGCCCAGGTTGGAGCTGTGGTGGTGTGATCTCGGCTCACTGCAACCTCCGCCTCTCAGGTTCGAGCAATTCTCCTGCCTCAGCTTCCCCAGTAGCTGGGATTACAGGCATGTGCCACCACACCCAGCTCATTTTTATATTTTTAGTAGAGATGGGGTTTCATCATGTTGGCCAGGCTGGTCTTGAACTCCTGACCTCAAGAGATCCACCCGCTTCAGCATCCCAAAGTACGGGGATTACAGGCATTAGCCACCATGCCAGGCCCTATAATACCTTTAAATCTTGCATATTATACATGGAGTTCTGATTGCTAGAGCTCAAGAAAGAGGCAATGGAACTAAGTAAAGATAAGATGGAAAAGATCAAGTAAATTGGAGATGTGCTATGAGAACAGACCATGACCAACAAAAATACTTAGAAAAGGGTGTGCTCTTTACAATCTAATCTTAAGGGACTTGGAACTGGTATAAGAAAAAAACGCATCACAAAAGACCAAATCAGGAGTTTGTAAGAGAAGCTGTGTCAGTATCTACTTAAGTGTGACCTGGGGGGTGGGTGCTTTCCCTCAGTATATACCTTGGCAGCACTTTTGGCTCCAGGGCTTTTACACTTTACTAAATTTATTTTTAAGCTTGATCCAGCAAGGCCATTCTTTATTAATTCCAATTACAAGAACCTCATTGCATCTAGTGAACAAAGTGTAGATTTATCTAATTAGGCTACATATAAAAGTCATTTACTGCTGACAGCTATTCAACTCTGAGTAACAGACAAAAGAACTCAAGGATAAGAGACCAATTCTGGGTCACCAAAACATGCTGATACTGATTTTATTCTTAAATAGTAATACAACAGCTCATTACTTTTGGGGGTTTTAAAACTTTTAATATTACAACCTTGGAAAATACAATTAAGTCATGTGAACATTTGAAAATATTTTCATAGTTAATGGATGTTATTAATATTAACTATAAGACTAGATAGAGTTTGTCACTAGTGTCTTAACTTATTTAAGCTTATTAGGGTTGATTTGCTGAATGGTGTTCAGTTTGGTGAAGATTCATGCTTTTTTAAGTTTACCATGACATTTCAGTATGTAGACAAAAATTTCCCACTGATGTGGAATAATACAAATTTAAAAGTGACTCACATTCAATTTCAGACTACCCCCTTTGCCCTAAAAGAACGGGGGAGGGAAAGATAAAAGTGAGGCTGTGCAACTGATGCAAGTGCACTGATACAAATATAAAAACCACTTTCGATATTATAATAGCAAAGGTAAAAAAGACAACAGATGTGAAAGGTATAATACTATTTCTCAAAACAGAAATGAATTATTAATGACTCTACGTAAAAATGCTGAAGTTTACCTTCATCCACAATTTAAAGAAGGTAATAATAAATTAATACCCTGGCCTTTCTATCGAAGGAAAACATTTAAGTAAAATAGCGAAAGCTAGAATGCAAATGACAATCTAAAGTTGTGAATTCTGGCTTTAAGCAGGGTATTTGTTGTAAAGCACGCCAACCAGGCCATAAAGACAAATTATAAAGAGGGCTCAAAACAAAGAAGTGAAGATGGCTGGGCACGGTGGTTCATGCCTGTAATCCCAGCACTTTGGGAGGCCGAGGCGGGCGGATCACCCGAGGTCAGGAGCTCAAGACCATCCTAGCCAACATGGTGAAACCCCCCTCTACTAAAAATAAAAAAATCAGCCGGGCATGGTGGCACGCACCTGTAGTCCCAGCTACTTGGGAGGCTGACGCAGGAGAATAGCTTGAACCAGGGAGGCAGAGGTTGTGGTGAGCTGCGGCAGCGCCACTGTACTCCAGCATGTGTGACAGAGTGAGACTCCGTCTCAAAAACAAATAAATAAATAAATAAATAAATAAATAAATAAGTGAAGACTTGTGGCTAGATCATTTATTGGAAGTAGAAATGAGACAGCAAATGAGACATCTGCAGCCATATAAAGAATAGTCAGAACTATTTTGATTTGTAATTTCGACCATTATTATCCAGGGTTACATAAGGAAAACTACATTTATATTAACACTCATTAGTTCACTACTACCTTTGGAGGCAATTTATATAAAAATTAAATTCCCTTAATCTAAATGTAATCACCAAAGGCTTCCTTTCTCTTCCATAACACTATCACTGACCTAAGTTATATAGCATAAGAAATAACTAGGAAAACTAGAAGCTACAGAGCAAGAACTACGCAGATTTAAAAAAGAAATAGAAGCCAGAAGTCTTCAAAAGACCAAAATGTATATTAAAATATATATGGTCCAAGATAAACCTATATGCCAAACTGATGAACGAAATAGGATCCGAAGAGATTAAGGTAGGACTCAATCTAATCCATGAAGCCTTTTCTTCCATTTCAAAAATCACATTCTGAGGATCTTTCCTAGGATTGTTCTCTTAGCAAATAAGTCCTAATGACTATCCACAAATAGCAGAAAGTCTTCTTTGGTTCATTTTTCTACACATATCTTTCAGAATAATATTCTAAAATAACTGATAAAAAGTAACAAAGATAGAATTAAAGCAGGGTTAAACATTTCTAAATATGCAATTTTCTTTATTCACACACAACACAGTATGCATGTTACTCAACATACACCAAACTCATCTTTCATAAATGAAATTAACATTTCAACAAAATGCTATTACTCTATTTGTCAAGGCTTACAGGTTATGTACCTTAATATTCAAGTGTAAATTTTACTAATAATACATAAACATACTCCTGACGTACTATATCTGAAGCAAGAATTGACGTCTGAATCACCCAAAATTTTAGGAGACAATTGATGCTAACGTGATAAACAGAAAAGTTTGACATCTTAAGAAATTACTGGGTTAGCAAATGAAGAAGTGAATTATTTCTGCTAAATAGCTCTTTCAAAAGAATGTCATAATTTAATCTCAATTCACAGTATTTTAAACAATGAGTACAACATAATTAAGATGTATCACAGAACGACCAGACTTGCCCAATTCCACTGTACATTACTACTGAAATTATTCAAATGTTAGGTATAAAATTTAAATGAAGAAAACTTATGTAATAACTCTCTAAAGAAGTAAATGTTTTTTTTTTTTTTAGCTTAAAAGGCCTGGCAGAGCTTAACAGTGCCTTGTAGTTTAATCACAAATTTTAAAAACACAAAAACCCCGCATTTGAAGCAAAATATTTATCACGTGATATACGTTTACCGTTAATTCAGAACACTAAATCCAACAACGCAATGACCCAACTTTTTTTCTGCGTATCGATTTACCCTCAAATTTGCGCATAGTAAAAACAGGCAACAAACTAGTACTTACATTTTTGTTGAATTTGGTGAAAGAATGGTGCATATAAAACCTGTGCATATAAACAATCGCAGTGTTTATTGTAAGCTGAGAGCTGGAACATAGCATTTAGGAAATATCTGACAAAAGCAAGATCTCATTTCCAAAACAATTTTGATGGAAAATTCCCAGGTTCTTTTTCAATACCTCCCATTCAAATCCAAACGCCAAACGAGAAATAAAGAAATAAATGCCCGCGGGGGGTGGGGCAGCAGGAAGAGAATACACTCTACGCCAAATAAATGGGAGGAAGAACTGCTGATCTTTTCACTCTAACAGCGCTGAGAGCCCTGGAACTATTTATCAATGGCTGCGACTGACTAAACTCAAAATGAAACAGTTGAAACGCGCGCGCACACACCCATACAAAACCACGCCAAGAACATAAAAGACTTTCAGTGCGCTCCCAAGATAGGAGAGCCGCCATCAAGCCGGCGAGGAGAGCGGGGAAAGGCTGCGGAAAACACTTACGCCTTTCAGCATCGCTAAGCCTTCTAACTCTCAAACCCTTAGGGAACAGGGACAAGTCCAAGGAGCCGCCCCTTTTCTGCAATAATCCCTAAAATTCTTCTTTCGCCTGAGCCACACTCCCATCCCCCGCCGCCACCACCACGCGCTGCCCCAAACAGATTACACAACGCAGACTCCTGGCCCGCATTCCTGGGGTCCTATCTCCTCCTCCCCTCCTCTGCTAGCCCCTCGCGACTGCCCGAGCTGGAGCCTTACTTCCCTGACGGCGGGGCCGAGGTCCAGCGAAGGCCGAGGCCGGCGGCGCCATGTTCGCGGAGCACCAGGCCCGGCGACCGGGCAAGGGAAACAGGGCGTGAGCGGCGCAGGATAGGAAAGGATACACATTGAGACGCTGTCCCATCTCCTGGATGAGGTTGGCCGCCTGCTGGCGGCACGAGAGCTCTTTATCCGCCTCCACTCCGCAGCGGCGGCTCGGCGTGTTCTCCAGCTGTTCCCGAGTAAAGAACCAGCGAGAAGAAGCTCCACGGCCCGACGCCATGACACTTCCTCCTCCGCCCGCTCCCTCATTCACCCCCCGCCCCTCCTGGCTCGCGGACTCCCCGCCAAGGCGCGCGACCCCGCCCCACTCCGCTCGCCGTAGACCACGCACCGCCCTTTTTGACCACCGCCTCCGCCCGTGCGCATGCGCGGGGTCTGCTCTACCGGCTCGCCCTGGTCTTTTGCTTTCTTTTTCTGTCCTCCGCCTCGTACTCGCGCACGGGACCACAATGCTCCGCGCCGCTTGTCATTGGGAGGCGCCGAAGGTGGGGGTCGGCTCGGAAAGAAAAGGTCGGCGCAGCGCATGCCGGGTCTAGGGTTGGCTGGGCGAAGGGGCGGGGAGGGGAGGGGAGAGTGGGAGAGGCTGGACCCTGGCAGGTGTGGAGAGAGGCGGTGGGGCGGCTGCGCTGTGGGGTCTGGGCGTGGACTTCGAAGGCCCGTCGGGCGCTTCCTTTGACGGGAGGTCTAGCGGCCCGTTAAAAAGAGAAAAATACCCTTCACTGTCGCAGCCTCACGCCACTACCTCCATTTTCCTTTCGGGTGGGTCCGCGCAGTCTCGTAGGCGTGCGACTCCGGCCTCCGCTACCAACAGCCTCCGCCTAGCGCGCGGCTCTGGCGTGGAGGTGGCCGGGAAAGAGTGCACAGGAAGTCACGCTCCATGGCTTTCCGCGCCTGAGTGCTTTTTTCACCCTACATTATGTTGTTTAAATCCCAGACCACTCCGCCCGTGGATTTTTTTTTATATTTTCAAATTACTTGCCAAACGCTATCCAACTAGCAACGAGAAATTGAATTTCTAAATGAGGTGTTGAATCTAGACGGGGCGTGTTTTCAGACCGCGCTGTGGCTTCTGCGAGACAAGGTTGAGGAGAAACAGATAAGTGCAAGAGGAACTGAGTTAAAATTTTATCTTTAGGGTTTGATGCAGGAACATCCCACATACCTGTTGATTAACTCCTGCATTTCTTCCTGTAAGAAAACGCCACAGAGCTTCACTCGGAGTTTGTGTTGTGAATAGGGTTTCCAAGTTTAAAGTCCTAAGTATTTGGAGGCCGGGCACCGTGGCTCACGCCTGTAATCTCAGCGCTTGGGGAGGTCCAGTGGGTCGATCACTTGAGGTCAGGAGTTCGAGGGCAAGGGCAACATGGTTAGACTCTGTCTCTACCAAAAATACAAAAATTAGCCGGGCTTGGTGGCGCGCCTTGTAGTCCCATCTACTCCCCAGGCTGAAGTGGGAGGATGGCTTGAGCCCGGGAGGTGGAGGTTGCAGTGAGCTAGATCTCGCTGCTGCACCCCAGCCTGGGCGATAGAGCAAGACCCTGTCTCAAAAACAAAAAATATTTATTTGCCAAAGACCATGGAGGCAAGTGATTTTTTTGGGGCTCCCACACTCAGTATACTGCGTTGCACAAGAATATTGATTATAGTAGGCAGTTCTTGTGAACAGTTGCCATTTCATACCTCCCTTGCTTTACGTTTTATGTTGCTTACAATTTCCAGGATAGATTGATTTAAAGCAACATTTTAAAAGTGCACATCCTTGGCCAGGTGCAGTGTTTCATGGCTGTAATCCCAGCACTTTGGGAGGTCAAAGTGTTCTAGACCAGCCAGGGCAACATAATGAGACCCCATCTCTACAAAAGTTTTTTTTTAAAATTAGCTGGATGTGGTGGCATCTGTAGTCCCAGCTCCTTGGGAGTACCGCTTCAACGTGAGAGGTGAGGTTGCACCCCAGCTTGGGTGACAGAGTGAGATCCTGTCACACAAATCAAGAAGTGCCCCTCCTCAACATCCATTCATAATAAAAACTCAGCAAACTGGGAATAAAGGAGAACTTCCTCAACTTGATAAAGAGCATCTACAAAAATTCTACAGCTAACAATAGATTGTTTCTATTGTGAGAGACTACATTCTTTCCACCTAAAGTGTGACACAAGGCAAGCATGTCCCCTCTCAACCAGTCTTTTCAATGTGATACTTGATGTTCTAGCTAACAAGAAAAGTAAATTTAAAATATACATATTGGGAAGGAAGAAAACTAGAATTTTGGGATACAAGGTTGAATACAAAAGCCCGTTGTTTTCCTATATACCAGCAATGAACAATTGGAATTTATAATTAAAAACACAATGCCATTTACAATAGTACTGTCTCCCCAAAGTAATACTGGTTAAGTATCACGTATCTGAAATGCTTGAGGCCAGATGTGTTTTGGATTTCAGATTTTTTTAGATTTTGAAATATTTGAATTATAAATTTAGTCGTCGAGCATTGTAATCCAAACATCCTGAATCTGAAATTGCGCCAATGAACATTTCCTTTGAATGTCATGTTGGGGCTTGAAGTTTTGGGTTTTGGAGTGTTTCTGACTTTCAGATTTAGGGATGCTCAACCTGTACTTAGATATGGATCTAGGCAGGGCACAGTGGTTCACACCCATAGTCCCAGCACTTTGGGAGGCCAAGGTGGGGGATTGCTTGAGGCCAGGAGTTGAAGACCAGCTTGGCAAATATGGGGAAACCTCATCTCTACTAAAAATACAAAAATTAGCTGGGTGTGTTGGTGCATGTCTGTAATCCCAGCTTCTTGGGAAGCTGGAGCACGAGAATTGCTTGGACCCAGGAGGCGGAGGTTGTAGTGAGCTGAGATCACTCCACCACACTCCAGCCCCCATGGGTGATAGAGCCTAAGACTCTATCTCCAGTGTGGTATTTGAGAAAGAACAGACACATAGATCAATGGAACATGATAGAGCGCCCACCCATAAATAGTCAACTGACCTTTGACAAAGGAGCAAAAGCAAGTCAATGGAGCAATAATAGTGTTTAACAAATGGTGCTAGAACAACCAGAAAGCCATATATATATATATATATATATATATATATATATTTTAAATCTACATGCAGACTTTACACCTTCTACAAAATTTAACTCAAAGTGAATTGCAGACCTAGATGTAAAATGCAAAACTGTAAAACTTCTGGCAGATAACATAGGAGAAAATATAGTTGACCTTGTGTTCGGCAATGAGGTTTTAGATGCAACACCAAAAGTACAATCCATGAAATAAAAAACTAGTAAGTTGGACTTCATTAAAATTAAAAACCTCTGGCCAGGCGCGGTGACTCATGCCTGTAATCCCAGCACTTTGGGAGGCTGAGACGGCGGATCACCTGAGGTCAAGATTTCGAGACCAGCCTGGCCAACATGGTGAAACCTTGTCTCTACTAAAAATTAAAAAAAAATTAGCTGGGCATGGTGGCGCGCGCCTGTAGTCCCAGCTACTTGGGGAGGCTGAGGCAGGAGAATCTCTTGAACCCAGGATGTGGAGGTTGCAGTGAGCCAAGATCATGCCATTGCACTCCAGCCTGGGCGACAGAGGGAGACTTTATCTAGAAAAAAATAAATAAATAAAATAA
This sequence comes from Rhinopithecus bieti, assembly GCF_001698545.2. Lineage (NCBI taxonomy): Eukaryota > Metazoa > Chordata > Mammalia > Primates > Cercopithecidae > Rhinopithecus > Rhinopithecus bieti. The sequence goes on from NW_016809075.1 coordinate 2,146,812, forward strand.
AAAATTAACTGGGCATGGAGGCAGGTGCCTATAATCACAGCTACTCAGGAGGCTGAGATAGGAGAGTTGCTCAAGCAACCTCACCTGGGAGGCGGAGGTTGCAGTGAGCCGAGATTGTGCCACTGCACTCCAGCCTGGGCAACAAAGAGTGAAACTCCATCTCAAAAATTAAAATTAAAATTAAAAAAAACTAAAACCTCCGTTCTGTGAAAGACTCTGTTAAGAGAATGACATCCAAGGAAGAAATATTTGCAAAACATATGTCTGATAAAGAACTCTTAAGATGGCTTAACTGCTAAATTCTACTAAACATTTAAAGAAGGACTAACACCAATACTACACAAACTATTCTGAAATAGAGGAAGAGAGAATACTTCCAAACTCATTCTACAAGGCCAGTATTACCCTGATTCTAAAACCAAAGACACATTGAAAAAAGAAAACTATAGGCCAATATCTCTGATGAATATTGATGCAAAAATCCTCAATAAAATACCAGCAAACTGAATTCAGCAATACATTAGAAAGATCATTCATCATGACCAAAGGGGATTTATCCCTGGGATGCAAGGATGGTTGCAAATAAATCAATGTGATACATCATATCAACAGAATGAAGACTGGAAACCATATCATTTCAATTGATGTTGAAAAAGTATTTGATACAATTTGACATCCCTTCATGATAAAAACCCTAAAAAAACAGGGGATAGAAGGAGCTTACCTCAACATAATAAAAGCCATATATGACAGTCCCACAACTAGTATCATACCAAATAGGAAATAAAACAAAGCTTTTCCTTTAAGATCTGGAAGTTGACAAGGATGCCTATTGTCACCATTATTCAACATAGTACTGGAAGTCCTAGCTAAAGCAATCAGACAAGAAAAAGGTATAAAGGGCATCCAAATTGGAAAGGAAGAAGTCAAATTATCTTTTTTTGTATATGATATGATCTTGTATTTGGAAAAACCTGAAGACTCCAAAGGAAAACTATTAGAACTAATCAACAAATTCAGTAAAGTTGCAGGATACAAAATCAACACACAAAGATCAGTAACATTTCTATATGCCAACAGTGAACAATGTGAAAAAGAAATTAAAAAGTAATCCCATTTATAATATTTACACATAAAATTAGATACGTAAGAATTAACCATAGGAGCAAAATATCTCTATAATGAAAACTATAAAACACTGATGAAAGAAATTGAAGATGACACAAAAAAATGGAAAAATATTCCATGATCATGAGCTGGAAGAATTGTTAAAATGTCCATATTACCCAAAGCAATCTACAAATTCAATGAAATCCCTGTCAAAACATCAATGACATTCTACACAGAAGTAGAAAAAACAATCCTATAATTTATATGGAGTCACAGAAACCCAGAATAGCCAAAACTATCCTAAGCAAAAAGAATAAACCTGGAGGAATCACATTACCTGACTTCAAATTATACTACAGAGCTTTCATCACCAAAACAGCATGGTACTCACGTAAAAACAGATACATAGACCAACAGAATAGAATAGAGAACCCAGAAACAAATCCACACACCTACAGTGAACTCATTTGTAACAAAGGTGGCAAGAACATACACTGGGGAAAAGACAGTCTCTTCAATAAATGGTGCTGGGAAAACTGGATGTCCGTATGCAAAAGAATGAAATTAGGCCCTTATTTCTTGTCCTATAAAAAAATAAAAATGGATTAAAGACTTTAAGACCTTAAACTATGAAACTACTACAAGAAAACATTGGGGAAAATCTCCAGGACATTTGTGTAGCCAAAAGTTTCTGAGCAATACCCAACAAGCACAGGCAACTAAAGCAAAAATGGACAAATAGGATCACATCAAGTTAAAAAGTTTCTGCACAGCAAAGGATACAATCAACAAAGGGAAGAGGGCGGGGCGCTGTGGCTCTTGCCTGTAATCCCAGCACTTTGGGTGGCTGAGGTGGGCGGATCATGAGGTCAGGAGATTGAGACCATCCTGGCGAACACAGTGAAACCCCATCTCTACTAAAAATACAAAAAAATTAGCCAGGCGTGGTGGCAGGCGCCTGTAGTCCCAGCTACTGGGGAGGCTGAGGCAGGAGAATGGTATGAACCCGGGGAGCAGAGCTTGCAGTGAGTGGAGATTGCACCACTGCACTGCAGCCTGGGTGACAGAGCAAGACTCCGTCTCAAGAAAAGAAAGAAACAAAAAAACAAAAACAATAACAAAAAAAAAAAAAAAAAGGGAAGAGACAGCCCACAGAATGAGAGAAAGTAGTTGCAAACTACCCATCTAACAATGTATTAATAACCAGAATCTATAAGGTGCTCAGACAACTCTGTAGGAAATAAAATCTAATAACCTGATTTTAAAATGGATAAAATATATGGATAGACATTTCTCAAAAGAAACATACAAATGGCAGACAAGCATATGGGAAGATTCTCAGTATCATGGATCATCAGAGAAATGCAAATTAAAAATATAGTGAGATATCATCTCACCCCAGTTAAAATGGCTTTTATCCAAAAAACAGGCTATGACACATGATGGTGAGGTTGTGGAGAAAAGGGAACTCTTTGTACACTGCTGCTGGGAATATAAATTAGTGCAACCACTGTGAACAACAGTTTAGAGGCTCCTCAAAAAACTAGAACTACCATGTGATCCAGGAATCCCCCTTCTAGGTGTATACCCAAAAGAAAAGAAATCAGTATATCAAAGAGATATCTGCTGTTGCATGTTTGTGGTAGCACTGTTTACAGTAGCTAAGATTTGGAACCTAAGTGTCCATCAACAGATGAATGGATGAAGAAACTGTGGTACATATACACAAGAAGTACTATTCAGGCATAAAAAAGAATGAGATCCTGTCATTTGCAACAACATGGATGGAACCAGAGGTCATTATGTAAAGTTAAATAAGCCAGGCACAGAAAGACAAAGATTGCATATTCTTACTTATTTGTGGGATCTAAGTATCAAAACAATTGAATTCATGGACATAGAGAGTAGAAGGATGGTTACCAGAGACTGAGAAGGGTAGGCGGAGGGACTTGTGGGGATATGGGGATGGTTGATGAGTACAAAAAAAGAAAGTGTGAGTAAGACCTGTTTGATAGCACAACAAGGTGACTATAATCAATCATATCTTAATTATGCATTTTAAAATAACTTTAAAAATATAATTGGATTGTTTATAACTCAAAGGATAAATGCTTGAGGGGATAGAGATCCCACTCTCCCCGAAGTGCTTATTTCACATCATTGCATGCCTGTATCAAAATATCTCATCAACCCCGTAAATTATATATACCTACTATGCACCCACAGAACTTTTTAAAAGATTAGATGGCGAATGAAAAAAAAAAAGAATTCTTAAAGCTCAGCAATAAAAAAACAACCCAATTAAAAAATGGGCAAAAGATCTAAACCGATACCTCACAAAGAAGGTATACAGATGGCAAACAGGCATATGAAAAGATGCTGAACAAATATCATAATGGTGCCAGAGGCGTTTGAACCAGAGTGACTCCCTCTTGAGTAGGGGCTGGGTAAAATAAGGCTGATACCTACTGGGCTGCATTCCCAGGAGGTTAGACATTCTAAGTCACAGGACGCGATAGGAAATCAGCACAAGGTACAGGTCATAAAGACCTTGCTGATAAAACAGTCTGTGGTAAAGAAGCCAGCTAAAACCCACCAAAACCAAGATGGCGGATAAAAGTTACCTCTGGGCATCCTCTGCTCATTATTTGCTAATTATAATGTATTAGCATGCTAAATGACACTCCCACTGGCACCATGGCAGTCACAAATGCCATCTCGACATCATGGTCTAAAAAAGGGGATATGGTCTAAAAAAGGGGAGACATGAATAATCCACCTCCTGTTTAACATATAATCAAGAAATAACCATAAAAAATAGGTAACCAGCAGCCCTCGGGGCTGCTCTGCCTGTGGAATAGACATTCTTTATTCCTTTACTTTCTTAGTAAACTTGCTTTCACTTTGTAGATTTACCTCAAATTCTTTCTTGTGTGAGATCCAAGAACCCTCTCTTGGGGTCTGGATTGGGACTCCTTTCCAGTAACAAGGGTATTCTTGGTAACAGTTCATAATTGCAAAAGATTGGAAACATGAATGTCTATGCATTGAGGACTCTATGATTATGGTACATCTATGTAATCTGTGTAATTTTCATTCATAGGATCCACCCATTAAAAAGAAAGAGGCAGTTTATATGTGGGATGATCAGCAAGGCATTAAGTACCCTGCAAGGTACTTAAAAGGTACCAGAAAGGGCAAATTCTACTGTTTGCTTAAAATGAAAAAAAGAATGTATACATGTAAATACTTGTATAATCGTAGACTGTGTTTGCAAGAATACACACACACAAAACAGGTAAAATTGGTTCCTTCTAGGGGTGTAGACTGGGAGACATAGGTTGAATTTGATCTGTTTGAACTTTTACATATGTTTGTGTTGACTTTTAAAAGTAAACTTTGACATTTTAGGTTGTGAGCAAAATAAGACTGAAAATAGTCTTATTTTCAGAAATGGAAACTTCAATTTACCTTTTTTCAATTTTGATTGGGAAAAATCTTCATAATGGTCTAAGTTAAACAAATTTAAAGCTGGTATTTGTCTTGGTATGTTAATCTAAAGTGATTACGTTGAATACAGATTTAAGCTTTCTGGTTGGGGAATATGAATTAAGCTGAGCCAGTACTGGCTTCCTTTTTAGGGGATATAGGAGAAGGTACTGTACAAGGAAAAGAGAAAGATGCTTGGATGGCTGTGAGTGGTTGTTTCTCCTTTGGAATCTGGTAGTGTTGGGAGTGTTTTAAAAAGGTTGTTTTTGGAGAAGTGCTTGCAGTAGATAAGGAAGGAGATAAAACGCTGAAAAGGTGATTTTCCCGAGTAACTTTTCTAGATTCTGTGTTATGAGCAGATTCACTGTGTAAGCAATATTGTTCCCGGGCCAGGCAATCAAATATGGTACTGAGGAGGTTATTCTCTTTACCTTTCCTTAGAACGTTGTGCTGCTGCTAATGGCATCTGAGAAGAATGTCTGCTGTCACCAAGTGACACCCCTGGTATGGACATTGCCAGATTGGTTTGTGAATATACATAAGGCATTTGTTATGGGCTGAATTGTGTCCCAAAAGTCTTAACTCCAAGTAGCTCAGAATGTGACTATATTTGGATGCGGGTTCTTTTAAATGAGAATTAAGTTAAAATGAGGTCATACTAGGTCAATTAGGGTGGGCTCTAATCCAGTATGACTGGTGTCCTAGAAGAAGAGTCAGTCATGATGTAGACATGTACAGAGGAAAGACCATGTGAAGACACAGAGAGAAGACATCCATCTATGAGCCAAGGAGAAGGGCTTACTAGGCAGGTGAGCCAAGGAGAAAGACTCACGAGGATAGTGAACACTCAAGTCATTGTAGATAGTCACAAATTTGTGAGGCCTCACCATTTGGATTACACTCAGAACTGCATGAATTCCCAACATACTCAGTGAAGATTGATTTCCAGTTTCTTTCTTTCCTCATTTTAGGAGGAAAAAACTGTTTTTTACTGTTTACTTATTTTGCTTTTAATGTTTACTTATTTTATTTTACTATTTATTTATCCAATGAATGCTAATGGAGCTGTTACTATGTGCTAGGAAATTCAAACTGCATAAGTCTGCACACTCGACTTTCCCTTTTGTATGTCTCAAAGGCATTAATATTCAGTATTTCCCCAAACTAAACTCATAATCCTGCCCTTCCAACCTGGTCTTCTCTCTGTGCCTCTTGTAGTAAAATGGCACTACTTCCATTTATGCAAGACGGAAACTCAGGGGTCATCTTTGATATCTCTAATCTTCATCTCCCATATCTAACCCATCACCAAGGCCTTTCTGTTGACCCTTCTTATTATCTCTGGCGTCTATTACGTATGTTTCTCCACCAGCAACACTACCACCACCTTGGCCCAAGCTGTTTCAGTTAAGCTCCCCTGCAAGTTGTTGCCGTCCTGCAACCTGCCAGAGGAATCTTTTCAAAATTGAATTCTATCCCGCAGGAGCAGGATTTAAAAAAAAAAACAAAACAGAACAGCTCTAATTAATGCCATCCCCTACTAAAAAACCTTCTCATTGCTTTTCTTTGTTGTTTTGTTGTTTGTTTGTTTTCTTTTGGTATTGTTTTTTGACTTAAAACAAGAGAAATTTATTCTCTCGCAATTCTAGAGGCCAGAAATCTAAAATCAATGTGTTGGCAGGGACTATGGTTTGAATGATTGTCCTCTCCCAAACTCATGTTGAAATTTAATCCCCAATGTGGCAGTATTGAGAGGTGATTGGGTCATGAGGGCAGAGCCCTCATGAATGGATTAATAGGTTAATGGATTAATGGGTTGTCACAGTAATGGAACTGGTAGCTTTATAAGAAGAGGAAGAGACTGGAGCTAGCACATTCCGCTCCCTTGCCATATGATGCCCTGTACTACCTTGGGATTCTGCAGAGTCCCCACCAGTTAGAAGGCCATCACCAGATGTGGCCCCTCAACCTGGGACTTCTCAGCCTTCGTAACTCTAAGAAGTAATTACTCAGTTTCAGGTATCCTGTTATGAGCAATGAAAACTGGACTAAAACAGCAGGGCTGTACTCCCTCTGAAGACTATTGGGGAGAATCTGTTTCTAGGCTCTTTCAGCTTTTGGTGACTCTAGGCCTTTCTTGGCTTGTGACCATAAGATTCCAATCCATGCTTCTTTGCCTCCAACTCTTGTTTTTCTTTTTTTTTTAATTTTTAATTTTTGTGGGTACATAGTAGTATGGGCTACATGAGATATTTTGATACAGGTATGCAATGCATATTAATCACATCTTGGTAAACTGGGTATCTGTCCCCCTCATGCATTTATCCTTTGTGTCACAAACAACTCAGTTATATACTTTCAGTTATTTTTAAATGTATAATTAAATTATTATTGACTATAATAGTCACGTATTATGCTATCACATATGAGGTCTTATTCATTTTTTCTAACTACTTTTGGTACCCATTAGCCATTCCCATTCCCCAACCCATTATCCACTTCAGTCTCTGGTAATCATCCTTTTACTCTCTCTGTCTGTAAATTCAATTATTTTAATTTTTTGCTCCCACAAGTAAGTGAGAACATGCAAAGTTTGTTTTTCTGTGCCTGGCTTATTTCACTTAACATAACGACCTCCAGTTCCATCCGTTGTTGCAAATGACAGGATCTCACTCTTTTTTACGGCTGACTAGTACTCCATTGTGTACATGTACCACAGTTTATTTATCCATTCATCTCTTGATGAATACTTAGGTTACTTCCAAATCTTGGCTATTGTGAACACAGCTGCAACAAATATGAGAGTGCAGATATACTTTTGATATACTGACTGACTTTCTTTTGGGTGTATACCCAGTAGTGGGATTACTAGATCACGTAGTAGCTCTATTTTTAGTTTTTTGAAGAACCTCCAAACTGTTACCCGGTGTGGTTGTACTAATTTACGTTCCCACCAACAGTGGACAAGCGTTCCCTTTTCTCCACATCCTTGCCAGCATTTGTTATTGGTTGTCTTTTGGAAAATGCCATTTTACTGGGGTGAGATGATATCTCACTATAGTTTTGATTTGCATTTCTCTGATGAGTCATTATACTGAGGACATTTTCATATACCTGTTTACCATTTGTATGTCTTCTTTTGAGAAATGTCTATCCAAATCTTTTGCCCATTTTAAAATCAGATTATTAAATTTTTTTCTTGTAGAGTTTGAGCATCTTTATAGATTCTGGTTCTTAATCCCTTGTCAGATGGGTAGTTTGCAAATATTTTCTCCCATTTTGTGAGTTCTCACAGCTTTTCAATATACAAAATTCCTCAACTGACTTACGGCCTCACATGATCTTGTCACTTTTTACCAAGAATATCTTCCTTTGTCATCTTCAGCCACAGTGGTTTTCTTTCTTGCTGTGTTCTCTCCTGCCTGTTCCCTGGTGAGCAGATCTATGCAAACCCACCCCGAAGGTGAGAGGCTGAAGAAAGAGGCTGACAAATTCAGTTTCTCAGAAAGAAATATTTCATAGGCTCTGACAAACAGAAGTGGTATCTAGGGTAGCCATGCAATGGTGGGTCCCTGCATTCACCGTTCAGAAAGTGTCTTTTGTATGGCAAGCTTTTAGGGTAGAAACGTGCAGCTGATTACATCTCAGACCCTCTTGCTGAAACTCATGACTACTGGGGAGGTTAGGTAAGCATCTTTATGCACGGCTATATATGCTACAGGCATTGCTTAAAGACCTTGCTGCAGAACACCTTGGTATGCTGTGTTCAAACATCAGTTATCATGGTGAGTCCCCTTCCAGATGGAGTCACTCTTGCCATACAATGGCTGTTTTCTTACACAGACACAAGGCTTTCATTTATCCTGTTTCTTCTGCCTGGAATACTCTTCCCTTTTAACCTTTTAGCTCTTGTTTGCTTTCAGATCCTAGCTCAAGCAAAACTTTTTTCTGAAAAATCTTTCTGTGACTCTGACTAGTACAAATCCTTTATAATAAGCTTTTTACACACTGTGCGCCTTTCCCCCATAGCTCCTGTCGTGGTAGCAATTTTATATCGATTTGTTGCTTACTTGATACATGTCTCCCTAACTAGGTTATAAGCACAACTGAGGGCAGGAACTATGTTTGCTTTTTTCATACTCTTAGAATCTAGCATGGTTCTTGGCCCATAATAAGTCCTGAATAAATTTTGTTGAATGCATGAGTAAATGAAGGCATAGGTCATCCCTCAAGGAAATCCAGTCTAGAAGGAAGATAGGAATCACAACTCAAAATGAGAGGTGTGCTCTGTTAGAGATAGCAGTACATTTTGTTTTTGTTTTGTTTTTTTGAAGGGGGTGTTACTGAGCAATGAAATCCCAAAGCCTAGAAACCACCACTTTAGGTCCTGAGGAATTTTAACAGAGAAAGTGATACAATCAGATACATACTTTGGACATTTTTCTCTGGCACCAAGGTAGAAGATGGGTAGTACCAGACTAAGCCAAGGGGCAGGGCTGGGGTACAAATAAGGGATTATTTCAATATCCTGCTGAGAGATGACGACCTGAATTTAGTTGGAAGCCATGTGGAGGAAAGAACAGATAAGAAATAAAAGATATGAAATGGATTGAATCTTTTGGATTTAATGGTGTATTCATATGGGTGAAGGAGAAGAATTAGGTGACTGGTTGATGCCATTCATCAGGATTGGGACTATAAAAAGTGGAATTAAATTTTGGGATAAAGGGATTGAGTTATATCTGAGGCATATGGTTCATGTTGAATACCATAGTATTGTAGCTTTGAGTGTGTGTGTGTGTGTGTGTGTGTGTGTGTGTGTGTGTGTGTATGTATGCCTAAAGCTGTTAGGACTTCTTGAAACATTGTCTGTTCTTGACTCCTGAGTATATTTTCCTAGTTTTCCTCCTACCTCACTGGCTATTCTTCTGTGCACAAAGCTGGTGCCTTCATCTAACTTTTTTGTTTGTTTGTTTTTGTTTGAGACAGAGTCTTGCTCTGTCACCCAGGCTGGAGTGCAGTGGCGCGATCTCGGCTCACTGCAACCTCCGCCTCCCGGGTTCAAGTGATTCTTCTGCCTCAGCTTCCCGAGTAGCTGGGATTACAGGCTCGTGCCACCATGCCCGGCTAATTTTTGTACAGCCTTCATCTAACTTCTAAGTGTTAGTGAATCCCAGGAAATAGGCCTAGGGTCTTTTGCGTCTCTGCTCTACTTTTTCGCCAGGTGATTTCATCCAGTCTCATTTCTTTAAATACCTTTTATATACTGGTGATTTTTCCCAGCCTGTCTCTTGAACTCTCCAGACTAGTACATTCAAGTGCTTACTTGACATTCCTACTTAAATGTCTAGAGGCGTCTGAAATATAACAAGTTCAACTACAGAACCGTTGATTCTCTTTCCTCTCAAGACTGTTTCTCCCATAGTCTTCCTCATTATGGTAAATGGTAATTAATCTACCCAGCTGTTCAAGTGAAAAGCGTGGGAATCAAAGCACCTATGTTTAAAGTATGGATGAGTTTAACACCATTAACTATCATTAATCATCTCAAAGCTTAAATGTCACCAGGATTATGTGCCTAGGAAAGTCATAGTTAGAAAACCCTGTTTACACCCAGATTAAAGAGGAATTCTCTCATCTTTTCTTCTAGTACCTGCATAGTTTAATGTTTTAGAGTTAAATCTTTGATCCAATCAGAGTTGTAGTTTATCCATATGTATGATTTGCGAAATTAATCAAATTTTATTGCAGTATTATTTGTAATTGCAAAACATTAGGAATTATTTAAATGTCCAAATATAGGAGACTGATTGACAAAAGCATGGTGTGCACATGTGTACACACGCTTCACATTCACATACCCAGGAGTCAACCTTGATTTCTTTCCTCTCCTTCCTCCCTCTTCCTCACATTTAGTCCATCATTAAATGCTGTTAGTTCTGCCTACAAACAAATCTCATGATCCCCATTCTTGTATTTGTGCCTGAGTCACCATCATTTCTTGCCCAGCCTCCAACTTCCTTTCTTGACTCCCTTTAATAAGTCTCTACAAAGCTGTTAATGTATATGGGTTTCTTTTTTCTTTTTTTTTCTCCCCTCCCCTCCTCCCCTCTCCTCTCCTCTCCTTTCCTCTCTTTTCTTTTTTCTGAGACAGGGTCTCACTCTGTCACCCAGGCTGGAGTGCAGTGGCATGATCCTAGCTCACTGCAGCCTCGAACTCCTGGGTTTAAGCCATCCTCCCACTCCAGCCTCCTGAGTAGCTGAGACTACAGGAGTGAGCCACCACACCCAGCTAATTAAAAAAAATTTTTTTTTGTAGAGATTGCTGTGTTGCCCAGGCTGGTCTCAGTCTCCTGGCTTCAAGCCATCCTCTTGCCTCAGCCTCTCAAAGTGTTGGGATTACTGGTGTAAGCCACTGCACCCTGCTATTTTTTTGTTTGTTTGTTTTAAAAGAATAACATAAGTCCGAGCATGTCACAGACCTATTAAAAAGTCTTCAGTGGTTTCCTATGAAACAATATAAAAATCTTGGCCAGGCGCGGTGGCTCATGCCTGTAATCCCAGCACTTTGGGAGGCCAAGGCAGGAGAATCACAAGGTCAGGAGATCGAGACCATCCTGGCCAACAGGGTGAAACCCTGTCTTTACTAAAACAAACAAAAACAAAAATTAGCTGGACGTGGTGGCTCATGCCTGTAATCCCAGCTACTCAGGAGGCTGAGGCAGGAGAATCACTTGAACCAGGGAGTCAGAGGTTGCAGTGAGCCGAGATCGCGCCACTGCACTCCAGCCTGGTGACAGAGTGAGATTCTGTCACAAAAAAAAAAAAAAAAAAAATCTCAACCCTTGACCATGATCTACTGATCTAGCCAACTTTTTGGCTTCCTCCCCTATCTCTCTTCCTTGCTCACAGACTCATCACGAGCTTTCTTGCCTCAGAACCTTTGCATTTTCTTCCCTGTTCTATCATTCAAATCTCAGTTGAAAGTCCACTTTAAAGAGGTCTTCTCTGACTCTACAATTTAATGTTTTACCCCCGTCTTTCTCCTAGTCACTACCATATTTTCATTTTAATTTCTTCATAGTGTTTATCACTATAAGAAAAATTTCCTTCCTTCTTTCCTCTTTCTGTTCCTCCTTTTATTCCTCTTTTTCTTCTTTCTTACCTTATTTATGTTTCTCACTCTTCAGATTGTAGGTTTTGTCAGAGAAGGAATTTTATCTTGTTTTTTGACATCTATACCCCCAGTGCCTGGAACATTCCTATAGTCCTGGCACATAGAAAACATGTGAATATGAATATATCGATTCACTCTGCATGTGTTGTGTGTGTATAATATTGAATAAAGTGATTGGGTTCCTTTTTATAATAAAACAATCATTAAATGCTGTGTTCAGAGTACTCAAATATAGAATATTTGAAAAGTGTAAACATTACCCCAAAGATTGGGGAAGGAAAAAATAACCTAGAGTTCATGTTATTCCTTTGTTCAACTTTGTTTTTCTTTTTGGGCAGATTGGAGCAATAAGCAGAGTGGTGGGTGGGTAAAGTCCTAGAAAGAAATGGTGGGGGGCGGGGTGAGAAGGAGGTGGGGCAGTGAACTATATAAAATGAAAATAATGGCGTGAGCATAGTGAAGTAAGAATTAGATCTCATCTTTATTCTGGAAAGGGGTCAGCACAAATTACATGTCAATACTCAACTCTTGATTTTCTAGATGAATGGAAGGGAAAAGAATGAATGAATCCAAAGCAAGAGGGTAGTTTTGAAAAATCATGCTTGATTTTGAAATTCAATCAGAGGCAGATGAACCATAGATGTTCATCACCCATCCCAGAACCAAGTTCCTTTTCAGCAGCCCAAGCGGGACCGTAAATGAAATGGGTAAAACAAGGCTACCCTGGTATTGCCCTATTAACTTTCCATAGTTAACTTCATACATTCTGCTCAATATTTTAAAATCAAAAGAGCTTCTGGTAGAAGTGAATTTATAGACAAAACTTTTAAAATGGATGTCTCACTTCAATCTGAAACCAACAAAAAAAAAAACCTGTGCTTCCCATAGGTTTTGCTTCCTTGTTTACCCATCCTCTAACCTAAAAATTTCTGTATCATTTCCTGGACTCATCTCATGTTCCACCCTCTGTGAAGATCTGCTCCAACAGTTTTAGACAAAGTGAAATTCCTCTTAATGAAACTTCTTTGACACTCAAGTCAAGTTTATAGCTTAGTAATTATTCCATGAACATCTCTTACCTCCTTAATTGGTCTGGAAGCTCCCTGAGTATGAATATTCCATATGTTACTTATTTTGTGGAGGCTGAAGCATTCCCAGCCCAGTTCTGGGCTAATGGTAGGTATTAAAGGTGGATGGAACAGGTTATTTGAGTCCAATTCATATACCTTTATTCAAAATGGACAACCTACTTGAGCCCTCTAGGATGAATCTTTCTCCATATAAATCATTAATGACATTTTATTTTGTATTTTTCCAGATTAATTAAAAGAGCACTGGCAAAATCATTTTTTATTTGCACGTGAAGTAAAGTACAGCTTTTCAGAATGAAAACACTTATGAATCATTTTTGTTATGAATAATTTAGGATATTTTGGAGATTCTATTTCTGAGTAAAACAGTTCAAAATAGGATTTTGTTAATACCTGTTGATACATATTTAGAAACAAAAATGAAATATCCTTTTGAAAGTTTGCCATTGTAGTAAATTCAGTCATTCAAATTGTTTTCTCTCAAGACCCAAAAATGCCAGGGCATTGCTGGCTTTGAGTTTATTCTGAAAAGAAAAGAAAATATGTTATTTTAAAGCATTATTGGTTGTTTTTTAAGTACTTTTAAGTACTACATTGATCAGATTTAAAAAAAATTAGCTCCCCAATATGAGAGAAAAATATTAGCAGATTATACAGTGAATCTCTTAGCAAAATCCTCTTGACCTATGTTTTGCCCCGCTATTTGAAATCTAAATCTGAAACTTGATTGATTGTAGGGGGAGAGAAGAGACTTAAAAAGGGGAGAGCCCTCTTTAGGAGGTGCCCTTGTTTGGAAACTGGACCCTCTAACAGGTTGAATCTTAAGACCATTTGGAGGCAAATACAGAGAAAAGGTACAGTTAGGTCTGTGGGACAAGAGGGCTGCAAAAGGCGCCCCGAAGTCATCTAGCCATCCCCCAGCTGCTAGGCATATGTGGTGGTGTTTTCACATGACCCCAAATACAAGTTAAGCTTTTTCAGAGCAAGAGAAGTGATATAAATGAAGGGTCTCAGATGAGGGTACAAATCTGTACATCTTAAAATTTTCACGTAAGAAATGGACTCCCCAGCTATAAACTATATCAACTCTGCCGAAAGAAGAGATTTAAGAAGTAACTTTGTGATACCCTAACTAATTTGTTTATCCAGCTTGCAAAGGACAGGTATGGGCAGCTGAGGATGGAAGAAATGTATGGGGTTGTGTGACATCCATACCATTAATGTGTCCTTCTATATTATGACCACTTCAGGGTTCTTACACAACCTTGAAAAGTGGGTGATTTGAGGCTGGACATCTTAGAGTTCTTCCCCAATGCATACTTAGGCCATCCTCCTCTAGAGGAACATTTCAGAAGTGACTATTGTGGCCAGGAGGAACCATGTGCTTTATCTTTTAAGATAGCTTAGTACCATGTATCCTTTAGAGTATTTGATGGAGATCTGCTCCTCTAGTCAAGGCATTTGGGATCGCATCAGTTTGCTATAACCTACCAGTTATATTGCCTTTGGCAAGTCGCTCAACTCCCAAGTCTTGTTTTCTTTCTCCATATCTTCATGGTAGAACGCATCTACCTGTATACAGCAGTCCCCCCTTATCTATGAAGATATCTATATCTCCTGTATACAGAAGTCCCCCCTTATCCAAGACCGTCTGTGGATGCTAGATAGAATCCTATATATACTGTGCACAAATTTCTTTTTCCTTCTTCACAGTTTCATAGATAGAAGATGCATTCTTACAAAGTAAGATCTCAGCAACCTCAACATATAATTTTTCTTTCTTTCTTTATTAAGTTGAGAACTTTCCCCTTTTCACTTAAAGGAAGTACTTTACATCTTCTCTTGGGCATATCTGAATTGCCAGCATTACTACACTTGTGCTTTGGGGCCATTATTAAGTAAAATAAGGGTGAGTTGAGCACAAGCATGGTAATATGGCGACAGTCCATCTGATCACCAAGATAGCTACTAAGTGACTAATGGGGAGGGAGTGGATACAGCATGGAGACACTGGACAAAGGGATGATTCACATCTTGGGCTGGAGAGAGCAGGACAGTGTGTAAGCTTACACCATGCTACTCAGAATGGCATGCAATTTAAAACTTATGAATTGTTTATTTCTGGAATTTTCCATTTAATATTTTTGGACTGTGGTTGACTGGGGTAAGAGAAGCTGTAGAAGGCAAAACTGAGGATAAGGGGGGGACTACTGTGCCTTCCAATGTTGTTGTACTTATCAAATGAATTTATGTATTTTGTTTTCAATGTCTTTAGTGGTATTTACCTTCGCATGGTTTGAAATTCAAAATGTATAAAATGGATAGCTACTTCATTCCACTACTGCCATCTAACTACCTTTTTCTTCCCAGAGTTATCAGTTTCCTGTTTATGTTCCAGAGCTATTTTATGTTTATACTGCATAAACAAATACTTATATCCAGGCATATAAAGATTCTTTTTCACAAAAGATGTATTCAATCTACAAATGAAAGTATACTACACAAATTGTTTTGTACCTTGCTTTTAAAAATTTAATATATCTTGGAAATTGATTTCTAATTTATTTATAGTGGCGTAATTTCCATTGTGTAGATACATTAAAATTTATTTAACTATTCCCTTAAAGATTGTTTTCAGTATTACAGCATTACAACGAGTAACCTTGTACAGAATGTCATTGTGAATGTGTGTCAGTATAAAGCCTTTATGCAAGATTATAAAAAAACTTGAAAGTGATAAGCACATAATAAACAATAAAAGGCATGTAATAATAATTACTATTATTCCATTAAGTTTTTAATCAGAATATTTGGGGTCATCTGGTTTCTGTTTAATTTTGGTTAATAGAAAGTTTTCATTTTCAACCTTGTTTAAAAAAAAAAATCAAAATGTCTTTACGACAGCTTCCTACTTTAGGAAGGAAGCAGGTAAATATTTAACAATATTCGGTAGGTCAGTTCAAGACTTTTAGTGCCAAAGGGGACACTTTCTGTGTAAAATAGTCTGAGGTTTCCCAGTTAATAACTTGTAACTAGTATACTGAAGAATGAATTCTTCTTGGCATCTGTTAATGTGCTTTAAGCCTATTGAGAAGATTTGATGAACAATAACTTTAATGATTAAGGGAGAGAGAGTTCAAGGTAACTTGGATTCTAGTTTAGAAGAAAGACAAGAATTATGCAAAAGGATTACAACTAAGACTTTCGTAAGATTTATTAAGAGTTTATATAGTCTCGTGCTGTTATTTTTGGCCATCCGTGACCTCTGGGAGTGGTGGGCAGTGAAGGTCTTAGGAAGGACTTATTTTTTTGGAGGATGGGGGTGTGGAAGGAGTGGCAAAGGAGAGGGAACCTGAAGACACTGCATCTCATTTTAAACTCATCTTGGTTTAGGAGTCTAAGGGATAGACTAGGTAATAGTAGCATTATAGCACATATTAGTATTATCTACCCGCCTTAAAAGTCAAACGCTGGTTAAAAAAAAAAAAAAAAGAAGTCCAGTTACTTGAAGGATCTGATTCCTTGGGTACTTTTAATCGAGACTTTAGTTTCATTATCTAATGAATTACTATTTCATTACAACTAGAGTTATTACAACTTTTGAGATTGGTAGATTTGTAACAAATAATATAGAAAAAATTTATACATTTTTCTTATGATCCATCTAACATGCAGGAATATTTTATTATATGCTTCTATACAATTTCTTGGGTTTATGAATTTAGTTGTACTAGGCTGACTTTCAGCTTTGTCATTTTTTTTTGTCCTTTAATAGTTTAGCTATTTATGGAGATAGAGTAATAGTTTAAGGGAATTCAGTGTAATGGTTCCTCTGTTCTTTGTTTTCATGTATCAAAGTGCTCTGAAACCAAACTCAGAGCAGGAAAAGTCAGTAATAAAACCGTGAAGTAAATGACATTATACCTTTGTTTCTTCATCAAATTCTTCCATGGACTCTATTAGTTTCCCAGGTTCCAGCTCACCTAATGGAAAGGGGTAATCGGTTCCCAAAATGACTTTATCCTAAAAAAAGAAAATATATTATTTCTCTGTAATTTTGTAGAACATAAAAGAGCCTCCTCTAAACAATTATATTTACTTATTACAAACATTCCTGTCATAAAATAACATATTTCTTCCTGATTAATGGAAAAATAAAACTGGTCTAAATTTTTAAAAAGATTTAATGGTTCAAATTTTATTCTGACATTTTTTTCCAGCAGGTGTCACTATTAGGTCTCTTTGTTGCAAATCAACCCCATTCTCTCTTTTTAATAACTGAAATATAGAATACTGAAATATAAGAAGTAGATATTTATTAAAATATATGTATATATATTCAGATGAGATTAAGGGATTCTGTCTTTCTTAGAATGATACATTGCAATTGATTCCACAATTTTCCAAAACATACTATTAACAGAGTAGGAAAGGAAAAATAAAAATCAAATAACTAGATAAAAAGTAAAAAAAAAAAAAAAAAAAAAAAAA
>NW_016809075.1:2167456-2230671 GCF_001698545.2 Rhinopithecus bieti
ATTTCTCTGTAATTTTGTAGAACATAAAAGAGCCTCCTCTAAACAATTATATTTACTTATTACAAACATTCCTGTCATAAAATAACATATTTCTTCCTGATTAATGGAAAAATAAAACTGGTCTAAATTTTTAAAAAGATTTAATGGTTCAAATTTTATTCTGACATTTTTTTCCAGCAGGTGTCACTATTAGGTCTCTTTGTTGCAAATCAACCCCATTCTCTCTTTTTAATAACTGAAATATAGAATACTGAAATATAAGAAGTAGATATTTATTAAAATATATGTATATATATTCAGATGAGATTAAGGGATTCTGTCTTTCTTAGAATGATACATTGCAATTGATTCCACAATTTTCCAAAACATACTATTAACAGAGTAGGAAAGGAAAATAAAATCAAATAACTAGATAAAAAAAAAAAAAAAAAAAAAAAAAAAAAAAAAAAAGAAAAGAAAATCCTCTATCTCTAGATCAATTCCTGTAAACAATTCCTATAAACTAGATCATAGGTTTTTGAACAGTATAGCTTTGAATTTCCATTTGACACTTTATACAATAAAACACATAGGCTTGTCAATCTACAAATATATTAAGCAGTATGTCAGACAGTGTGCTATAATCTAGATGTACCCTGGTCAACAAAACAGACATGGTCCCTTTTCTCAAGGAACTCATAATCAAGTGAGAAAGACATTATTACATCAATAATGGCAAGTTATCAAAATAAAATAAAAAAATTTCAAACCAGAAATTTTACTTCTCAAAATGTATTCCACTCATACACTTGTGCTAGAAAGATATACAAAGAAATTAATTGCAACATTATTTGAAACAGCAAAAGACTAGCCAACTAAATTATAGAATATCCCCAAATAAGAATGAATAAAGAATACTTACATATACTGAAATGGAATAATCTCCAAGTTACAGTGTAAAGAATGATCTTGAAGTTATAAAGAGGAAAAAAGAGTCTAGAACAATGTGTCTGCTATGCTTATATTTCTATTTTCAATAAGGGACCTATAGACCCACAAATATACATTGATATATATACAGTCTATTTCAGGGATGGTATCTAAGAAACACAGGGAAGAGGACTAGGGCTTGGGGGTCAGAAGATCCCCTTTTCTTTTTTTTGAGATACAATTCACATACCATAAAATTCACCCCCTTTAAAGTGTATAATTCAATGGGTTTTAGTATATTCATAAGTTTGTGTAATCATTTCCACTAATTATAGAATGTTTTAAAAATATTTTATTCATCTTATATAACCACGGATTTTTATCACCTCCAAAATAAATCCTATACCCATTAGCAGTCCTTTTCCCTCCAGCCCTTGGAAAACACTAATTTACCCTCCGTGTCTCCAGAATTGCTTATTTTGTACATTTCACATAAATGGAATCACATAAATATGTAGCCTTCTTTCATTTAGTTTAATGCTTTCAAGTTTCATCCATGTTGCTGCTTGAATCAATACGTACCTAAGAGTGGAAGTGCTGGCGCATATGGTAAGTCCATGTTTAACATTTTGAGAAACTATTTTCTACCATGGCTGCAACTTTCTACATTCCCACCAGCATGTATGAGGGTTCCAGTTTCTCCAGATCCTCGCCAACATTGGTTATTATTCATCTTTTTTATTATGGCCATCTCAGTAGATATGAGGTGGTATCTCACTATAGTTTTTATTTGTATTTCTCTAATAAGTAATTATGTTGAACATCTTTTCATGTGCTTATTGGTTATTTGTATTTCTTCTTTGAAGAAATGTCTATTAAGATCCCTTGTGTACATTCATGTCCATTTTGTTATCTTTTTATCATTGAGTTATAAGAGATCTTTGTGTGTTCTGAATACTAGAGCCTTATAGATATATGATTTGCAAATATTTTCTCCATTCTGTGAGTTGTCTTTTTTACTTCCTTGGTATTGTCTTTGAAGCACAAAAGTTTTAAATTTGGATGAAGTCTTCTTTATCTATTATTTTCTTTGGATTCTTGTGCTTTTGGTGTCATAGCAAAGAAACTATTGCCTAATCCAAAGTCACAGAGATTTACACCTATGGTTTCTTCTAAGAGTTTGTGGTTTTAGTTCTTCAGTTTAAGTCTTTGATCCATTTTGAGTTAATTTGCATGGTGTAAAGAAGGAGTTCAACTATACTTATTTATTTTTTTACGTGTGGATATCATATCACTACGATATGTTGAAAAGACTATTCTTTATCACACTGAATTGTATTGGCACCCTTGTTGAAAGTCAGTTGATCTTTATATCTGTCTTTAGGCTAGTCCCACGCAGGCTTGATTACTGTAGTTGTGTAGGAAGTTTTGAAGTTGGGAATGTGACTGTGCCAATTTTATTCGTTTTCTGGATTGTTTGGCTGTTCTGGATCCCTTGCATTTTCTTTTTTGAGACAGAGTTTCACTCTTGTCACCCAGGCTGGAGTAGAGTGGCACGATCTCAGCTCACTGCAACCTCTGCCTCCCGGGTTCAGGCAATTCTCCTGCCTCAGCCTCCCAAGTAGCTGGGATCATGGGTGTGTGCCATCACGCCAGGCTACTTTTTGTATTTTTAGTAGAGACAGGGTTTTGCTGTGTTGGCCAGGCTGGTCTCAAACTCCTGACCTCAAACTCCTGACCACATTTGTCTGTCTTTCTTTTTCTTTCCTTCTTTCTTTCTTTCCTTCTTTCCTTCTTTCCTTCTTTCCTTCCTTCCTTCCTTCCTTCCTTCCTTCCTTCCTTCCTTCCTTCTTTCTTTCTCTCTCTCTTTCTTTCTTTTCTTTCTTCTTTCCTTCTTTCCCTCCCTCCCTCCCTCCCTCCCTCCTTCCCTCCTTCCCTCCTTCCCTCCTTCCCTCCTTCCCTCCTTCCTTCCTTCCTTCCTTCCGTACTTTAAATTTGTCTTCCATTGACTTCTGGCCTCCAAGGTTTATGAGGAGGGCTAAGGATAGAATCATAGGAATCATCAACATGGTGGGTGGAGTGATTGCAGAAATGGAGGACAGAGGGAAAATGCCTCGGCCTCCCAAAGTGCTGAGATTACAGGCATGAGCCCCTGTGCCTGGTCCCCTTTCATTTTCATACAAATTTTTGGATCAGCTTATCAATTTTTGCAAAAAAAAAAAAAGACATCTGGAATTTTGATAGCGATTGCATTGAATCTATAGATCAATTTGGGGAGTATTGCCAGTTAGCAATATTAAGTTTTTGAATCAATGAACATGGACTGTCTTCTCATTTAGGTCTTCTTTAATTTTCTTCAACAATGTTTTGTAGCTTACAGGATATATATATATGTATTTTTTTTTTTTTTTGAGGTGGAGTCTTGCTCTGTTCTGCAGGCTGGAGTGCAGTGGTGTGATCTTGGCTCATTGCAGCCTCTACCTCCTGGGTTCAAGCAATTCTCCTGCTTCAGCCTCCTTATAGCTGGGACTACAGGTGCGTGCCGCCACACCTGGCTAGTTTTTCGTATTTTTAGTAGAGACAGCATTTCCCCATGTTAGCCAGGATGGTCTCAATCTCCTGACCTCGTGATCCGCCCACCTCGGCCTTCCAACGTGCTTGGATTACAGCAGGGTATATGTTTTGTGCCTTTTTAGGTTATATTTTCACAAGTGTTTTCTTGCTGATGCCATTATAAATGGAATTGTGTTCTCAATTTCATTTATGGATTATTCATTGCTAGTAAATAGAAATACAATTAATTTTTTATTTATCTTGTACTCTCTAAGCTTGCTGAATCTATTGGCCCTGATAGTTTCTTTGTGGATTTTTTAGGATTTTCTATATACAAGGCCATGTCATCTGCAAGTAGAGATAATTTTGTTTCTTCCCTTCCAATCTAGATGCCTTTTGTTTTTCTTGCCTAATTGCCTTGACTAGAGCCTCCAGTACAATGTTGAATAGAAGTGATGAGAATAGAGCCTTTCAGTGTTTCACTATTAAGTGTGATGTTAGTTGCGGGTTTTTTCATGATGCCTTTTATTAGGTTTAGGATGTTCCCTTCCACTCCTTGTTTACTGAGCTCTTTTATAAAGCATTGGTGAAGAATTTGTTTTAATTCTTTTTTACATTTTTCATAGAATTCACCAGCGAAGCCATCTGGTCATCAGCTTTTCTTTGTGGGAAGTTTGAAAATTTATTAATTCAATATCTTACCTTATTATAGGCCTGTTGAACTTTCTATTTCTTCTTGAGCCAGTTTTAGTAGTCTTTCTAGGAATTTCATAATTTCATTTAGTTTATTTCATTTGTTGGCATTTAGTTGCTCAGATTTTACTTATAATTCTTTTATTTCTGTAAATTCTGTAGTACTGCCATCCTGTTTCATTTGTGATTTTAGTATTAGTAATTTGAATATTTTTTCTTTATTTTTGTTGGTCAGTCTAGCTAAAGGTTTGCTGATTTTGTAGATTTTTTCAAAGAACCAAATTTTGGTTTTACTGATTTTCCCTGTTTTTCTATAGTCTATTTCTTTTATATCTGCTCTAATATTTATTTTATTTTTCCTTCTGCTTGCTTGGGATTTAGTTTGGTCTGCTTTTTCTGCCTCTCAAGGCCAAGTCCTAGGCCACCGAATTAAGGTCTTTCTTCTTTTTTAATATAGGCATTTACAGCTATAAATTTTTCACTAAATACTACTTCTGGCTGCATTCCGTGAGTTTTAGAATGTTGTGTTTTTGTATTCATGTGTAATATTTTCTAATTTTCCTTGTGACTTCTTCTGTCTAGTGTCCTTCCATTTTAGCCTAAAGAACTCCCTTTGGCATTTCTTGTATGGCAGGTCTACTAATGATGAATTGGCTCAGTTTTTGTTCATCTAGAAATGTCTTAATTTCTCCTTCATTCTTAAAGGATAGTTTTGCTTGAAATAATAGAGTTCTCACATTACAGGGTTACAGCATGTTTCTTTCTTTCTTTTCCCTTCCTTC
This sequence comes from Rhinopithecus bieti, assembly GCF_001698545.2. NCBI lineage: Eukaryota > Metazoa > Chordata > Mammalia > Primates > Cercopithecidae > Rhinopithecus > Rhinopithecus bieti. The sequence continues at coordinate 2,172,394 of NW_016809075.1, forward strand.
CCTTCCCTTCCCTTCCCCTCCCTCCCTCCCTCCCTCCCTGCCTTCCTCCCGTACTTCAAATTTGTCTTCCACTGACTTCTGGCCTCTGTGGTTTATGAGGAGGGCTAAGGATAGAATCATAGGAATCATCGACATGGTGGGTGGAGTGATTGTGGAAATGGAGGACAGAGGGAAAATACCTACAAAAGAGGCAGAGAGAGGCAGGGAGGTGGAAAGAGAACTAGAAAGAAGTAATATTTTTTAAAAAATGTAGCCAGCACAGTAGTTCACACCTGTAATCCTAGCGCTTTTGGAGGTCAAGACAGGAGGATCACTTGAGCTCAGGAGTTCAGGAACAGCCTCGGCAACATAGTGAGACCTTAGTAAAACAAATTATCGCGGTGTGGTGGCACACACTTGTAGTCCTAGCTACTTGGGAGGCTGAGGTGGAAGGATTGCATGAGCCTGGGAGATAGAGGCTGCAGTGAGCTATGATTATGTACCACTGCACACCAACCTGAGTGACAGAGTGAGGCCCTGTCTCAAAAAAAAAAAAAAAAAATGCAGTGAGATATATTGGAAGGAAAACTATTTAATAGGTAATGATTCACAAGAGACAAGAGGATGACAAAGATAAGGACTAGATAGTGTCTATTGGATTTGGCAGCTTTATTAAATGCAATTTCAGTGAGTGATAGAGAAAAAAGTCAAACGCATTTGATTAAAAGTAAATGGGTGGTGAAAAATGCAAATCTATGTGTTAAGTACTTACTTCTTCTTTGTCATTGTCACTCTATTTGTGCTTCTTAGGCAGTCTCATCCTAAGCTTCAAGCCCTGGTATGTGACTGCCTGCTGGACAGCCACACTTGGCTGCCTCACAGGCAATTAAAACTCAGCATGTTATCCTAATATTGAAGTTGTCATCTAAGTATTTACTCAACATCATGTTCATTCCTATTCTCTCTGTGACTCTCATTCTTGCTTTTGCTCTCTTGGCCTCTCCCCCACCCTGATCCATCTTCATTCTGGATATCTGCTGCTTGCTCTTCCAGATCCACTTTCCATCCTTCTTCACTCCTACTTGTCCCCTGGAGACTGACTTGTATGAAGTATACAATGGACTCCCTTGACCCTGGGCTTCCGGATGGATTTGGTTAATGAGCAACACAGACAGGAGATTGTAGAATGAAAGGAAAGTACTTAATTACTTAGCGTCTTCCATGGAGTCATCTAGCCTCCAACTAGAAGTCTCAGCTCCTGTCCACAGGCCTGCCTTTCTCCCTTCCTTCCTTCCTTCTTTCCTTCCTTCCCTTCCTTCCCTTCCTTCCCTCTCTTCCCTCCCTTCCTTCCATTCCTTCCCTTGCTTCCCTTCCTTCCTTCTTTCCTTCCTTCCTTCCTTCCTTCCTTCTTTCACAGCAATATAAACCTAAGACTTCAGCACAGGCCCTTTTTACAGAGCCTCTCTTGCTTCAAGTTGTGGCCTGGAATAGTAATGGAGCTTTTCACAACTTTGTTAATAATCCCTTTATTAACTTCCCTTTATTAGTTTAGTTTTCCCAATTCATGTATGTCATCTTATTTTCTGCTGGAGCCCTAAATGAGTCACACTGTTTTCCAGTTATACCAGATTTTTAAAAATATAAATTTAAGGGGTACAAGTGCAGTTTTGTTATATGGAGATATTACATAATGGTGAAGTCTAGGCTTTTAGTGTGTAACCATCACCTTAATGATGTACATAGCACTCATTAAGTAATTTCTCATCCTCATCCCCATCCACCCTCCCACCCTTCCAAGTCTCCGATGTCTATTTTTCCATACTTGATGTCTGTGCGTACACATTATTTAGGTCCCACTTGTAAGTAAGAACATGTGGTATTTGACTTTCTGTTTCTGAGTTATTTCACTTAAGATAATGGCCTCTGGTTCCATCCATGTTGCTACAAAAGACATGATTTCATACTTTTTTATGGCTGAATAGTATTCCATTGTGCATATATATGACAGTTTCTTAATCCAGTCATTCACTGATGGACCTTCCTAAGGGAAGAATTCCATTTCTTTGCTATTGTGAATAGTGCTGTTATAAACATACAAGTGTAGGTATCTTTTTGATATTATGATTTCTTTTCCTTTGGGTAGATGCCCAGCAGTGGGATTCTGGATTGAATCATAGTTTTATTTTTAGTTCTTTGTGAAATTTCCATACTGTTTTCCATAGAGGTTGTACTAATTTACATTCCCACCAACAGTGTATAAGCATTTTCTTTGCATTTCCTCACCAATATGTTATTTTTGACTTTTTAATAATAGCCATTCATACTGGTGTATGATGATATCTCATTGTAGTTTTAATTTGCGTTTTTCAGATGATCAGTGATATTAAACATTTTTTCATAGTTTGTTGGCCATTTGTATGTCTTCTTTTGAAGTGTCTATTCATGAACTTTGACAAAGTTGACAAAAACATACGCTAGGGAAAAGGACACCCTTTTCAATAAATGAGAAAATTGGATTGCCACATGCAAAATAATGAACTCAGACCCTTATCTCTTACCATATATAAAAATCAACTGAAGATGGATTAAAAATTTAAATGCAAGACCTGAAAATATAAAAATACTAGGAGAAAACTTAGGGAAAACTCTCCTGGGCATTGGTCTGGCAAATAATTCATGACTAAGACCTCAAAGTACAAAAACAAAAATAGACAAATGGAACTTAATTCACTAAATAGCTTCTGCAGAGCAAAAGAAATAATTACCAGAGTGAACAGACAACCTGCAGAATGGGAGAAAATATTTGAAAACCATATACCTGACACAGGGTATTAATATCTATAATTTATAAGGAGCTCAAAGAACTCAGCAAAAACCACCACACAAATAACCCCATTAAAAATTGAGCAAAGAACATGAACAGTTAGACAAATATTTTATGGTTTCCTGACTAGTCTGAACTCCTATTTTTTATTCACTAACTGATTAATGAATATGGTGGATTTTTTTTTTTATTTTGGCAAAATTTCAAACTGACAGAAATGTTGCAAGAAAATTCAAGAACCTTCCATATAACCTTCACCCAAATTTACCAATTGTTTATATGTTGCCTTCTTTGCTTTATCATTTTCTCATAGATATTTATGTATATATACACACTTCTTTGAGCTGTATGTCAGTTGGAGACATCATGGCTCCTTACTCCTAAATAAAGTAGTGTTTATTTCCTAAAAAAAGGGATACTTTTTATATGACCACAGTATACTTCTCAAAATCAGGAAATTTAACATTGATAACAGTGTTATTTCATTATCCATAGTTCATATTCAAATTTTGTCAATTGTCCCAATAATATGATTTATAGCTAATTATTGTTCTTAGTCGAAGATCTAATTGATGATCACATATTAAATTTAGTTGTCATGTCTTTGAAGTTTCCCTTAATTTGGATCAGTTGGCTTTTTTGTCACTCTTCATCTGGGATATTTTTGAAGATTGCAGATTAGTTATTTTATAGAATGTCCTCAGTTTCTCTTTGTCTGATGTTTCCTCGTGATTGTATACAAATTACACGTTTGGGATAGGAATACTACAGAAGGGATATTGAGTCTTATTCAGTGCTTTATATCAGGGCATATGATATCGGTTTATCTTAGTATTGGTAATTTTGATTATTTAGTTAAGTTGGTGTTTGCTGGGTTTCTCTAATGTGAAATCACTGTTTTTTCTCTTCATGATTAATAAGCAATTTGTGGGGAGCCACTTTGAGATCATGTAAATATCTTGTTCCTTTTCCAACTTTCATCCACTGGTGTTATCATTGAGTAATACTTTCCTAAGTATTGTTCTTTCTATATTCATTATAAAGAAGAGATTTCTTCATATATACAAACATGTTAATTTATATAAATTAAATATATATGGTCACCTATTTATTAATATTTTCATTCTTTTTATTTATATCATTTTGGACTCATGGACTTAATTTTATCCAATTGGTTATAATCCATTATTATCACTGTTTATTTTGATAGCCAGATCATCTCAGATTTGCTCAATGTGAACATCTCTTCAAGTTGACTCCTGTATCCTTATGCTATTTCCCCACTATTCTTTGAGTACGGTTATCCCTCAAGACCAAAGTCTTCAGATGCTCAAGTCCTTTATATAAAATGATGTAGTATTTGTATATAACCTATGCACATCTTCCTGCATACTTTAAATCATCTCTTACATTACCTAATACAGTTTTGCTACGTAAACGATTGTTATACTGTATTATTCTTTATATTTGTATTTGTTACTGTGTTATTTTTATTTTATCTTTAAAACTATTTTTGACCTGTTGGTCAATTCAGTTGGTTGAATCTGTGGATTTGGAACTTGTGGATACAGAGGGCTGACTGTAATTCCTTACTTTCAGGTACAAAATGTTGTTCTAGCTTACTTTGTACTTTCTGTATCTTGGAAACAGCCTTTTCTCCAATCTGACTAGCTTCCTTTGATGGAAAATGGTAACTAGAACCCAAGATCTGGGTGCTCTAAGTGATAACTGCTACTAATATGGAAATACCTGCCACACACACACATCTTTATTTCCATATCTTTCTCTATTAAAAACCATGTGTTATACCAATATATCCATTTCCAATCCAAACACTACAGGGTACCTTCTCATCTTCTTCCTACTCTTCATATTTCTAATTACCTTATCCAACAGTGAGACACCTGCCATTTTACTCATGTTGTTTCTTCATTTGCATGAGTCTAGAATGCACATGAAGTATTTTCAGAATTGTTAACCCACACCACTGCAAAAAGCAAATCTACTAGCTAACATTCAATGTCTTTTTTAAAAGTAATAGTTACATAGAGTAAAATACAAATTCTTGAGTGATGAATTTGCTGATTTTTGAGAAATGAATACACTGGCATTGCTCACATCCCTATCAAAATACAACACATTTTCATCACCCCACAAAGCTCCCTTATGCTCCTTCTTGGTCATTCTCTCCTCTCAGTTCTCCCAATAAAGGTAATAACTTGTCCTTTTTGTCATCACAGACTGGTTTTGCCTCTTCAAGAACTTCATATGAATGGAGTCATATAGTATACACTCTCTGGTATCCAGCTTCATTCATTCGGCCTTTTGTAAGAGTTATCTATGTTGTAGTGTATATCAGCAAATTATTCTTTTTCTTTTCTGTTTTGTTGTTGTTTTTTGCTGAGTAGTATTCCATTGTGTCAAATATATGGTAATTTGTTTATCCATGATTCTGTGGATGGACATTTAACACTTTTTCCAGTTTTGGCTATATGGAATAAAGCTGCCAAGAACGTTTTATACAAGTTGTATTTTTGTGTGTGTAGATATGTATTTTCAGTTCTCTTAGGTAAATACCTAGGAGTAAAACTGGTCATAGGATAGAAGTGTATTCTACTAACAACGTGTGAAAATTCTAGTTGTTTTACATCCTTGCTCATAGTGGAGTTTTCAGTCTTTTTTGTTTTTGGCTATTCAGTGAATGTGCACTGTTTTCTCATCATAGTTTAAATTGCATTTTTCTGATGAATTAATGATGTTGAGCACCTTTCAATATGTTTATTGGCTAGTTGTTATATTCTTTTGGGGAGTGGCCATTTAAGCCTTTTGCCTACTTTTAAATAGGATTGTTGGACTTTTCATCATGAGTTTTAGTAGTTCTTTATATATTTTGGATATAAGTCCTTTGTCATGTATATGCTTTATGAATATTTTCTACCATTCTATGGCTTACTTATTCATGTTATTAATGTTGTCTTATGATGAGCTAAAGTGTTTAATGTGATGAAGTCTAATTTGTCAAATTCTTCTTTTTGGTTATTGCTTTCTGTGTCTTGTCCAAGAAATTTTTGCCTGCTTCCAGCTTGAAAAGATATTCTTCTATATTTTCTTCTTGAAGCTTTATTGTTTTAGCTTTTTTGTTTAGTTGTATAATCCTGCTCAAATTAAGTTTTGTGTATGGCTGGTATGAGGTAGGGTCTGGGTTCATTTCCCCCGCCATATGATGGATTCTTGCTTCAGCACTATTTGTGAAAAGGTTTTCCTTTCCCCATGTAATTACTTTTGTGCCTTTGTCAAAAATAAATTGATCATATAAGGATGAATATATTTCTGGGCTGTGCACGGTGGCTCATGACTGTAATCCCAGCACTTTGGGAGGCCAAGGTGGGAGGATAACTCGAGGCCAGGAATTCAAGACCAGCCTGGGCAACATGGTGAAACCCCGTCTCTACCCAAAATACAAAAATTAGCCAGGTATGGTGGTGCGTGCCTGTAATCCCAGCTACTCGGGAGGCTGAGGCAGGAGAACTGCTTGAACCTAGGAGGCACAGGTTGCAGTGATCCAAGATCGTGCCACTGCACTTCAGCCTGGGTGACAGAGTGAGACCCTGTCTCAAAAAAAAAAAAAAAAAAGGATATATTTCTGGATTCTCTAGTTTATTCCATTAATTTATTTGTCTTTCCTTATGACAATATCACACTGTCTTGATTGCTGTTGTTCTGTAGTAACCCTTGAGGTCAGTTAATGCAAGTTTTTAACTTACTTTTCTTTTTCAAGATTATTTTGGCTCTTCTAGTCCTTTGTGTATCTGTATACATTTTAGATTTTTAGATTTAGCTTGGATTACATTGACTCTGTAGATCAATGTAAGGAGAATTGATATCTTAATATTATAGAGTTCTCTGATCCATAAACATGATAGAACTTTCCGTTTATTTAGATTTTTAAAAATTGCTCTTAGCAATATTTTATAGTTTTCAGTATAGAGGTCTTACACATCATTTGTTCAGTTTATTTCTGAGTATTTTAGATTTTCAAACACTATTATAAATTGAATTGTTTAAAAGTTTAATTTGTAATTGCTTGCTGTTAGTATATAAAATACAACTGATTTTAAAATACTGCCTTTATGTCCTGCAATCTTGTTAAAGCTACTTATTATTTCCAGTAATTGCTTTGTAGCGTCCTTAAAATTTATTACATAAACCATTATGTCATGTCATCTGCCAAAGACACTATTTACTTCTTTCACCAATATGTATGCCTTTGTATGCCTTTTAACTTTTTGTTGTTTTCTTGTACGGGGTAAGAGTGCCAGTGCAATGTTGATTGGAAGGCATGAGAGTGGACATCTTTGCCTCTCTCCCCATCTTAGAGAGAAGGTGTTTAGTATTTCACCATTATTTATGGGGGTAGCTATGTTTTTTTTATAACACCCTCTCTTAGATTGAGGAAGTTCTTTTCTATTCTTAGTTGCTGAGTTTTGTTTTATTAAAAATCATGAATGGGTAATGAATTTTGCCAAGTACTTTTTATTCATCTATAAAATGATCATACTATTTATTTCATGAATATGGTGAATTACACTGATTGATTTTCAAAAGTTAAGGCCATCCTATTCCTGGAATTCCAGCCTCATCCGCTTCAGTCAATACTAAATAGTGGAGAAAATGTTATTTCAAAAATACACATTTGATCAGGGCATATGCCTGCTTAAACCCTGTCAATAGTTTTCCATTGCCTAGAAGGTAAAGCTTGAGTTCCTTAGCATGGCATAAGCAGCCCCCAATAAATGCGAGAAATAAAGGGGTCCCAAACCTTTGTGGGGGCAGAACTTTGTGGTCTGATATGACTAGCTGCTTTTCCTCGGGAAATAATTCTTTTCCTGATAAAATACTTGAGCAATTTTCTAAGAGAGTAATGAGCTTAAAAGACCATCTCGGGAAACCCACTTGACTGATTATTACTCTTGAAACTAGTCTAAGACCTTTAACCAATAAGGCAAAGAGGCTGTCATCCTTAACTAGATATTATTTTCCTTCTTAAAAAAATCTAGTTTAATAATTTATCTGCTGATTTTTTCCCTATAAAAAGTGTTTGTAAGAAGGATTCTTTGAATTGGACTTTTGAAAATGTTTCTTATTTTGGTACAAGTTTGGAATAAAACTCTGATACATGCTCATAATCAATATGAGAGTTACTTTAACAAATATATGTGTGTTGAAGGAATGAATGCTTGAATATATGAGAGATGAAGTCTGACTGTAACTAGACCTGAAAAAATATATATAATATATAATATATACTTATGTATTACATATTTTACATATATATTATATGTATATAAATATATATACACACACATATATATTTTTTAGACAAGGTCTCACTCTGTCACCCAGGCTGGAGTGCAGTGGCATGATCTCGGCTCACTGCGACTTCTGCCTCCGAGGCTCAAGTGATCCTCTCACCTCATCCTCCCAAGTAGCTGGGACTACAGGTGCATACCACCATGCCTAGCTAATTTTTGAATTTTCTGTAGAGACAGTGTTTCGCCATGTTGGCCAGGCTGGTCTCAAACTCCTGAGCTCAAGTGATCCACCCACCTCAACCTCTCAAAGTGTTAGGATTACTGGCATGAGCCACTGTGCCTGGCCTAGGCCTGAATGTTAAATATATTTTAAACACTCTAAATTTGAGCTATTTGAGGATAAATGACACTTTGATTTCTACCGCCAAAAAAGATTTTCCTAGGTTTAATGAATACATTTATATGAAATAATATGGGAAAGTACATAATACAGTTTAGAGGAAGGCATGATAGACTAACAAGTTTGCTTTTAGATTTCTGTACCCATTGCTGTCTGAAACCAAACAAATACACCTGCCGATAAAAGGTGTAAAGACCCAGTTATGTCTACTTACATCTGTGGCAACAGCTGATCTCATTCTGAATTGTCTGCTTGGTATTCACTGGAGGTTCATTTGTCCTTATTTCTAAACTCCTCTTGCTAAAGCTGTTTACAATTCCAAAACACAGCATAATTTTTAAAAGTCCCTTGCTTTTACTACATTTGTCAACTACATTAATATGAAAATGAAGTCTAGAAATTAATTTTGCCTTCTAGTCAGGAATTCTTCCATTTCCAGTATTATAGCCTTCTTGGATATAAATATATGTTAAGAGGGGGTATATTCCATTTTAATTTGGAGAAAGCAAATAATTCTGAAGCAGAAGTGAAAACCACCCTTCTGCAATTTGTCCTTCTGGTTAAGACACTTCCCTGCTTTTCTTCCTAACTTGATTTTGGATGCCCATTGCAGAACATCAAACTCAGAGTTTGGCAATGTTGAATTATTATTGAGTAACTATTGTTCACAACTCCTCCCTGTAGGAGGTTAATTATCTACTTGTAATTATGTACAAGTAGATAATTGTATGTACTTGTATTTGGCTTGTGAATTTTTCATTTTTCATACCTGCTATCTATCTGCACATCTCTTATTGATACTTCTGGTAAATCTTTGACCACTTCTGACTTGTCAGTAATTTCATAAGAGAGAGAGCAATAGGCATACAAAATTGGAAATGAAATTTTTATTGAGTTTCTTGTTCAGAGGGAGAAGAGATAGTAGTAAGAAAAAATGGGAGGGAAGAGATTCTTCAAGAGTTATATGATCCTGTAGGATGAAGGTCACATACTCCATTGAGTAATGCCAATCTCCTGTTGATAGATGCCTAATAAATACTTGGGTTAAAATACTTTTTTGGCTGTGTGTGGTGGCTCACACCTGTAATTGTAGTACTCTGGGAGGCTGAGGCTGGGGGGATCACTTGCAGCCAGAAGCAACCTATGTTGACCAGTCTGGGCAACATGGTGAGACCCCGTCTCTACAAAATCAAAAATTTAGCCAGCCATGGTGCCTGTGTCCCAGGTCCTCAGTAGGCTGTGGTGGGAACATCACTTGAGTCCAGGAGTTCAAGGCTGTAGTGAGCTGTGATTGCACCATTGTACCCTAGCCTGGGCAACAGAGACTTTGCCTCTAAAAAAATTACCTTTCCTTTTGCCAGTTCTATCACCTGTTATTTCATAACTGCAAATTGATTATGTTTTAAATGAATTACATGAGGAATCCTGGGTTAAGGAGGCTTGTGATATGGCCTTGGATGATTGTTGCCTCCATTTCCATTAACTTTAGCTCCTTGGGATACCCAAAGCTCTCCTCACATCTTAGGTTTCTCAAATAACGTATCTGATCTTGGCGTCCCCAGAGCTGAAATTTCTTCTGTCTTTTTGTCTGTGATCCAAGATCCTATTCCCTTGGTATCTGCCATGATCATGCACCAGTTTTTAAAGGTATCTGTGTTAATGTAGCATTTGACAACCTCTACATTTTAGTAGGACATTTCTAAAGACTCTATTAAACCCCAAGGAATAATTCTAATTGTCAGGCCTCTGAGCCCAAGCCAAGCCATTGCATCCCCTGTGATTTGCACATATACGCCCAGATGGCCTGAAGTAACTGAAGAATCACAAAAGAAGTGAAAATGCCCTGCCCTGCCTTAACTGATGACATTCCACCACAAAAGAAGTGAAAATGGCCGGTCCTTGCCTTAAGCAATGACATTATCTTGTGCCTGGCTCATCCTGGCTCAAAAAGCTCCCCCACTGAGCACCTTGTGACTCCCACTCCTGCCCGCCAGAGAACAACCCCCCTTTGACTGGAATTTTCCTTTACCTACCCAAATCCTATAAAACGGCCCCACCCTTATCTCCCTTCGCTGACTTCTTTTTCAGACCCAGCCCACTTGCACCCAGGTGAAATAAACAGCCATGTTGCTCACACAAAGCCTGTTTGGTGGTCTCTTCACATGGAGGCACATGACACTAATGATGGGCATTTTAGGTACCATGGCTGCCTCATCCGGGATCCTGAAATTCTACCTTCTGGACAGATGCTAGCTTTCCTTATTAGGCAGTAAAGCAGTGGATATCAACAGTTTGCTCCAACATACATTTCCCCCTCCAAAGCCGGCAGCTGCACACATCTCCCTATGAGGTCAAGGACTTACTGAGCTGATAATAATAGTGATTAATATACCTGTCAGGGAAAAGAAATAAACTTCTCACCTGCTGGGATGCATGAACTTTTCACATTTTAGGGAGTTCTGCAAACACAAACATGTGGCTTACAAAATGGTTCTAGTTGTGGGAGAAAGTTTCATTTTTTCTTTTGGAAAAAGAACACATAATTTCCTTCCCGTTAGCATATCTCATTAGTAGCATTTGCAGTAAATACAGCATAACTCTGTTATAACATAACTTACTCCAAAAATTCTAGCATACCAGAGATTTAGTTTGTTCCCTGAAACGTAATTTCCTAGAGAAATAGCCTGGTTTAATTCAATCAATGCAAAGTAAAATTAGCTTTATATTCCCAAGGTCATTATATAATTCAATTAAACAAACATTAACTTAACACCTACTATTTGTAAAGCACTGGAGTAGGTAATAAAAATCTCTGACATTTGTACAGTCCTTTGGCATAGTATTCTATTAACTCTTCACACCAACTCTGCCTGGTTATCATCCCTATTTTACAGGTGTAGAAGCTGAGGCTGAGAAGGGTAAGTGACTTGATATTTGGTCACCACCTAACTAGTAGTAGAGCCAGGCCTTGAACTCTCTCACTTACCACAACTTCTTGAGAAGCAGAAAGGAAGCTTACAGGCCTCAAAAAAGTATTTTTACTCTATTAAGGATTCCAGTACACAGGAAAATATCTTGTAACCAAAACACTTGGAAGCCGAAGTATGCAAACAAATTTAAATGTCAGGTTAGGTGGGAATTAGGCCAGAACCCTCCCCCACCTTTTTTTTGTTTGTTTTGAGACCAAGCCTCACTGTGCCTCTCAGGCTGGAGTGCAGTGGTGCAATTTTGGCTCACTGCAATCTCTGCCTCCCAGGTTCAAGTGATTCTCATGCCTCAGCCTCCTGAGTAGCTGGGATTACAGGTACCCATCACCATGCCCGGCTACTTTCTGTATTTTTAGTAGAGACGGGGTTTCACCATGTTGACCAGGTTGGTCTCAAACTCCTGACCTCAAGTGATCCAACCGCTTCAGCCTCCCAAAGTGCTGGGATTACAGGCATAATCTGGCTTTTTTTTTTTGTATTTTTAGTAGAGACAGGGTTTCACCATGTTGGGCAGGCTGGTCTTGAACTCCTGGCCTCAAGAGATCCTCCTATCTTGGCCTCTGAAAGTGTTGGGATTACACCCGGCCTGAGAAACTCTTTTAGTTTTAAGCCATGTTGGAAATATTTCTAACACGTATGGTATGGTCTGCTGCCTACAATAGCTCTGGGTACAATCAAATCTTTCTTTCATGATAAATAACTTTTCAGTGCTTCTGGATCATCCTAGCCCTTCAGAACCCCTTGAATAGAGTCATCCTGAATATGAAAGATGTAGAAGGTACAGAAAGGGGATGGTGAAGCTTTATCCATTGGGCCTGAATGATGTCGAGCTTAGGTTCATCTTTTTTTTTTTTTTTGAGACGGAGTCTTGCTCTTTCGCCCGGGCTGGAGTGCAGTGGCCGGATCTCAGCTCACTGCAAGCTCCGCCTCCCGGGTTTTAGGCCATTCTCCTGCCTCAGCCTCCCGAGTAGCTGGGACTACAGGCGCCCGCCACCTCGCCTGGCTAGTTTTTTGTATTTTAGTAGAGACGGGGTTTCACCGTGTTAGCCAGGATGGTCTCGATCTCCTGACCTCGTGATCCGCCCGTCTCGACCTCCCAAAGTGCTGGGATTACAGGCTTGAGCCACGGTGCCCGGCCTCATCTTCTTACTCACAGATTCAAATGCCCAAGACAAGATCATATTTCTGACTATTGTTGTAAAAACTGACAGTGTTGCTCCTAAAAGTGAACCATTTCTTTTACTATGAAATAAAAATACTTCCTATTTTACAGAACAAGAATTTTGGGATTCTCCATTAAAAATAAAGAAAAGGGCCAGGCACAGTGGCGCATACCTGTAATCCCGGAACTTTGGGAGGCCGAGGCAGGCGGATCACCTGAGGTCAGGAGTTTTGAGACCAGCCTGGCCAACATGGTGAAACCACGTTCCTACTAAAAATACAAAAATTAGCCAGGTGTTCTGACTCATGCCTGTAATCCCAGCTACTCAGGAGGTTGAGGCACAAGAATTGCTTGATCCGGGGAGGCAGAGGTTGCAGTGAGCCGAGATCATGCCACTGCACTCCAGCCTGGGTGATAGAGTGAGACTTTGTCTCTAAATAAATAAATAAATAAATAAATAAAGTGAAGAACATATGAATAGATATTTTGGTTGGGATGGCAGAAAGTCTAACTTACAGAAACAGGCCCCTTAAAAAATTGAGGTGAAATTCACGTAACATAATATTAACTAAAATGTACACTTCATCTGCATAGAACACATTCACAATGCTGTGTAATTATTACCTCTGTCTTGTCCTAACAACTCTAAGAGTCAGGTACTAAAACATTGTACATGCTCAAAAAGATTAGACACATGAGGAAAGCATTTAATATGAAAGACTGAGACTTCAAAAAACAGACAAAAAAGCCACCTGGAGGAAGACTTACAGGGATAAGTAAACTTCCTAAAATTCTTAGTATATTCAGAGAGATGAGAAAAGGTATTGCATCCGCCCAACAAGAACAGGATATTTAAAAAAATTCAGAGAACAAGAAAAATAGTAAGCTTTTGGAAATTGAGGGACCAACTAAGTAGAAAGCTTTTTAAATAAAGTTGAAAAAAATCTCCCAGAAAGTAAAAGTTCAAAGAGGTGATATATAAGTCAGAAAACAAAAATAGGTTCAACTTCAGAACAACAGGCATTCCAGAGAGAAAAAGCAGAGGGAAGGAAATCATTAAAGAAATTTTAAGAAAATTTACAGAAAGGATCCACCAAATGACTAGTGTAATGGGTGAAAACAGACCTCCATCAAGTAGTATCATTGTGAAATTTCAGGACAAAAAGAAATTCTTGGACTCTTTGAAGTTGTGGTGAGGAGGAGAGAAAAGCAGGTTTTACACAAATTTCAAAAATTAGGATATCATTACATTACCCAACAGCAACTCTAAAAGTCAGAATACAATGGAACAATGACTTTAAAATTCTGAGGGAAAAAAAGTGACTTCTAAGCTAGAATTATTACCTAGCCGAACAATTAACTCATTGTGAAGGATGAATACAGACATTTTTAGATAAACAAGGTTTTGAAAAGTTCATCCCCCATACTTCCTTCTCTGAAAATTATTGAAGGATGTTGTCCACCAAGATGAAGGAGTAAAACCAAGAAATGGGAAATTCATGAGATTGAGCAAACGAGGAGTCCAATGAGAGATATTGAGAATATCCTCATGAAGAGAGATTTCAGGATGACAGCTGTGCAGCAGGTTTAAATAGCAACTCAGTCCCAATTAGAGCATCAGAAGGCTCCTGAAGATATTTCTTTAAGAATACAGAATTAATAGACTAGTGTTAGTCTATGTGTCTGAATGTACTGAGAGGAAAGTTACAAAACTGGTGGAGAGTTTGGGGTTAAGTTTGTGTAAGTAGCATGTAAATAAAATAAAACAAAATAAAGAAGAAAGGAAAGAAAGAAGAAATTGGTGGTCTGCGGTCATCTTATTGAACCTCAAGAGAAACCCTGAGCCAGAATTGCCAAGCCAGAGGGTCCCTGAATTCCTGACCCAGAGAAAAGGAATGAGATAATAAATGTGCATTCTTGTTTTAAGCCACTAAGTTTTAGATTAATTTGTGATGCAGCAACATGTAACCAATACAGAGTTTGGTTCCTAGAAATTTGGTGCTACCATAACAAAAACCTGAAAATGTGGGAATGGCTTTGGAACTGATTAGTAGGAGGAAGTTGGGAGGACTTTGAGACTAATAAAAGACCAAAGGTCCTTGTAAAGACTCTTATTAGAAGCCCAATGGCCTGTGAGAAGGTTGCAGTAAAGGCTTAAAGGAGAATGAAGAAAATGTGATTGGAAACTAGAAGAAGGGTGATACTTGCTATGGTGGTGGCAAAAATTTAGCAATGCCATCATCTACAATAGGGGTCCCCAACCGCTGAGCCATGGACTGGTACTATGGGGATTGTTGGGTTTGAAAATTTCCAGCCTCTTCTATAGCAAATGATGCTAAAGTTAAGATATGGATTTCTGGCAAAAACTAAATCCAGGGCATAATCAGAAAATAGAGTCTAAAATTAAGCCAAGATATGACTATAATGTCTTTGCTATAACCTCAAAAGATTTAGGAAGTGCCTTAAAAAGCCATTCAGTCAAACAAGAAGGGCTTCTCAGAAACTTAAGGCTGTTGTCTCTCGCCACCTTAGCAGAAACCCAAAGGTAGAGAAGGGCTTTTCTCAAAGATTTGTGGCTAAGTCTTTTGCCTAATGATGTGAAACTTAATAAGATTCATGAAAGACTCATTTGGTTTTTAAGGGAATTGTATTAGCAGAAGCACCACTAGCTTGGACTGAAAGGAACAGATATAAAAAAGGAAAGTAAACCTTTGGACTATAAAACATGTACAGGCATGAAGCAGTCTGTTCATACTGCTCAGCCACAAACACAGACTTTCATGGAAAAGGAAAGACGACTGAGAAGGTAGAAGCAACAGCTAGCTATGTTGAATTGGCCTGGCACACTGGCTCACACCTGTAATCGCAGCACTTTGGGAGGCTGAGGTGGGTGGAACACTTGAGTCCAGAAGTTTGAGACCAGCCTGGGCAACATGGCAAAACCCTGTCTCTACAAAATATACAAAAGTTAGCCAGCCGTGGTGGCATGTGTCTGTGGTCCCAGCTACTTAGGGGACTGAGACTGGAGGATCCCTTGAGCCTGGGAGGTGGAGGTTGCAATGAGCTGAGATGGTGCCACTACACTCCAGCCAGGATGACAGAGCAAAACCCTGTCTCAAAAACAAAACAATACAAACAGAGTTATGTTGAATAGTTTCTATGCTTTGAGTTCTAATAAAGGAACTACCAATATGTGCCTGATGGATTTCAGACTTGCTGGTGGCTAGTGACTCCTCTAAACCTCCTGTTTTCCCCTTTTGGAATGGGAAGGATAGCAAGTATCCTATGCTTGTCTTGCCATTTTACATTGAGTGTGTGAGGAACAAAGGAACTTGTCTGTTCAGTTCACAGTTCTTCAGATTTGGAGAAAGTATACATGAGGAGCCTCATCTACTAGTTCATCTAAGCAACAAAATCCTAGACTTTAAAGTGATGCTATAAATGGATGAGACTTTTGGGGGAGTCTTGGTAGGGGTGAGGGTGTTTTGCATTTAGGAGGAATATAAATAATTTGTGGCCAGAGAGTGGAATGAGGTAGTTTTAAATACGCCTTCAAATTCTTTGATAAGCCTCCCTTCAAAAGGTGGGATCTAATTCTACTCCCCTTGAATGTGAGCCAGATTAAATGACTTGCTTCTAATGAATAAAATGTGGTGGAATTAATACTACATGACTTCTGTCTCTAGGTCATAAAAAGGATAGCTTCTGTCTGGTGTGTGCTCAATCTCTCTCTCTTTCTCTCTGTCTTTTTCTCTTTCTCCCCTCTTCTTCTTCCCTCCCTCCTTCCTGTCTCCACTACCATCTCTCCCCATTTCTCTCTCAGATCACTCACACTTGGGGGCATCCAGCAGCCATGTTGTGAGGACACTCAAGCAGCTGTGCGAAGAGGCACACCTGGAGAGGAACTGAGGCCTCCCACCAAAACCAAGCACTGACATGCCACTCATGGGTAAAATCCACCTTGAATATAAATCCTTTAGCCCCAGCCAAGCTTTTAGATAACTGCAGCCTTGACTGACACCTTGCCTGTCTCACCTCTTGAGAGACTTTGGGTCAGTTAAGCTATTTCTAAATTCCTAACATATAGAGGCCATGAGAGATGATAAATGTTTGTTATTGTTTATGTGGCTTGTTTTAAGCCACTAAGTTTTGGGGTAATTACAGTCATGCATCACATAATGATGTTTTGGTCAATGACAGACTGCATATGTGATGGTGGTCCCATAAGATTATAATGGAACTGAAAAGTTTCTATTGCTTAGTGATATTATAGCCATTATAATATGATGTGTTATTACTATTTTTATGATGTGCAGTGCACCACTCAAGTGTTTGTGGTGATGCCGGTGTAAACAAACTTATCTCTGCTAGTCTTATTAAAAGTATAGCACAGACAGGCTGGACACAGTGGCTCATGCCTGTAATCCCAGCACTTAGGGAGGCTAAGGAGGGTGGATCACCTGAGGTCAGGAGTTTGAGACCAGCCTGGCTAACGTGGTGAAATGCATGTCTACTGAAAATATAAACGTTAGCTGGGTATGGTGGCACATTCCTGTAATCCCAGCTACTTGGGAGGTTGAAACATGAGAATTGCTTGAACCCAGGAGGCAGAGGCTGCAGTGAGCTGAAATCATGCCACTGCACTCCAGCCTGAGTGATAGAGCAAGACTGTCTTAAAAAAAAAAAAAAAGTATAGCACAGGTAATGATGTACAGTATGTAAGACTTGGTAATGATATAAATGACGACGTCACTGGCTTATGTATTCACTGTGTTACCCTTTTCATCATTATTTTAGAGTGTCCTCCTTCTACTTATTAAAAAAATTAACTATAAAACAGCCTCAGGCAAGTCCTTCAAGAGGTATTCCAGAAGAAGGCATTGTCATATGAGATGACAGCTCCAGTTGTGTTATTGCCCCCAAAGACGTTCCAGTGGGACAAGATGTGGAGGGGAAAGACAGTGACAATGATCCTTACCCTGTGTAGGCCTAGGCTAATGTGTGTACTTGAGTCTTAGTTTTTAACAAAAAAGTTTAAAAAGTAAAAAAATTTTTTAATATAAGAGAGCTTATCAGGATATAAAGAAAAAATATTTCTGTACAGCTGTATAGTGTGTTCTTATTTTAAGTGTTATTAAGAGTGAAAAGTTTTAAAATTTAAAAGTTTATAAAGTAAAAAAGTGACAGTAAGCTAAAGTTAATTTATTATTGAATAAAGAAAGTTAAAAAAAAATTAGTGTAGCTTAAGTGTAGGGTGTTTATGAAGTCCACAGTAATGTAAAGCAGTTTCTTAGGCCTTCACATTCACTCACTACTCACTCACTGACTCACCCAGAGCAACTTCCAGTCCTGCAAGCTCCGTTCATGGTAAGTGCCCTATACATTTTTCATCTTTTAAGTCTTATTTTTACTGTACCCTTTTTATGTTTAGATATGTTTAGCTGCACAAATATGTATCACTGGGTTACAACTGCCTACAGTATTCAGTACAGTAACATGTACAGGTTTGTAGCCTAGGAGCACCAGGCTATATACCATATAGCTTAGGTGTGTAGTAGGCTGTACCATAAACATTTGTGTAAGGGCACTGTGATGTTCGCACAGCCACAACATTGCCTAATGATGCATTTCTCAGAACGTATCTCCACTATTAAGTGATGCATGACTGTAATTATGCAGCAGGAGGTTACCAATGGATCTAGCCAAAATTATGATATACCCATAACGATCTCTCAAAATAGTGAAGTGTATTTAAATAGTGAAGTGTATTTTCTGTGATCCATTTAAATAGTGAAGTGTATTTTCTGTGATCATGTTAATATAGAGAGGAAATACAGTTTTCCTTTTTTTGTATTTCTTACAGTGTTAGACTGATAATCTATAACCTGCATTCTTTGTATCCATCTTTAAAAATCAAAGCAAAGAATTTAAAAGCTAAAGAATTTTAGAGGTGGAAGGAAGCCAAGAGATTATGCAATTTAAATACTTTCTGACCAAATAGCACAGAGTTTTAGAAATAGTAGGTGCTCAATAACGGTTTTGGTTTTTTATATATGACATATATCTTAAGATGTTATTTAAAATTTATTTTTATCAAAGTAAAGTTTATATGTAAACAATCAAATATTACAAAATACCTTTATTATCAAAAGCAGCTCTTTTTTTGAAACATCTTTTTGGCCAGGCGTGGTGACTCATGCCTGTAATCCCAGCACTTTGGGAGGTTGAGGCAGCCAGATTGCTTAAGTCCGGGACCTGCTGGGCAACATGGCGAAACCCTGTCTCTACAAAAAATATGAAAATGAGCTGGGTATAGTGGTGTGTACCTGTAGTCCTAGCTACCTGGGAGGCTGAGGTGGGAGGATGGCTTGAGCCTGCGAGGTGGAGGTTGCAGTGAGCTGTGATCATGCCATAGCACTTCAGCCTGGGTAACGGAATGAAACCCTGGGTCACCTTTCCAACTCTTATCCCCTAAGGCAGCCACTTTTACCATTTTAGCATGCATCGTTTGATAATTACCTTTATATTCCCAGATAATAAGCTTATACTATTGTTTCTTAGTTTACTAACTTTAGAGAGTATTTACTGATTTCCCATTATGGTCATTGAGAATTTCTTACTCTCTTTTCTTAATAGAATTATGATTTTCATTTAAACCAGTACTTAATATTTACCCTATTATGACTACAAATATTGCTTACTGCTGAGTCAAGTAATATACAGTGATTATCTGCCCTCAAGTAGACTTTTTGTTTTCTTGGAGTCAATTATTTCCTTTTCTTTCATTGGCTTAATTTTCTATGTATATCCTGCATTTGTTCCTAATGCATTAACAGATCTGTTAAATGTCTGGCAGTAATTGTTTCCAACTCTCAGATCAAATCATTCATCAGTTCCATTATTTTCTTTCTAGAGACCTCCCTCCACCGCATTGTGTCCTCTTGCTCAAATCTGGCCAGATTGCTCTCCAGCGCAGATGTCTAGCTAGGACTTTCCTTAGCCATTCTGATTTGGGGATTGCTTTTAAAAGAGAATTTGCTAATGTGAATATGAGTAGAATGAAGAAGTATTAATATTTTTAAAAGAATCCTAAATTATTAATATATACTGCTCCTATGTCCTGGATTTACCAGCCTGTGAGATCACATAAAATGAGGTCACATTTGCTTTTGATGCCCAAATTATTATGGCTCAAGCTTTCACACTTTGAATGTAAGATCTCAGCACCAAGAACTTTGTAAAGTACCTGCTGAGTTTTTCTGGAGGTCCCTAATAGGAATGTATTCACATGTGCTCACCAACCAGTCCATCCACTGGTTAACATGAAGTGCTTGCCATATTTTTGCTCTTCTGCTTCTGTCCCCTGGCCAATGTGTATTGCACTGGATGCTTGTTTAAGGTGCTGATAGTATCCCTTAGAAAATGGGCTTTGGATTTGGCAATAGTGTTTTCTCCTGTTATTTCAATTTCCAAGAATACTAAGGAGGTACTAGGCTTGATGGGATGTCATAAGAACAGCCCTTCCCCCAATTCCACATGATTTTCCCTCTTCCTTTCCTCCATTGCTCAATGTCCAGAGCCCACAAAGTCTCTTTCAGTTTCTGCACTGTGCAGTCTTCTGCTTACATACCTTCTCATCACTCTATATCCAAAACCAAAAACAATCAACAGTCACAACCAATTGCTAACCATCCATCTCTGCAGGGGTGACACAAAAGCTAAACAACTCAGAGACACAGCTCAACCACGTAATTGATTACCAAGCTAAAATGCTTAACATTTATATTCTGGTGATTTTCTCAAGCCAGAGAAACAGTCAGCATTAATGTGAGATAAAGTGTCCATTCTGGAGATAAAACACTACTTGCAACTTTCAAATGATGGGCCTCTTTTTGCTAGACATGATTTTTTTAAACCTTAGAGTCTAAACTCAAGTACCATATTGCAAATTTTTAAATATGTCTATATACTTTTAACCCCAAAGATTTTCCCTTGGGAAAATTTGGAAATCTTCTATAGATATCTGTAAGTAATAAGATGGAATTGAAATACAAAATATTTTAGACTTTTCACTATGGCCTTTTCCCTAGAAATTCTCGAACTTGCTTAGTTAACATTTTTAAAGAGTACTTAAAGGGTGGATGTGCCACCAACAGAGAGATCGGCGAGGAGACTACATCAGAGGAAAGAATTTTTCTTGTGGGCTTTAAAGTACCACCATGCTGGTGTTTTAATTAAATGAGAGAATCAAAAGCCATATTATTCCAGGAAGAAATCTCAGGGCGTGATACACAAGACCCTTCACCATCTTCCCCTGACTCCCTGTCCAATGCAGTTTCCCAACTATGCATTTTCCACCCTTTCAGTGTTCCAGTTTTCTCCATGTAGTGGATGAGGACAGTTGCATTCACAATTTACCCAGCTAGTGAAAGGTAGAGCCAGGATTTTAACCCAGGTCAATTTGACTTTGAAACTTGTGACCCTTTCCTGCTTACTACATTGCCACGTGTCATTTTGGGTGTATATAGGAATGTCACTAAGGAGGAGGAGCTGATCTGAGGGAATACCCAGCCATGTAGATTATCTGGGATTTCTCTGGCATATATAATAGTTTCTTAGTATTATATACTCTGTGTGGAGGGAGACCCTGGAGAGAATCCCCTGTGTGAGCAAACCTAATCCCAAACCTCACTGTCTCTCTCCTTTCATCTAATACCTTTCTTCCATCCCTTTTTAGGAGAGAGGCCAAAAAAGGAGAGAGGATGGGTTGCTGATGCAGCATTCTGCTCCCCATAAGCCATCCAAGTGGCAGACTGGGCTTACCTTTCCTATGACATCTGTTAACAGCTTGAGGGACAGAGGATCATGAACCAAAGCATCTGTGTAAAAGGAACCAAGGTATTTCTTCGGGTTCATTGGGTTGTCCTGGGCACACAGATCTGGGCGCATGCTGAATCCATGGGAGATTCTTCCCACTGTGAAGGGGAAGGCACCACCTATAAGTAAAACCCATTACTGAGGGGTTAGTGTTGATTGTAAAGGATTCCTTTAGTCTTGATGTTATATGCAAGAAGTTACTGTAGGCCAGCTGATTAACAGTAATTACAAAGGACCTATTGTGTTCTGAATGCTGGGAGATGATGGAAGAAATGACGTTAACTCATCTAGAAATTCAGATTTGAGAAAATCATCCTAAAGAGAGAAGACAGGCTGGGCACAATGGCTCGCGCCTATAATCCCAGCACTTTGGGAGGCTAAGGATGGCAGATCACGAGGTCTGGAGATCGAGACCATCCTGGCTAACATGGTGAAACCCCACCTCTACTAAAACACAAAAAAATTAGTCAGGTGTGGTGGCACGTGCCTGTAGTCCCAGCTACTCAGGAAGCTGAGATAGGAGAATCGCTTAAACCTGGGAGGCGGAGGTTGCAGTAGCCAAGATCGCACCACTGCACTCCAGCCTATGTGACAGAGTGAGACTCTGTCTCAAAAAAAAAAAAATAAAATAAATAAAAATAAAAATGAAAAAAAAAGAGTGAAGGCAAGTGTGTAAAGATATGTAATCAAAGTTTTCAAATATAGTGTGATTATAATAGCAAAATATTGAGACAACCTATCAGTTGGGGACTATCTAAGTCATGGTGACATATCCGTGAAATACAAGGCCATAAAAAATGCTGAAGCTCTGTATTTGTTGACATGGAAAGATGTCTTCTCTATGCTGTTGAGGAGGAAAGGCATGTTAGAGAATAACATGTATAGTTTGATTTTGTGTGTGTGTGTGTGTGTATGTGTGTTTAAGGGTCACAAATTCAATTACCTACAGGGACCAGGCAGGCAATGTAAAAAAATGAAGTAGGCCTATTTGTAAACAACGAAGAATAGTAGGGACTGTTGTAGACTGGAGAGCTCATGATCTAACTAGAGGGATTTAAATAAAAAACAGAAAAAAAAAAACAGTGCCAAAACTAAACTTGCCTACAAAAGTAGAATGTGGTTCCTAAACCATCATGTGACTAGAGTGATGGCTGGAAGGATGTTATGAACTGAATCCTATTCCTTCAAAATTCATATGCTGAAGCCCTAATGCCAAATGTGACTGTATTTGCAGAAAGGACCTCTAAAGAGGTAATTAAGGTTACCTGAGGTCATAAAGTGGGGCCTCAATCCAATAGGACTGGTGTACTGATGTCCTTGTAAGAAAAGGAGGAGAAACCAAAGGCCATGTGAGGAAGGTGGCCATGTGCAAACTAGAAAGAGAGCCCTCACTAGAAACCAGCCCTGCCAGCACCTTGATCTTGGACTTCTAGCCTCCAGGACTGTGAGAAAATTAATTTCTGTTTTCTTACAGTCATGCAATCTGTGGCATTTTGTTATGACAGCCTGAGATGACTAATAAAAATAGGGTCTTACCGCCATGTGCGAAACACACTTTCAGTTTAGGAAACTTCTCAAACACTCCACCCATGATCATGGAGCAAATGGCTATGGTGGTCTCTGCTGGCATTCCTGGAGAGGAAATAGTCGCAAGGTTCAGGGATGACCAAGAAGAAGTTCAGTGATGTTAGTGGCTGGGGAATTGTCAGTGCAAAGAAACTTGAGGCCCCTGTACCCTGGCAGGGTTTGGCTGTATTATAGGGCATTACTTTGGCAAGGAGAACCACGTGAAACTTCCTACTTGCCACTTGAAGGGAGAGTCATCTAATGGCTAGAGAGGTCGAGGAGCCAGGGACTTGGCATTTGCCTTACTTCCCCCAACTTCAGTTTGGGATGAAGTGGGACAGGTGGAGTGTGCCAAGTCCGAGCTGAACCCTAGCTCCTCCAGTTTTCTGCCTCCTGGCCTCTGGCAAGTTATTTAATGGCTCTGAGCCCACATTTCATCTGTAAGATGACATCTGTGTTGCCCATTTTGCAAGACTGTTGTGGAGCATTGCAAATAATGATGTCAGCCAAGTTCCTGGACAGAATTTCACAATGGAGGTGCTCAACAAAAGTATTAGTTGCTTCTCTCTCAATTTCCTCATCTGTAAAATGGTGAGTTCCTGCCAGTGAGTTGTTTTGAGGATTGGCAGACAGCACCTGGCATTTAGTAAGGGCTCACTAAATATTAACTATCATTATGATCATTGCTGCCAAATCTTTGCTGCCTCTTGTAGCTGAGGTTGAAAATAACTGGATTAAAATGAATTATTTCAAGTGCTTTGTGCTTCTAGGAGAAGCAGCTGGTCCATGTCTAATGCCTTCACCCCGAGGAGCCAGTCCAAGCTACATTGCCATTGACTGCTTTTCAGACCATAACTCAGAAATCCACTGCTCCACAGCTGTGCCCTATACCTTCTGGGGAAGCCTGACTCTGTAGGCTGCGGAGCTAGGCTTCACAGGATGCTCATTCTGCCTGGGGCTGGTCACTGCTTCACAGGCAGAGACACCCCTGGCACCTGGCTGCCTGGGAATTCTGGAAGCATGATAGATTTGTACCCATCTGGGAGCAATTTGTGGGCAGAGCTTCCTGAAGGCAGAGAGATGGATGACATCACTTTCTTCTAGTTCTGTGACTCTACTTTCTCATAATTACTTGAATGATAACCCCACAATCCATTCTCCATACAGCAGTCAGAGTTACATTCATAGTGTGAATTGGATCATGATGCTTCTCTGCTGGGAATCCTCCAATCCACTAATGACCACCTTTGCATCCAGAATAAAATTCCAAAATTAGCTTGTTTTCTTGTGATATATATACTTGTTTATAATCTCTTTCCTCTAACCAGAATATAAGCTCCATGAAAGCAGAGGTTTTGTTCATGTCTGTATCCCCAGTGCCTGGGACAGGGCCTGGCATGCTAGAAGGAATCAATGTATTTGTGTTGCATAAATGGATGATGAAATGACTCTATATGCAGATGCTCTCCTGTTGCAATATAAATAAGTTTATGGGCCGGGTGTGGTGACTCACACCTGTAATCCCAGCACTTTGCCAGGCCAAGGTGGGCAGATCACTTGAGGTCAGGAGTTTGAGAACAGCCTGGCCAACATGGTGAAACCCTGTCTCTACTAAAAATATAAAAATTAGCTGAGCATGGTGGCGTGCACTTGTAATCCCAGCTACTTGTGAGGCTGAGGCAGGAGAATCACTTGAACCCGGGAGGCAGAGGTTGCAATGAGCTGAGATCACACCACTGCACTCCAGCCTGGGTGACAGAGTGAGACTTGGTCTCTAAATAAATAAATAAATAAATAAGCAAGCTTGTGGGACTTATCAAGGTTTTGTGAGTAAGGGTGACATTTTTCTTTGAAGCTTGATGGCACTGGGCATCTTGGGTTATCTCATCCTATTAATTATTGCCCAAGAATTTGGTGGGGGATGAGTAGGAAGCCTCCTTACTAAATACTTTGGTTTCCAATAGCAATCACAGGAATATATAAAACATCAGAGCAGAAAGAGACCTTTGGAGGAATCCAGACCAGCATTCTCATTTTACGGATGAGGGATTGCGGCCTATGGAGGTAAAGTGATTTACTACAAGCAATACAGTGAAATAGAGACTAAGTTGGAACTAAAATCCCATTTTTTGACTTCTAATATATTGCCCCATTTAATTCTTCATGGTGATTGCTATTTTGATTACTTAATAATTACTAATTGTACTAGTTGGGCTGAGGAGAGAAAGAACAATGGTCTCCTTAAAGAAAATCCAGTGCAGTGGTTCACACCTGTAACCCCAGCACTTTGGGAGGCAGAGGTGGGTGGATCACTTGAGGCCAAGAATTTGAGACCAGCCTGGCCAAGATGGTGAAACCCTGTTTCTACTGAAAATACAAAGAGTAACTGGGCATGGCATTGCACCCCTGTAATCCCAGCTATTTGGGAGGCTGAGGCAGGAGAATTGTTTGAATCCAGGGGGCGGAGGTTGCAGTGAGCTGAGATTGCATCACTGTACTCCAGTCTGGGCGACAGAGTGAGAACTTGTCTCAAAAAAAGAAGAAAACAAAACCAACACTTTTTATTTGGGGACCAAGTTTTCATTGGGTTTGTAGATGAGCTCTATTTTTCACCTGTAGCTCCAGAATTTTACATCTGTTCTCTATCTCTTCTTATCATAACTGATAATGAGAGACTGGATAGAGCAAATGGAGTTTTCTCCTCTACCCTTTCGTGGAACTATGGATAGTGTAGGAGGCAAAGGGCAGAAGAGCAGATAACAGGAAAATTGCAAACCTGGGCCATCTTTTATATAAGATTTCAGATCTTTGGGTGGTGGAAGTTGACCTTCTACCTTTAATTCTAGGGTTCTCGTTTGTATGAACTGATGCTATTATCATCTTCCAAAAAATCTACTAGACAGGCATGGTTACATTTTTTGAAGCCTCTTTGGGAGTCTGTGTAGCAAGACTGGCTTTGGAGTCAGATATATCTGTGTAAATTACATTTTCATGCATTAACTGTGTGACTTGGACAACCTACCTAAACACTCCAAGCCTCAGTTTCTCCATCTGTAAAATGATCATTATAATGTCAACCTCATAGATTAAATATATGATTTATTTATGATGGTATTGGATATGTTTAAAATTAAATGAGGTAATGTATATATATGTAGCACTAATCCAAGTAAGAGCTCAGTAAGTGATAGCTGCTATTACTCATAATCCTGTTAATTATTCATACTTTCCCTATTTGACCTAATAGGTTTCCATGGATTATTGGAAAAACCCAAGAGTTGGTGTTCTGTTCCAGACCCCACACAGACACAAACCTACGAGCCAGGGGAGCCAGTATTTGGCCATTCGTCCATCCATCTGCATGTCCCAGGGATGCACGAACAGAGAACACTTCAGCCTTTCAGCTGCCTTCAAAGAAGCAATGAGAGAGAGAGAGAGAGAGAGGGTTACTTTGATGAGTGAGCAGATACCAGGTACTGTTTGGGGAAACTGCTTTTCTTTGAGTCTATATTGGTCTGTAAAAATAAATTAAAATGCTTTTGAAGTTGTTTTATGATCTATTTAAAAGAGATATTGACAAACTTCTCCTGCTTGGAAAATAAAAGGGACACTTAGAATTAACAAAGGGGGTTGGTAGATTTACCACTGAGGTCGATGAACTTAATATATCATCTGGTAAAACAAGTGTCTGGAAATATCCATTATTCAGATGTTTTGGCTGAGAGCAAAATGCTCAAGGACTAATCCCGCACCTGAAATGTAGGGGAAAATTTCCCCTACGTTTGGCTCCTTCTGGCTCCTACTTGGTCTGCTCTTTTGGAAGGATTGCTGAGATTGTATTCTTGGAGTCAGGGCGAGAGTGCCCCCTCTTTTCCCCACTTGGAAACCAGAGTTTGTGGAAAGTGAGGAAGTGATGTGCTGGAGCCAGAGGCTCAGTGCTGGGCTGGGGCTGGCTGGCCTGACCCAAGCCACCTGACTACTCAGAGCCCAGCGCTGGGTGGAATCCCTGGGGTCTGTAGGCATTCTTCCCGCCCCAGGAGCCCAGCTGAGTCTCTGAACAGTCGGCTGTGAGTGAGATGACCTCAGACAGGGAAGAGGTCAATGCCTTAGCCAGACAGGCACTGAGATGAATGTCATGGGCATGCTCCAGGGCCTTCTGAGAAATGGAAGTACCATCTGGATGGACTGACCTTTATTCAACAAAAAGTTTAATTAAAAGAAGTCCCCTCAACAGGCATTGAATATTAGCACTCATCAAGATTCAAAAGAGATTTCCCTTAGAATAATTCCTCACTACGTATATTGAGGTTCTGGAGTGACTTCTCCTACCCTCATACATAAATGTTTGTGCTAACCAGGCTGATGCAATGTGACTTGTGTACATAAGCATTTTTAAAACAGAAAACCAATTCTGGGACAACAGGGGATTCTGGTAAGTTGAAGAAAGGACTCTTAATTCAACAGGTCCTGGGGAGCAGAAGAGATATAAGCCTTTTAAAGAGAGAGAAGCTAATTGGTTTCTGATCATAGATGCAGGTTGGAAAGAAAAACTGACTTCTTGGGATGGTTTGAGTTTGGCAAAGGTGCATGGTCATGGTATCTCTGTGGGATTTGACTCCTCATTTGGATACAGCTTTATTCTATGTGCCTCTGGTGGTTCTTTTCTTTTAAAATTTTCCTTTTATTTTTTGTAAACTTTTATGTTCAGAGTACATGTGCAGGTTTGTTATATAGGTAAATTGCATGTCACAGGGGCTTCGCATACAGATTATTTTGTCACCCAGGTAATAACCATTGTACCCAATAGGTAGATTTTTGATCCTCACCCTCCTCCCAACCTCATTTCTGTTCAATTCAAATTAACATATTGTTGATCTCCTTCTATATATGGGGTTTGTAGAGAATAGAAAAAGAAGTTATACTCTCACAATTATAATTAACATTGACTGAGAACTTATGTGCCTAAGCTGTTACAAGAATTTTTTAATTATTAACTAGTTTAATTTTTTATGAGATGCACACTTTTACTACCCTCATTTTATGGAGAAGAAAACTAAGGCAGAAAGAGGCTAACTTACTCAGGCCTTGTGGCTGATAGATGGTGGAGCTGGGCAGTTGGCACTGCAATTCTGTCTGCCTTATACCAGTAACGAAGTTGTTTTTGCGCCTGAAAACTGATCTGAGCATGTATGATTGGGTTTACTCACTAAAAAGGGAGGTCTAGGAGGTAAAGGGGACAGTTAGACCTTTGGAGTGCCAGGATCACCTTGAAATGACAAAGCCAACCTCACTCATGAAAATTCGTTTCAACACATTATTGACACAAACTAGAGAGCAGAGGGGCAGGCAAACCTTGCTAACCAAACAAATACGCTGCCACCCCCAGGACATCGTGAGCCACGTGGGGACAGCATGTGCTCCTGAATCCCCTCAGAGACTGGATGTCCCGAAAACAGCCCAGTTAGAATGATTGATGGGTCAAGCTAGTCACGCAAATGAAAATATCCATATGGACCCCGACCGGCTGCTGTTGCTTCCTAAGCCCCTTAGTAATTCATAAACCCAAATCCAATGAATGCTAACATGACTTGCAGCTGAAGTCTCGCTCACTCTGTGCTGAAACAACTTGGATGCATAAGTAAATAAATCCTCTTTCAAAGCTCATTAAAGTTTCTAGAAAACATTCGCTACATCAGCTAAGCCACTGCAGCCAGTGAGCTTCAGGGAGTTCAGTATTTTGAGGAACATTAAATCTTTCAAGTCATTAGGAGGCAATTTAACAGGCAATCCCCTGACTGGTGGGCAGTCGCCATAGATACAAACATGGAAAATTTTTTGCCTGTAGTTAGACCTCAATAAATACTAAATGAGTAAATGATCAGTAATCACAGTGCCTGGTGAGTCCACAAACATCTCTTTAAGTCATTATTAAAGATTTTGCATTTATAATGAAAATAATAGAAAGCAATATTATTATAATTCTAGGAGGGAAATAAAAAATTTAAAAATGCAATTGAGTAGAGTTATGCATCGTGAATCCTAGTACTGAGATGAGAAGATTTGGTTATAGAAAGAATTGAAAGTGGAGGAGGAAGAAGAAGACTGATGGAGATGACTGTGGAACTATGGATACTTGAAGTTGGATATTTCAGAAATGAATGGCACTGAATTTTTGAACATACATTTTACCATGAAATATTTTAAGTATAGAAGGTGTAAACAATAACACAATGAGCATCCATATACCCACCACCTAGTTTCATCAGATGTTAACATTTTCATGGTATTATTTTTTATTAGGTATTTTAAAGTACATTTTCAAAATATATGACTCAAAAAATATCTTAATTACAGGTTGGTTAAATAAATCAAAACATAGCCATATATTGGAATATTCTGCAGTTATTTAAAAATCATGCATTAGAAGAATTTTCACTTATGTTGGAAATGTTTAATTAGCATACAAAATCACATGTGTAACAGAATTTCAGTTTCATGAAAATACAGGTATATGTATATCAAAAAAGTATCTATGTATGATAACAGTGGCTACTTATCTTTGGGAGGCTGGATTATGGGTAATGTTTATTTTCATCTTTATACTTTTCTGTATTTTTGAAAAATGTTAAGTATTTTTTTTCCAAAGCAGATTTTTTCTTTGTTTTGAGACGGAGTCTTGCTCTTTTTTTTTTTTTTTTTGAGACAGTATCTAGCTGTGTCGCCCAGGCTGGAGTGCAGTGGCGTGATCTTGGCTTACTGCAACCTCCACCTCTGGAGTTCAAGCGATTATCCTACCTCAGCCTCCCAAGTAACTGGGATTACAGGTACCCGCCACCACGCCCAGCTAATTTTTGTATTTTTAGTAGAGACGGGGTTTCACTGTGTTGGCTAGGCTGGTCTCAAACTCCTGACCTCATGATCTGCCCACCTCGGCCTCCCAAAGTGCTGGGATTACAAACATGAGCCATCGCGCCTGGCCGAGTCTGGCTCTGTTACCCAGACTAGAGTGCAGTGGCACAATCTTGGCTCACTGCAACCTCTGTCTTCTGGGTTGAAGATGCTGTCATGCCTCGGCCTCCCAAGTAGCTGGGATTACAGGGGCGTGGCACTACACCTGGCTAATTTTTTTGTATTTTTAGTAGAGACGGGGTTTTGCTATGTTGGTCAGGCTGGCCTCGAACTCCTGGCCTCAAGTGATCTGCCCGCCTGGGCCTCCCGAAATGCTGGGATTATAGGTGTGAGCTGCTGCACCCGGCCGAAATATATATATATATGTATGTATGTCATTAACAGGATTCTTTTGCACAGTGGCTGTAAAGAGGGTATTTTGGCTTCCAAGTGAAAGATTAAAAGGAGGGCAAGGGGGATGGAAGGAAAAGAGATTTCACTGTGTTAACTCAGCGCTGGCCTAGGAACCATTCCACCAGTTCCTCTTTGGAATGGCCCACTCCTTTGCGGGGGCTATTTCCACACCTTCTACCTACATCTAACAAGTCATAGATGCCACTCTTCCCTCCCAGTGGGGTGACGCTTCCCCTCCTCCCCCCTCCAGCACCCAGCAGTGCCCCCGGCCCAGGCACTGGGCGGCTGGTGTTGGCTGAGCAGCCCCGCTACTCACCGCATAGACAGGAAAGAGCTCCCGCGCATTCAGGTCCCACTCGTTGACGTGGGTGCCAATTTGGACCCCAGGAAAGCCCAGCTCTTTCACACAGCGCTCCATCTCCTGGACCGCCAGCTCAGGGGCCTGCATGGGCAACGTCCCCAGACCCACAAACCTCCTGGGGTAGCTTGCAACAGTGGTGGCAACGTCGTTGTTTAAAAGCTGGCACAGGTTTAAAGTGTCCTCAGGTTTGGCCTGGTGGAGACAGGAAAGGGAAAACCGCATTGTTGAAAACCTACTTCTTTTAGACATTTACTCTGAACAGTGCCTCCTCGTGGCTATAATATTTGTCATTTTCAAATGACAAATTTTGATGAGCTTTACCACATCAGAAAACAGAGGCACAGATTGGAAAGGTGCTGGCCACAGAAGACCCAGAAGCCAATCTTTGTAAAGCAAAGAAAACAGAAGGTGTATTGCTGATTCATTGGAAAAATTGAGGCCAGAATCAGAAGGGAAGGACACAGTTACTGGGCCTGGTATCCCAACACTAGAGATGGAATGAGCATGGGCCACCTCCAACTGCAGAAAGATCTTAATGCCCCCCTACCTCCCAGGAGGTCGGGCCTGGCCAAGGACCCCAGGCCACCATCAAGGCACCTCCTTATCATGCCTCGTTGAGGGCGGCCAGGCTGGCTCACTGACTTGTCCTGCCCCTGCCTGTTCTCCTGTCTGTCCTTCCTGTTGGCTGTGACATTCAGGGCTGTCCTTGGCAAAATGCTGAGGCAGATGAAGTTTGCTGTTGGCTTCCCTAATGCTCCCTTCTTCACTGTTTTCTTTCCTCTGTCACCCCGCTGCCCACTGCCAGGAATCTGATCCTCTCCTGCAGCCTCAGTTGTCTAATCAGAGTGGTAACCAATCTGATAAATGCAGGCATATTGAGGTCTCAGGGCACTTTTAAGTAGTGAATGCAATCGCAGGAACAGGCAAAGACTGAGTCACTCACTAATACTGGGTTTATGAACACAGATCACGGAAGTATGTATGAACAGGTGGTATTTCCACTGCTCCTTAAATCATGAGAGTGAATATCTGTTTGGATGAGCAGGGACTTAGCACGCTCCCGGCTATGTACAAAAATTTTCTTCCACAGGCTGGAAATCATGCCTGAAACTTTTAGTGCTTGAGATTTATTCACTTGGGAAAGGGCATCCAACCTCAGGATACCCCTTCTGAATTCTGTTTTTCCCTTGGAGAGCTGATTATTATTCCTACCTCAAAATCATTCTCATCTCAGAAGATATTGGCTTGTCAGTTCCCTAGCAAGGCACTGCAGGAATGAGTCATCAGACAGATAAGTTCTGTTGGAGAATAAGGCTGACCTAGAACCACTGTACGGTGGAACTATAATGCAAGTCACATAGCAACATGTGACTACTGGCTACTGTACTGGAGTGAAGACACGGCTAAGAAGACAGGCCTGAGAGGGGACCCTGCTGATCTCTGAAGGGGAGGACAGTTAGTTGTTGGGGGTGGTCAGTGGTACTGGTGTCCAGACTCGAGGCATCTGTTCACTTTTTGGGAGCTCGACACGAACCTTCAACACCAAGGAGATGGCTTGAGGTTTCACACTCACCCAGTAGCTAAACATGACAGGAACTGTGGAAAGGACTTGCACTGTTACTCCTAGACATGAACACAAAGAAGGGCAAAGCTGGTGAGAAGAATAGCCTGGACACTCCTTCCTTTCCCAAGGCCAAGTGGCAGCAAGCTTCCACCCTAAACTCCTGCTCTCCCTCCCTGCGTCTCTCTCAGTCCCATCCCTAGACCCCCCTCAGCCCCTAGCCCCAGATTCCAGGGAGGTAAGTAAAGGTTGGATACAAATGAGATCATTGAAGGAAAACTAACTGACCCCATTTCCGAAGAGTTATTTCTCCCCTCCTTCCTGTGAAATTTTATTTAAGCAAGACTTTTTCAGGCTTTCCATCTTAGGTTATGCACAACAGAGCATGTCTCTCAGCCACCTTCCCTGTCCCTTTAATTCAGCTCCTAAGTGATCCTAGAAGGAGTCCCATGGTCTGAAATACCCAGAATGGGACCCTGAGTTTGACTCCAGTATCCAGGATGCCAAGAATCTTTTGTCTTCAAGAGGGCCTACTTCCTAGGGTTGTTGTAGGGATTAAATGAGTTAATACATGTTAGGTTCTTAGAATAGTGCCTGGCACAAAGTAAATACTCACTGAGGGTTGGTCATGACTGTTCTCTTAAGGACAGCCAAGGAATGAAACACACAACAAAAACCAAAGATGACACACACACTTTGTTTACCGTGCAGCCGTAAGCAGTGGTTTCTGACACCAGTCATTCAAGTCTCATGCTCACTAGTTTTCTCCTTGAAAAGGCAGGTCCTTGCTGCAGCTTCACATTTACTACAAAACCTTGCTCTTTGCTGTAGGTTAGGGAAGCATGTTCTTTCTCCAGCTCTCCTCCCACTCCAATATACTTTTAGAGGGATATACGCTATATTCTGTGGAGTACTCCACAGAGGTGCTGCAGGTTTTCTGCAAAGTTCAATTTAAATGCCATTTAAATATATTTTTAATTAAAAAGAGTTTTTTTAGAGACAGGGTCTTGCTCCACCACTAGGCTGGAGTGTAGTGGTGCAATCACAGCTCACTGCAGCCTCAAACTCTTGGGCTCAGGTGATCCTCCCACCTCAGCCTCCTGAGTAGCTGGGATCCCAGGTACATGCCACCACGCCTAGATAATTTGTGTGTGTGTGTGTGTGTGTGTGTGTGTGTGTGTGTGTGTGTGTGTGGAGACAGGGTCTCACTGTGTTTTCCAGACTGATCTTGAACTCTTGGGCTCAAGTGATCTTCCTGACGTGGCCTTCTAACATGCTGGGATTATAGGCATGAACTACCACACCTGAGTCTATTTTTAATTGTTAAAAAATATAATAAAGCAAAACCTGGACAAAAGTATCTACGACAAATTCCAACATGCTGGAGACTACCTACTCATTTTAGGCTGACAGTTTGATTCCTTTTTTGCAGACCTTGGAATAAAATGTCTCCTGCCATCTCTTTGTATATTTGAACTCCTTATAATTTGTCTTTGATTAGAAAGGTGGCAGTGCTAAACTGCTCTTTTATTTGTGTGTTTGAATTATTTCTTTTCTGGTTGAAATCTTCCACCAATGTAAACATTTAGTTCTGACAATGTCAGTGGTGGTCAGTTCCCCATCACAGACCATGGACACAGCCCACATGTGTCTGGAAGGCTCAGGCATTTTCTTAGAGCATGTTCTCAGGTGGCATAGTCAGCCAGGCAGTCACAGGTGAAGCATAATGTGGCCATCATGTCATACTTTAGATAGACTTGGAAATTTCATTTTGTTTTGTTTTGAGAAAAGTCTCACTTTGTTGCCCAGGCTGGAGTGCCGTGGCGTGATGTCGGCTCACTGCAACCTCTACCTCCCGGGTTTAAGCAATTCTTATGCCTTAGTCTCCTGAGCATCTGGGATTACAGGCACGTGCCAGCATACCTGGCTAATTCTTGTATGTTTAGTAGAAATAGGGTTTCGCCATGTTGACCAGGCTGGTCTCGAACTCCTGACGTCAGGTGATTCACCCGCCTCAGCCTCCCAAAGTATTGGGATTACAGGTGTGAGCCAATGTGCCTTGTCTGAAATTCTTTTAAATTGTGAGGACTTGTTTAATTTTTAGATATAAGGTAAAAAGTGCAAGATGTTCTTAGAGCTTTTTAGCAATTCACCTTTGAAACGAACACTTCCTAATTCTCTTCTTTCAAATTTCTGGATTGATTTTATTGTAGTGTATTCTGAGATTACACAATAAACTATTTTTAACTGCTTCCATTTCCAACTCTGAGGTGTCAGTGGGAATGTTCTGTGTATGGGTGCACTGAGACAAACTACAGAAAGAAATTGGATCTTAAGTCTTACTAAGCAGGCAATTGTCATTCTTAGTTTGTGATTTCCAATTTTTACTATTTTAATTGATTTTAGAATACGTAAATGCTATACATTTGAACGAATTTTAAAATAATAAAATGCCATTTTATCTTTTCATGATATAACATTCTATTTTAAAAAAGGGTATAACTCATATAAAATATTTATAATCCACACTCTAAAAACATTGTAGTGGAAGGCCCTGTCTCTCCCACAGTGAAGCTGGAACAGCCTGTCCTGGCAGAGAAAAGGGGGTCAGAAGTTACCGTCACATAAAGTTGTCAGCAAACTTTAAGGGCAGACATTGCTTTTACATCAGATGCTAACATTGGTAGCATTTCTCATCGTACCTTTTTGATCCATTTCTCTAATACGAACTTCTGGATCCCAGCAATTCTCTCGCACCACTCTGAAGACCTTCCCATCTTTCAACAACTTTGCTTCTCCCTGGGGCAGAAAACCCACATTACTAAAATGCGACCTAAGCCCACTTGGACTAGTCTTTCCTCATGCGCTTTAGAACCTGTTTCTTCCCTAATATTTGAAAAGATTTGTACTTAATCCTTGTGGAAGTAGAAATCAGTAATTTAACAAAAATCAGCTTTCTTTCCTCATGCTTTTCTTTGGCCTGGAGTTGAAGGGGTGTGCTCTGTGGGTGTCAATGGCTGGACACAGAGATAGCAAGGTTGAGGTTATCTTTCTTTGGGCTGCATGACTGAGAATGGCTGATCACCTTGCTGATCTGAACCCCTGGCTACTAGATACAAGAGGATGGCCCGGCGTCTGGAAAATGGTAGTTCTATAACATTTAGAATTGAAAAGAACCTTTGAGATAGACCACCTAGTCCAGCCCTCTCATTTTATAGAGAAGCAATGTATGGATAATGGGAGTATATGATTTGTCAAACAGAGCAGGGCCCACTAGTGTCAACACCTGTGGGAGGAGGTGGGCAAAGAAGTCAGTCTGGTAGCATGCACAAAATTTGGTACTGAGCTACTTCTTCCACCAGGCATCATGCTTGCCTGGGTACTCTGCAATAATTTTTATACATTTTAAATGACAAAAATGGCATGTATTTATGCTGTACAACATTATCTTTTGATATATGTGTGCATTGTGGAATGGCTAAATCAAGCTAATTAACATGCCCATTACTTCACATACTTACATTTTTTTTAGGTTATGACACTTAAAATCTATTCTTTTAGCAATTTTCAAGTATACAACACATTATTATTAACTATAGTCACCATATTGTGCAATAGATATGAACTTATTCCTCCTGTCTAACTGAAATTTCATATCCTCTGACCTTCTCAATTTCTCCCCACCCCTTCAGCCCGTGGTAACCACCATTTCGCTTGATGCTTCTGTGAGTTAGACTTTTTTAGATTCCACATATAAGTGCAGTATTTGTCTTTCTATGTCTGGCTTATTTCACTTAATATAATGTCCTTCAGTGTTACTCATGTTGTTGTAAATGACAGAATTTCCTTTTAGGTTCAATAGTATTCCATTATGTATATATGCCACATTTTCCTTATCCATTCATCCACTGATGGACACTTAGATTGATTCCATATCTCGGCTATTTTGAATGATGCTACATTGAACATGGGAATGCAGATACTTCTTCAACATACTGGTTTCATTTCCTCTGCATATATCACCAGAAGTAGAATTGCTGGATCATATAGTATTTCTATTTTTAATTATTTTTCAGGAAAACGTATGATCATATCAATAGATACAGAAAAAAATGACAAATTTCTATGTCCTTTTATGACTTAAAAAAACCTCAATAAATTAGGTATAGAAGGAATAAAGCTGTGGGATTGCCATACGTGAACTTTATTGTTTATCAACACAATAAAGTCTATGTATGGCAGTCCCACAGCTAACATCATACTCAATGGTGAAAATGATGAAAAGTTGAAAACTTTTTCTCTAAGATCAGGAACATGACAAGGGGGCTCACCTTTGCCACTTCTACTCAACATCACAAAGGAAGTTCTAGCCAGAGCAATTA
Source organism: Rhinopithecus bieti (assembly GCF_001698545.2). Taxonomy (NCBI): domain Eukaryota; kingdom Metazoa; phylum Chordata; class Mammalia; order Primates; family Cercopithecidae; genus Rhinopithecus; species Rhinopithecus bieti. The sequence goes on from NW_016809075.1 coordinate 2,209,107, forward strand.
AGTAAGAAAAAGAAATAAAAATCATCTAAATCAGAATGAAAGAAGTTAAATTGTTTCTGTTTGCAGACAACATGGTTTTATATATAGAAAACCCTAAATATTCCACCAAAAAACTGTTAAACTAATAAATTGGGTAAAGTTGCAGAATACAAAATTAATATTTAAAGGCCCATAGCATTTCTATATGCTAACAGTCTGCAAAAGATATCAGGCAATCCCATTATTTATTTATTTATTTCTCAAGACAGAGTCTTGTTCTGTTGCCCAGACTGGAGTGCAGTGGTATGATCTCGGCTCACTGCAGCTTCCGCCTCCCGGGTTCAAGCTATTCTCTTGCCTTGGCCTCCCAAGTAGCTGGGATTACAGACATGCGCCACCATGCCCGGCTAATTTTTGTGTTTTTAGTAGAGATGGGTTTCATCATGTCGGCCAGGCTAGTCTTGAACTTCTGATCTTATGATCTGCTGGCCTTGGTCTCCCAAAGTGCTGGGATTATAGGCTTGAGCCACTGTTCCCAGCCTCAGGCAATCCCATTTAAAATAGTATTTAAAAATAGGAATGAATCGAACCAAAAAGGTGAAAGATCTGAAAACTATAATACATTGATGAAAAAATTAAAGAAGACACAGACAAATGGAAAAACATGTTCATGGATTGAAAAATTGATATTGTTTAAATGTCCATATTACTCAAAACAATCTATAGATTTAATAAAATGCCTCCCAAAATTCCAACATTTTTACAGAAATAGAAAAAAAAAAACTCATAAATTTCATGTAAGCTGCAAAAGATCTCAAATAGTCAAGGCAATTTGGAGCAAACAGAACAAAGCTGGAGAACCTAAAAACCTTTTGCACAGCAAGGGAAACAATCAACAGAGTAGAGAGACAGTTTATGGAACAGGAGAAAATATTTGTGTAGCATATATCTGATAAGGAGTTACTATCCAAACTACATAAGGAACTTAAAGAACTCAATGGCAAGAAAACAAGTAACTGGGTGAAGAAATGAGCAAAGGACCTGAAATAGACATACAAATGGCCAACAGGCATATGAAAAAATACTTGACTTCACTAATCATTGAGAAATGAGATCTCATACTTGTTAGGGTGGCTGTTATCAAAAAGATAAAATATAATAAGCGTTGACAAGGATGTGGAGAAAAGGGAACCCTTGTATACTCTTATTTGGTAACTGGTACAGCCATTACGGAACACACAAGTTTTTAACACTCAGAGCAGGGGGCCAAACTAAATGGTTGTGCAGAACATGGCAGTGGCATCTACGTTGGGCCTCCAGTTTGTGATTCCTAAAGAAAAGGGAAAGAACTAGGGCAGGCCCTGGAAATAAAATTACCTGAATTCAAATTCTTGTTCTGCCACTTACTGTGTGATCTTGAGCGAGTTAAACAATATCTTCGAGCTTCCATTTGTTTATCTTTAAAATAGGGATGATAATGACTTACCTTAAAAAATTAATGTGACTTACATTAAAGGGATCATGTGAGCATGAAATAAGATAATCCATATAAAGCACTTAGTGGAGTATCTGACACATAAGTGTTAGTTATTATGATTGTTATTAATGTTGTATAGCTAATTAGGGTCTAGACAGTGTTCCTCTGCTTTGAGGGCACACCACCTTTGGTGGTGCTTCAGGGCCTCAAGGTTACCTTTGGGCCGCATAGAATGTCCATGCGGGTGTGCGATGATCAAAGGCTTTGAGCTGTGCTTGGTGGAGTCCACTGCCCTCCTCCTCCTCCTCCTCTTGGCTTGATCATGAGTTGCATCCAAGCCTTCATCCTTCTACTCCATAGACAAGACCTTCCCCATCTCCTGCATGAAGAAGGCTGGACACTTTTCACCTTTAAGTGCTGTAGCCTGTTCACTTTGCACATAAATGAGGAAGACCTCAGATCCACATTTGATTTCTCAGGGTTGGGGAACAGGTCAGTGAGCAAGTTGACATGTGTAATTGTGACAGGTGTCCACACACTAGCAGAGGTGGGTCTCTGACATCATGACACCAAGACTGATGTGCTTCAGCTCCGATCCTCTGTTTACCATGCCAGCATCTGAACCACTTCCTAAGTTGGGGAATCTCCTGCAGGAGTCTTGGTGGAGGCAGGGCCTAGCCTCCCTCTGCAGAAGGCCAAATACTTGCTCTCCCTGCCCCAAGCTTGGCTAATCAATGCTTGGTTTTGCATTAAGTGATGCAAAAAACCAGGAAGAGTTGAATTTATTCTGCCAGTGATTCCAGTAGTGGCCATGTACAGTGGCTATTGGCAGTGGTGTTGGGGGCAGTATCCAGCTGGGGCAGCGGCCCCCTAGCCAGGCTGTTCCTGTGGTGTTGCCTTGGCTGTGGCTTCAATCATGGGAATTCCCTGAGTTTCTGCAAGTTTTCTGAGCTTGATTCCACAGATACTTTGTAATTCTTGAGGGGCTTAAAATATTTCAACAAATATCTTTTCTTCTTACACTAATGGTTGTTGATTTCTGTTGCCTGCAAGCAAGAGTCCTGACTGATAATGATTGCACAAATAGGACATAGGAACACATGTCTTTTCATTTGGCGAAGAGGGGAGAGGAGAGCGGTGAGGGTGAAAAAAAAAAGTTAAGAAACAAACTTTGATTTGTCAAATTGGAGCTTTTATTTATTTTTGCTCCTTGCTGGGAAAGCTTAATCACCATAAAAATACCCAGTATAGCAGAGTGCCAAAGAGCACAGTCTTTGCATTCAGACAGCTCTGGGTTTAAATCTCATTAAATTACTTACTAGCAGCGCTGACTAGTGAAGTTATGGGCCCTCTAAGTTTAAGCTTCACTTTTTCTATCTGTAAAATTTGTGGATCATTATACTTGTCATGCTTGTGGCCATCCAACGCCCGTGGAACACATCCTATGTGTGAAGAAATGTTCACAATTATACATTCTGCTTTCTTGAGGTAGAATCCAAAATATGCTTTCCTAGTCTTCCTTGTAACAGGGCACTGGCATGTGCTCTGGGCTTTGCCAATTATATGCACCCACCCGTGCATTTAACTTTGACCTGGAAGTGAGCAATGTGAGGAAGTAGGGACTATGCAGAGTCCACCTGTAGACAGGGGTGTTGTCTAAGATGTTGAACATGACTGGAGCAGCAGAGGCAAAGCTTCTAGTCTCCAGCCTTGGCAGCATTAGCTGAGCATGCTGTCCATGACTGGGAGTGGCAACACTTGCATCCTTGCTGAAGCAGCTCACCAGGTGAATGTGGACATTGATCATGTTAGCACAGCCCTCAGAGCTTGATCTCTGGCCCTCACAGGAACTCTGTGAGCTGCTTTTCTAATTAAACTAGCTAGAGTGAATTCTGTTGTTTGCAATTAAGAACATTGATAAAGAAGATTCAATTATAGAATGTAAAGAACTTAGCACCAGGCCAGAGAGCACGCTCAGTAAATAACAGCCAGATTTTACCACATATTATCAACTGCAAGGGAGGAAATTGGGTTTCTGTGGGAGATACCTGAGTAAGTTTTGATTTCAAACAAAGCAGAGTATCTTAAAGCTGCAATAGATTATTTAGTTCAGCCCTTGCATTTTACCAATAAGTCCACGAGGTGCAGTGACTTCTCCAAGGCCATATGCTTAGTTGGTATAGAGCCCCGGTTTATGAAGCCATTTTCCATCTCACAAGGCTGATATTTGGTGATTGGTGTCTACGTAGTAGGCTAAAGTTAATTACTGTAATTTCCTAAAGAGTTTGATCTTTTAGGGGCAGGGAGTGCCTCTCATTACATAGCAGGGAAAGCAGACTTACCAAACTTCGCTTTTTCACATCCTTCATGCTGGATCCATGGTAAGAAAAATGAACGGTAGCAAGTCGGTAGAACTCTTTCTGAGTAAAATCACTGCAGAGCAGCTGAGCCCCTATGATAAGCCCCAATTCTCATTGCTTTTTTTTTTTTTTTTTCAGCCGGAATTTTGAGAGCTGACAGCCATTGTAAGGAATCAATCCCTGATCTCTGTTGCTTTATATTCAGGCAAGGCTGTGGATTTGCCTCGGGGTCAGCACTTGTTGCTGGAGGAGGAAACAGGGATTTCTTGGGTCCTGTTTTTTAACCTCGACCTCAGCATTAACCAAGATCTTAAACTAAACTAATAACCAAGTAATGGGGGCAAGCTGCTTTAATTTACACAACCAGAGCCCAGTCTCATTTTTTCCTAAACTCTCAAAATAAAATCAAGTTTGTTTTTTTTTTTAAAGAATTCCTCCATGCAACTATTACTATCCAGATAACACACTTTAAATACATCTTTTATATTTTTAAAGCCAGAACTTCATCTTAGAGTCTGATTCCTAGGGAACCTAACCTGTGAACTTCTGACTTTTGAGTTCTAATTCTCATACTATCCCCAAACAAGCCCAAATATGGCTGGTATTTCAAATATCTGATACTGCATGTATCATCAGACATGTATTTTCTTGTCTTCCCTTTTTTTTCCTTTTTTTTTTTAATTGAGATGGAGTCTCTCTCTGTCGCCCAGGCTGAAGTGCAGTGGTGCGATCTCGGCTCACTGCAATCTCCGCCTCCTGGGTTCAAGGGATTCTTCCACCTCAGCCTCCCGAGTAGCTGGGTTTACAGGCGCCCGCCACCACACCTGACTTATTTTTGAATTTTTAGTAGAGATGGGGTTTTGCTGTGATGGCCAAGCTGGTCTTGAACTCCTGGCCTCAAGTGATTTGACCTCCTATGCCTCCCAAAGTGCTGGGATTACAGGTGTGAGCCACCCCATCTCAGATCTTGCCACTGCCCCACTTAAAACTCTTGAATGGATTCCGATTTCCCTGAAGGTAAAATCCAAACTCCTTAACCTGGCCTGCAAGGCCCTGCATGATCTAACTCCTGCCTACCTCTGTAAAACTTCCTCACATTTACACCTTTATAAATAGTCTCTGTATGAACTCTTCTCAAAATAGTCTAATTTAAGTGTCCATTTGTTTTCTATTTGGAACCCAATTCATCTAGCTTTAAAAACCAGACCTATCACATACTAACAATATTCTGTCATTTTTAAAGGTGCATTCATATTTAAGTAAAACCATAGGAGAAGATCTGGGAAGATATCCACCAAACTGTTAATAGGAATTCCTTTGAGAAGATATACAAGTGACCAACAAACATGAAAAAATGCACATCACTGATCGTCAGAGAAATGCAAATCAGAACCACAGTGAGATACCATCTCACACCAGTCAGAATGGCCATTATTAAAAAGTCAGAAAATAACAGATGCTGGTGAGGCTGTAGACAAAAGGGAATGTGAGCTAGGCGCAGTGGTTCGCGCCTGTAATCCCAGCACTCTGGGAGGTCAAGGTGGGTGAATCACCTGAGGTCAGGAATTTGAGACCAGCCTGGCCAACATGGTGAAACCCCATCTCTACTAAAAATAAAAAAATTAGCCGGGTGTGGTGGCACGTGCCTGTAGTCCCAGCTACTTGGGAGGCTGAGGCAGGAGAATCGCTTGAACCTGGGAGGCGGAAGTTGCGGTAAGTTGAGATCATGCTACTGCACTGCAGCCTGGACGAGAGTGAAACTCCTTCTCAAAAAAAGAAAAAAAAAAGAAAAGGGAATGCTCCTACACTATTGGTAGGAATGTAAATTAGTTCACCCACTGTGGAAAGCAGTTTGGAGATTTCTCAAAGAACTTAAAATTGCCATTCAACCTAGCAATCCTATTACCGGGTATATATATAGAGGAATATAAATTGTTCTGCCAAAAAGACACATGCACCTGTATGTTCATCATAGCACTATTCACGATAGCAAAGACATGGAATCAACCTAGGTGCCCATAATAATGAACTGGATAAAGGAATGTAGTATTCCATGTATGTTACATATACACCATGGAATACTATGCAGCCATAAAAATAAAGTCATAGCCTTGCAGAACACAGATGCACCTGGAGGCCATTGTCCTAATCAGATTAACACGGGAACAGAACCAAATACTGCATGTTCTCACTTAGAAATGGAAGCTAAACATTGGGTTTACATGGACATATAGATGACAACAATAGACACTGGGGACTATGGGGGGCTGGGAGGGAGGGGACAAGGCCTGAGAAACTGATCATTTCCGGTGGTTACTATGCTCACCACCTGGGTGACGGGATCAATCGTACCCCTAAACCTCAGCATCACTCGATATACCCAGATAACAAACCTGCATATATATCCTCTGAACTTAAAATAAAAGTTGAAATTATTTTTTAAAAAAGTACTTTTGAGAACAGGGAGTGCTGGTCCAAGAGAATTGTAGCTTTATCTCTAACGGCTTGAATCTAAAAAGGAGCATTTAGTCAAATATTACTTACATAATAATAATAATAAATTATTCTTAAAAATGAAAACATCTGAAAGTATTGGACAAGATCAATGGCTTTCAGCCCGTTTTGGCTGTGACCCCACATTAAGAAATCTATTTTTCGGCTGGGCGCGTTGGCTCACGCCTGTAATCCTAGCACTTCGGGGGGCTGAGGCAGGTGGATCACTTGAGGTCAGGAGTTAGAGACCAGCCTGACCAACATGGTGAAACCCCATCTCTACTAAAAATACAAAATTAGCCAGGCATGGTGATGCATGCCTGTAATCCCAGCTACTTTGAAGGCTGAGGCAGGAGAATCACTTGAACCCGGGAGATGGAGGTTGCAGTGAGCCGAGATGGCACCGTTGCACTCCATCCTGGGCAATAAGAGCGACACTCCATCTCAAAAAAAAAAAAAAGAAAAGAAAAGCTATATTTTTCATTGTCATTGAGAATACCCATATATATCTATTTGTATAGACACAAACTGAGACAGAAGTTTTATGAAACAATATTTATTCTTGCCATAAGCAGTGTATTCTGCTATTTTGTTTTACAATCTATCTCATTTTTAAAGGGGTTAGTACTTTGACATATGAATTTGGGGTGGGGGAACACAAATATGGTCCATAAGAGTGAGGGATCTGAAAATTATGTATGTAAAAATCCTAAGTGTGATGTAAATGTTTGCGTGTGTTTTTTTTTTGTGTGTGTGTGTTCCCAAGGCCCTGGGACGAACTCATTGTGTGTTTCTAGATGCTGTTGACCTACAGCTTTGAAGCAGGCCCGTGTCTACCCTCCTGGGTCGGAGGCTTTAAAATGCTCCCAGATGTCTTTGCCATCAGGGCACAATTCTGCCCCCACCCCATGCAGCTCCTGGCAGGTTGTCATACAAACCAAGGACTGGCCTGCTACTTATACTTTTATAAATATTCAACCAAAAGACAAATAATGTTTTTCAATTCTGAGCAAGGCTTTGTCATGACAAATGATTACCCCTCAATTTGTTTGGGGAACACTGAAAAACCAAGAGTTAAGGAGAGAAATGGGGCAAACCAGAGAAATGTTTTGGAAAGACCTTTAAGAGAACAGGAATCTCCAGGGTAAGCCAATCCTGGGGGCAGAAAATATTTCTTCACTAGAGGAACATAGGAGAGTAAGAATTATTTTCAAATCCCAAATCCTGGATTTTCTCATCGCTCTCAGCCTGATTTGCATAATTACATACATTTGCATATCATTTACATTTGCATATTGTTTTCTATGGACTCGAATCCCTGACAACTGTAATTATGAAAAATACAGACTGAGTCTGTTTTGGTTTGCTTTGTTTTGTTTTTGAGAGAGAGGGAGTGTGTTACTCTTTTGTCCTATTTGATTACCATTGTATCAAATTTTGCTGGAAATAAATAAGTCAGTAGATGTGACTGGAAAATATTTCCTTTTTGTTTTCTTTTGGAGATTTGGCTACTAAGTTTATGAAATTTCTTGGTATTAAAATGAAATGAAGGCCATTCAAATCCACTATTGAAGGACAAACTGAAGACAGGGACATGGAATAAGAAAAAAATCGCAGCTCCCTGTCCCTGCCGCTGGGGCTTCCTAGCTGCTTTGCAGTCAGCTCCATTCACATCATACTTTCCATTGGAGACACTTGAGGCCAGCTTAGAGCATCAGATCCTGGTCTAGAAACCAGCATTTTGAATGGGAGAAGTGAAGCACAGTGTTTGAATTGGCACTTAGTGGACACACTGAAGAAGGTGAGGACGAACTGCCTCAGAGACAGTGAGGTTTAAAACTCTTGAAAACCTAGGCAATACCATTCAGGACATAGGCATGGGCAAAGACCTCATGACTAAAACACCAGAAGCAATGGTAACAAAAGTCAAAATTGACAAATGGGATCTAATTAAGCTAAAGAGCTTCTGCACAGCAAAATAAACGATTATCCGAGTGAATAGGCAACCCACAGAATGGGAGGAAACTTTTGCAATCTATCCATCTGACAAAGGGCTAATATCCCAAATCTATAGGGAACTTTAACAAATTTACAAGAAAAAAACAACCCCATCAAAAAGTGGGCAAAGGATATGAACAGACACTTCTCAAAAGAAGACATTTATGCACCCAACAAACATGAAAAGGAGCTCATCATCACTGGTCATTAGAGAAACGCAAATCAAAACCACAATGAGATATCATCTCACAATGAGATACCATTCTAACTAATGATAGCCAGTTAGAATGGCGATCATTAAAAAGTCTGGAAACAACAGATGCTGAAGAGGATGTGGAGAAATAGGAATGCTTTTATACTGTTAGTGGGAGTGTAAGTTAGTTCAAGCATTGTGGAAGACAGTGTGGCAATTCCTCAAGGATCTAGAACCAGAAATACCGTTTGACTCAGCAATCTCATTACTGGGTATATACCCAAAGGATTATAAATTATTCTACTATAAAGACACATGCACAGGTATATTTACTGCAGCACTATTCACAATAGCAAAGACTTGGAACCAACCCAAATGCCCATCAATGATAGACTGGATAAAGAAAATGTGGCCAGCTGGGTGCAATGGCTCACGCCTGTAATCCCAGCACTCTGGAAGGCCGAGGCGGGGGGATCACCTGAGGTTGGGAGCTCGAGACCCTCCTGACCAACATGGAGAAACCCTGTCTCTGGTCTCTCCACTAAAAATACAAAATTAGCTGGGTGTGGTGGTGTGTGCCTGTAATCCCAGCTACTTGGGAGCCTGAGGCAGGAGAATCACTTGAACCCGGGAAGCAGAGGTTGCGGTGAGCCGAGATTGTGCCATTGCACTCCAGCCTGTGTGACAGGAGCGATACTCCATCTCAAAAAAAAAAAAAAAAAAAAAAAAAGTGGCACATATACACCATGGAATACTATGCAGCCATAAAAAAGGATGAGTTCATGTCCTTTGCAGGGACATGGATGAAGCTGGAAACCATTCTCAGCAAACTAACACAGGAACAGAAAACCAAACACTGCATGTTCTCTCTCATAAGCGGGAGTTGAACAATGAGAAGACATGGACACAGGGAGGGAAACATCACACACTGGGGCCTGTCAGGGGGTAGGGGGCTAGGAGAGGGATAGCATTAGGAGAAATACCTAATGTAGACGACGGGTTGATGGGTGCAGTGAACCACAAATCTGCATGTTCAGCACATGGATCCCATAACTTAAAGTGTGTGTGTATATATATATATATATATATATCCCAAAAAACTCTTCAATGGTTCCCCACTATCTTCAGGATCAAGTTCAAAGCCCTAAGCTCATTTCGGGGCCTAAACCCCTAAATCCTTCATGACCCTGTCTGATGAGGTTTCTGGCTTCCTCTCCATCTTCTTGCTTCTTCTTCGCTCTCCCTACTCTTGTCTGCATCTATGTGTTCTCCACAGAGCAACCAAAGTGGTCTTTTAAAGCCACTAAGACCCTCTGAAGAATTTTCATTATTTTGAGAATGCAATCCAGACTCTTTAGCATGCCCTGCAAGTCCCCATGTGTCCAGGCCTCTGCCTACCTTGCCAGCCCGTTTCCTACTGTCTCCCCCTTTCACTGCATTTCAGCCACATTGCCTTCCTTTCTGTTCCTTGAACACATAAACTCTTTACCAGTTGGTGGCCTTTGCAACTGCTGTTCCCCCAGCCAGGAACACTTTTCCAAGTGTTCCCTTCTCATCTTCAGAGCCTTTGCCAGGTCACTGACCAGCCAGCCTCTTGCTCTCTATCACATCACTGCTTTATATTCCATTCTCTGAATTGATCATGTTGACTCGTGACCCCTAGAATCTGAGCACCATCAGAGCAGGGACTATGTCTGTCTTGTTCACCAGCATATTCCCAGTGTCTAGGTTGGTGGGCCTGACACAACGAGTTTCAATAAAAAGTAGTGAGTCAGTGAATGAACATGTGAGAGCCAGTGGTTCTCAAACTTGAATGCGCTACTTTGGGAGGCTGAAGTGGGAGGACCACTTGAGGCCCGGAGTTTGAGGTCAGCCTGGGCAACATGTGAGACCCCCGGTCTAAAAAATAAAAAAGTAGTTAGCTGGGCATGGTGGTGTGCACCTGTAGTCTCAGTTGCTTGGGAAGCTGAGGTGGGAGGATCACTTAAGCCTCGGAGTTGGAGGCTGTGAGTGAGCTGTGATTGCATCACTACCCTCCAGCTGGGCAATAGAGCGAGACCCTGTCTTTAAAGAAATTGCTAATTAAAAAAACCCTTGACTCTGCATCAGCATCACCAGGAGGCTTGTTAAAACCAGTTGCTTGCCCTACCTCTAGAGTTCTGATTTGGTAGGCCTGGGGCAGGGCTTGAGAATTTGCATTTCTCCCAAGTTCCCAGGTGATGGTGAACCTGCTGGTTGTGGGACCACAGTTTGAGAAATGCTGGTAACATCCATAGCTGAGTGCTTCTGAGCTCACATATGTTTAATATTTCATGCCTTTGTTCCCTTTCTTTTTTCCTAGAACATGGTTTCCTCATTCCCTGGGCAAGCCTCCCACCTGCTTTAAGATGTGGGATGGGCATCATTTCCTTCAGAAGGCCTTCTCTGATCCTTGGTGCCCAAATCTCTGCCCCTTAGAACCTGATGTAAAGGGAGTCCTAACCTTTCCATGCTGCGTTGGGTTAACTCTGCACATTAACTGGATTTCCAGACAACAAGTCCTCCAGAGCCTGCATTAGTTATGTCTGTATGCCAGCTGGAAGCTCAAGAATATTACTTCTGAACTCGAAGAGGATGTATGATGCCTCTGAAAATGAAATCAGACCCACACCCTGGGCAGATCTAGACTCCCAGCTCACTCTTGGGCCTCATTATTTCTAGAGGGCTTTGCCCACAGCCGCCTTCTTTTTGCTTTTTCCTCTTACCAAACTCAACCCTTAATAACACTGTCTTCTCTCCTTTGTCTCCATTGTTTAATTTTTCCAGCTTATGCTCAAACCTAACTGTCCCATTTATTTGGTCAGCCTTAATGTACTGTAATAACTGGTAGAGAGCACTAGGTCACTTCCTTGAGGCAGAGCAATAAATGCTGAAATTGGTTGGTGGTGGGGGGAGGAGTGAAAGAGAGAGAGAGAGAGAGAGAGAGAGAGACTTTTTGATGGGTTCTCAAATTCCAATTTTATCTTCCTAAATACTACTCTTTGAAGTCACCTCATTTTTCCCAATTATTCTGAGAAATCTCAGTGCTGTTCCCTTGCCTACAACAAAGCTAATACACAGGCAGAAGAGTGGGGTTCCCTGGAGGCCCAGCCTGTAGTGAGGTATCCCATGGCTTAGCTGTCCCTGAGTCCTACTGATGTTCATGCTTTGGAAGAAACTCACCTTGCTGTGGTGTTGGAGCTGCACCCAGCCTTCATAGCCGAACCTCTGCAGCGGGGAGAAGCACAGTTAGAGTCAAAGAGCAAAGACCAGGCTGCAATCAAGGGGCATGCTTAGCGCAGAGGATCCTGAGCTCCACCTTTCAAGCATTGCCTTCCCATTTCCCCCATACCCATGTATCGCCTATTTAGTATTTACAATTAAATTCACTTACATTTTTCCTTCAATATATTTACACAAGAAGAAAATTCTGTTATCTCAGCAGTGCCGGTTTTATCTTTTCCCCTAATTCAGTTTTAATTTTTTAAATGAAGATTAACATGAAAAAATATTGTTCATGTACCACCTAAAATCACGTCACAGGTTACCAGGAGTACATCGCCCCTAAGGACCACTCTTTAGGAAATACACTGCTTTTCAAACTCTGCGTTGCAATCCATGAGTAGATTGTGATATCAGTTTAGTGGATAGGGACTCAAACATTTTAAAACAGGAAATCATATATGTAGCAGATGCTGTTGGTGTCCCGCTCGTATCCCTTCGCTTTGACACTTCTGTGCATACCAGCCCACCTTCATCAGCCAGCGCCTGCATTTCATTGGCTGAGGGCTTTCCCCGGGAACCTGCTTTGATCAAGCCAACCTAGCAGGTAAGAAATACTATGAAATTAGCTCCCTGCATCCCCTCGGCCCAACAGCCCTTAACAGATAATTGAGGGAGTTGTATATAAATACACTGAACACACCGTACCCCACCCCTCAGTCTGGATAACGCAGAGATGAGGCACACATTTTGCTCTGGAATGCAAACCTTTCACTGGCTTCCCTGTTTTCCCTGTCTCACTTCCTCACTCTAGTGGTGTTTCCTGGGATCACCTCCAAAGCAAACTACTTGTATCTGAATCCTTGTCTCAGGGTCTGCTTCTTGGAAAACATAGAGTAAAGGAATGGAAAGGAATAGAATAAATTAGAATGTCTCCCATGTAGTCAGTAATGGTTTCATAACATTTTTTCTTCCCATTTAATGTATGTAAATGTTTGTACTGAGTCACAATGTAAAATAGATTTCTGCCTGGGAATCATGCATAAAAACTGTGGAAAGCCACCGACTGAAAACATAGGTAAGTATGACTCAAATAACTACTGGCTTTATCATATATCATACTGCATCATATCATTATTCCTTCTTCACGCTTTCATGGAGTCCCATCTATGACAAGTCTTACTAAGGAAGAGAAAATAAAAGGGAAGGACAGTTCCAGCCCATGTGGAGCAGAGTCTTGGGAGGTTAAGGCTGGGGTAGGCAAGGAATCAAAGGGCCACATCATCGCATGTGAGACGCACTGTGACCGTGATGTACAGGTGCTCTGGGGGCCTTGGGGAGGGAGCTGACTTCACACCTTGGGCTGCGGTATTGGGAGGGACATCGAAAAGGTAGTCCCGGGGTCAGATTGGAGAGGATCTTCTAGTGTTCAGGATTTCCATGCTTCCTGCATGGCTGTCACAGTGTGGTGTCAGAGGGAAGGAATGGAGGCAGGAGATAGCTACATGAGGGAGCTCCTTAATGACTCTGAGTTGGTCAGCGGTGATGGGTCAGCGAGTAAAGCAAGCTGAACATCAGCTCAACCTCTCGTTTGTTGTGGCTGGATGAGGCCAGGGTACAGCAGTTGATTCTCATGCCGCAGTGCAGGGAAGTTGTCTGTAGGGAGTCAGGTCTTGGTGGACCCCTTTCTTAGCTCCCTTCACCTCTAGACTGAGGGGAAGGTCTGGGCCTGGGCCACAGTGCAGCATAGAGGTGTTTGTGTGTCTGTGTCTGTGCCTGGGGTCTGCCTCAACAGCTTCGTAAGGTTTGGATTAATTCTATACCAGTCTTATTCTACCCAGGTAAAAGGTCTGTTCTTGAGTCCTAGCCCCAAATAATCATATTACCTTTAGAAATCTATCTTCTGTTTCCTCCCCAGTGACATCAGCAGACTTGGTTTTGGAGGCTGGGCAGGCAAGGGAGACTGTCGGCCGAAACTCAGCTTCTCCTCCCTGCACCCAGCCTCTCCTTTGCTTATGCCCCCAACCCCTGCTTTCGCCCTTCATACATTCAATACCTTTGTACTTTTTCCTTCTTTTCCCCTGGAAAAGCTGCCAAGAGAGATATGTTGGGGAGGGATGGAATATGACCTTAATCAGTTACACTTTAGAGTAAACTTAAGACTGTGCTCTTAAACTGGAAATTTGCCATTGAACTTTTATCCTTCATGTAGAAGAAAGGGTTTTATTTCCTTCTTTCTCTACTGCCTGCTTTCTCCCCCTTCTTCCTCACTCTCTTTCTTTGTTACTTTTTCATAATTCTGTAAGGAACTCTAACCCATATGTTAGCAGGTAGAGAAGCATTCCATTTGGGGAAGGGCAGGGAGGTAGGAAAGGCAGAGCAGAGGGATCCTCCCACATGCAACAAGTCACTTACAAGGCACTTGACTTTGTTGGTGTGAAATGTCTCCAAGTCAGTGTTGCCCTATGTGTATTAATAAAAATGAGGCTAACAGGAGTGGCTGGGACATAAGTTTTCAGGGGAATTAAGTGAGATAGTGCATATAAAGCTGCTGACACCAGGCCTGGCCAGTGGACAGGGCTTCATTCATTCATGCTAACAGTGATGCTGGTGGTGATGGTGGTGACGGTGGCGGCACTAATTGCATGGTGGAGGGAGTGAGGTAGTTGTAGTGGTGTGGCTGAAGTAGTGAATATGGTGGCAGTGGTAGTACCCATGATGGCTGATGGTGATGGTGGTGGCAGTGACAGTAGCAGTGGGGATGGTGGTAGGGGTGGCAGTAGTGGTGACAGTCTTATTCCAACCCCAAATAGAATACCCTAGGGTCGGAACTAAGGAGAGCCATGAAGAAAGGAGCCCTTTGCCCCTCTGTGTCCCTCCCTCCCTTTCCTGGAAAGTGTAAAGTGCCAATTTACCTCACAGGCCCCTTGCAAAGACCCAACTTACTTAGGGCAATTTTATTCTTCTCCAGGTCCATGCTCGACGTAGACCCTCAGTTCTCATCCCAGGTTGAACCGAGCCTGGGGTCTAAAATTTATGACCCTGGGAGTGGTTTTGGTCCGAGCATATGCCCCAGGAAGCATCTACAATCTGAAAGTGTTTGACTGACAATAACCAGTGTCTCATAGGCATTTATGAGCATGCCAAATAAAAAGCAAATTGAAAACATTCCAGGAAATTCGGTTTTATATACAAGAGATATGTTTCTGAAATGCACATATATGAATCAAAGAGGATGAACTGAATGACCATTGTTAATGTCTTGAGGACATCACATCTCCATGAGGTGAATAATGAGCCTCCTGGGTGATGAAACCAGATATTTATCTCCTCAGAAGGATTTTCTAAAAATCAAATGATGTCTAGGATTTTGTCTTCTAAAGCCTTGTATCGATCAAGTGCAATTGCTAACAAAAGAAGGTGTAAGTATATGATTTTTAAATTGGAGGTCAGAATTTTTTGCTCCATTTATAATTAGAAGAATCTTTGCAAGCCCTACTATTGGGCAGACAGTAGGCTGTCGATAAAGCCTTGCTGGAGGAAAAAGCTGAAACTGTATCATCCTCATTGTTGCTGTGAATAATCCATTGCAGATCAACCTGAAACATCTTTCGCCACAGTTTCTTGGGCCCCACCTCCTGTTTGTGACAGCAGAGAGTGTGGGTCCCCATTCATCAGAAACAATTTGATCAAGTATCCCTGAATCCACTGTCTTTATACTTCGGATATGTATTTTTTTCAAGGATCCTACTTGTAACTCTGACTAAAATTATTATTAGCAAGTGAAAATGAAAAGATTTCTCAAATCCCAGCCCTTTGTCATCATTAGTTAACCATCACTTCAGGCATGTTGATTCTACTTTTCTGTCTCTTCATTGTATAAGAAGGTCAAGGTTATTCCAGCAGCCGTACTCTCTTGGGCCAGTTTTCTCAAGGTGGATGTGGTGATGGAGAGGCTCTTGAGGGACTGTGGTGGCCCCACATAGCTCTGGGATTCTAGGTTCATTTCTGAGTCTCAAGCATCTCATCTGTCAAGTGAATAGTGTAAATCTTATGTGCATATTTTGCAAGGTTTATGTAAATTATTTCTCCCTCTGTCTCTCCCTAGAAGTATGAAGTATTATAACTATAACGATGAAAATGATGTAGATAGTGATGATGAAATGTCAGCTGTCTGTTTGCAGCATGTGAGACTACTACATAAGAAGAAACCTGGTTTGGAATGAAAAACCAAACATCATATGTTCTCACTCGTAAGTGGGAGCTAAGTTATGAGGATGCAAAGGCATAAGAATGACACAATGGACTTTGGGGACTCAGGGGGAAAGGGTGGGAAGCGGGTGAGGGATAAAAGACCACAAATTGGGTGCAGTGTATACTGCTTGGGTGATGGGTGCACCAAAATCTCACAAATCACCACTAAAGAACTTACTCATATAACCATACACCACCTGTTCCCCAATAGCATATGGAAATAAAAATAAATACATAAAAATAAAAAAAGAAGAAACCTGGTTTATTGGGACAAAATTTCTCTCCCTCTTTAAAGCAATAGCTGGTGATAGAAAGGAGAGGGAGTTTGGAAGCTGGGAAGTCCAAGATCTGGTGAGAACTGGCTTTCTGGTTCTAAGATGGTGCCTTCTTGCTGTGCCCTCATGTGGTAGAAGGGGTGAACAAGCTTCCTTGGGCTTACTTTATAAGGGCACTGATCTCATTCATGAGGGCTCTGCTGTCATGACCTAATCACCCCCAGAAGGCTGCATTTCCTAATACCATTGCCTTGTAGGCTAGGGTTTCACCTGAATTTTGGGGGAGATGTACATATTCAGACTGTAGCTCTCTAAGCCTCAAAATCCTGTCTGCACAAGGAGGTATATGCCCTGGAGCTTGGAGCCCTGCTTGGAGGGTCGGTCATGCTAGCTAACTCTCTCAGTGGGATAGTACAGATGGGCATTGTCCTCTAGAGACCACCGTGGTGGTTTCCAAAGCATTTCATGTGGATGTTCTTTCATATTCAAATAGAGAAAAAAGCTGTAACAGAGGAATTAGTGCCATTTGCTACGTATAGATTATGGCTATTTTAAAATACCAAATACTAAAATTTGGATTTTACCAAAACTCTTAGATTAGGGAGTATAATCTATTTCTTCTTGTGTTCACAAATTAATCAATGTGTTCATTGCATCATTCATCAGGCAAATACTCATAAACGAGGGGCAGAAAGTGCTGGGCACCATACGATGTAAGAAACTGCATGCAGCTTCTAAATAACGCAGATGCACTCTCACAAAGGAACTGGTGCATTCCCTTCATGAAATCATTAACATTGTGAAGCGGTTTACACTTCAGTAAACTATGAAGAGGACAACAGCACTCAGAACAGCATGTTCCTGTGTCAACATGTAGAGTCCTTTTAGGAAGAGCAGGTTGAATGGTTTAGCTTTTATCCTTAGCTGTATATAGGATAGGCTTTCAAAGATCACTTGTATTTTTCAATCCACAGTTTCTACCACCCATCTTACCTAAGATACCAATGGACAAAGAAATACTTAAGATAAACATTCTTCTATGAGACAACTATGAGAAGAAAATAGTTTCATCTACCTGTACGATGAACCACATTTAATTCAAGTTTGGGTTAATTCATTTTCCCTTATTTGGGATAAAAAAGATGAAACATTATTGGTGGTGTGAAAGTACTGGCAGAATGCTGAAGATTGGGTAAAACCTGATATTAAGCCTGAACAAGCCTCTAGCCAATTTTACATTTCCTTCATGTTCCTCACCTTCCTCTTTTTGTATTCATTCAAAAGTTCTTAATGACAAAAGGAAATTTCCATCTTTAGAGAAACACAAAGAATACTCTTTTAGTAGATGTCACTGTGCAAAAGTTTCATGTCATTTATTCTAGGGTTTTTTGATGTACCTACTTCCTAGTTCTTCATGACAAAGATTTATAGAATAAAGAACATCAAAAGTAAAGGTTTCAGGCAGTGTCCTAAAATAGACTAAAAAAAAAAATTCACAAAGTTATCTCTTGGTGCTTCTAAAACTTATTTTAAACATTTTGAAAAGGAGATATATTTTAGAAGTCCTCGAAACCGATCACATTCCATTTTTAATAGTCTTTTATTTAAAATTGTAACTTTAAATTCTGTGGTTGGCATGTATCTTCCCAGCAGCTGAATATGTGATTTTAAAAAAGGTAAATCTGCTTTACTTAAATTTTCCAGAAATTTTAAAGAATGGTTCATTTGAGGGAAAAAAGGGATTCTGAGAAAGCACTTATTTCTTTAATCCAATATTCTTTCAAAATAAATGTAAAAGTCATTTTAAAACTAGGAAATCAGAACTACCAAATAATTTAAGCTCCCCCCACCCCCCACCAAACCAGATAAACTAGACATCTAATTCCATAAAGAAGAGAAAGGCATTGAGCAACCCTGGAGAAGTTTCAGAAATAATTCAGCAAATTAATTACCATTACCTTTTTTAGATCTGGCCATTCTTTTGGTAGAATATGACTATGGATGTCAATTTTCATCTCCACAGGATCAGAGAAGCATGTAAGGAAAGAAGTTTTGATATCAAGAGACCTTTGTGAAAACTATGGAGTTAATTGATTTACTTCGTCTCTTTACAGCCACCTTCAGGCAGCAGTCAGTAGGCCTGCCCAACCCAGTCTAGGTCCATTAGAACTTTCTTATTAAAGTTCAAAGTTCTGTTTATTTGTTAACCAAGCTTTGTCAACCAAGCTTCGGGTCAACACACTTTGGTAGTCAGGACTCTTAGCACAAAACTTAAAAAAAAAAAAAAAAGAACTGTACTCAACTATATGAGGTCAAAAGCACAGCAGGATGCTTTGACTTATAGCAGGCCAAAATTGACTAATTTTCATTTTAAATATTTTAACTTTTATAAAGCTATACATAGTAATTAAATAATTTGTAGTTAAAATAAAACCATGTAGAGGGCTTTTGCAGAAAAAGGATAGATCCCTGACTCACCTTTTCTTACCTTTCCTTGCACGATTCAGAAGCAGCCAGTTTTTATGCTTTTGCTCTTTTTTAAGTTAGTTACTCCCATATCTTTAAATAATATTTAGCAGTTGGCTTGTTCATGAAAATTTAGCATCTTGAAAAGTTGTCCGGAAGTTTCGTGTTTACTTTTAAATCACAGAAAGGGTCCAATCTTCATATATGTTTTGTCCTCCAGTGCCTTTGTCTTGGACTCCTTCATTCATGCATTTTTTTCCTTTTTTTGTTTTTTAATTTGAGAAGTGGTCTCACTGTATTGCCCAGGTTGGTATCGAATTCCTGGGCTCAAGCAATCCACCTACCTTGGCCTCCCAAAGTGCTGGGATTACAGGCAAGAGTCACGGCACCCAGCTTCATTCATGTATTTAACAAACACTTATGGAGAACTGCCATGTGCTGACGATCTAAAGTTGACTGAGAGATAAGATGATATATATCCTGTAATAAATAATTGTACACAGCCTAAAGTGTAGGGAAAAGAAGATAGTAGCCATTTCCATTTAGCGTTATCAGAGCAGTCAGGGAGGGCTTCCAATACAACAGAAAGTGGGGCTTATGGTCATGCCTCTAAAGAGAGCCTGGAACAAAACAGTCCTTGATTGTTCTGTGTTTACCCTTTCCCCTTCCTGGACAGCTTAAAATGTTGAAGGGACCCCAGGTCCCCTGGCAAACCCTTAAACATACCTTGGATGCTCCCTTCACTTCAGACTCCACAATACCTAAAATGAGTAGTCAAAAAGCTTCCTTCTGTAATTCAGCTAGATTCTGGATAAATTGTAACAGACAGCTTGAAAGAAAATAAAGGAAATCCTTGAAATCCACTTTTTTTTTTTTAAAGTTCAGTGAGCTGCAAGATGGCCGAATAGGAACAGCTCCAGCCTCCAGCTCCCAGCATGAGTGACACAGAGGACGGGTGATTTCTGCATTTTCAACTGAGGTACCAGGTTCATCTCACTGGGGTGTGTCGGACAGTTGGCGCTGGTCCACTGGTGCAGCCTGACCAGCAAGAGCTGAAACAGGACTAGGCATCACCTCACCTGGGAAGCGCAAGGGGGAAAGGAATTCCTTTTCCTAGCCAAAGGAAATTGAGACACGCAACACCGGGAAAATCGGGTAACTCCCACCCTAATACTGCGCTTTACCAAGGGCCTTAGCAAACGGCACACCAGGAGATTATATCCCACACCTGGCCCGGAGGGTCCCAAGCCCATGGAGGCTCCCTCATTGCTAGCACAGCAGTATGAGATCTAACTGCAAGGCGGCAGCAAGGCTGGGGGAGGGGTGCCCACCATTGCTGAGGCTTAAGTAGGTAAACAAAGCTGCCGGGAAGCTCGAATTGGGTGGAGCCCACCACAGCTCAAGGAGGCTGGCCTGCCTCTATAGACTCCTCCTCTGGGAACAGGGCATAGCTAAACAAAAAGCAGCAGAAACCTCAGCAGAGGTAAGTGCCCTTGTCTGATAGCTTTGAAAAGAGCAGTGGATCTCCCAGCACAGAGGTTGAAATCTGAGAACGGACAGACTGGCTGCTCAAGTTGGGTCAAGCTCCCTGACCCCTGAGTAGCCTAAATGGGAGACATCCCCCACTAGGTGCAGACCGACACCTCATACCTCACACAGTGGGGTACACCCCTGAGACGAAGCTTCCAGAGCAAGAATCAGACAGCAACACTCGCTGTTCAGCAATATTCTATCTTCTGCAGCCTCCACTGCTGATACCCAGGCAAACAGGGTCTGGAGTGGACCTCAAGCAAACTCCAACAGACCTATAGCTGAGGGTCCTGACCGTTAGAGGGAAAACTAACAAACAGAAAGGACACCCACACCAAAACCCCATCGGTACGTCACCATCATCAGAGACCAAAGGCAGATAAAACCACAAAGATGGGGAAAAAGCAGGGCAGAAAAGCTGGAAATTCAAAAAATCAGACTGCATCTCCCCCTCCAAAGGAACACAGCTCATCACCAGCAATGGAACAAAGCTGGATGGACAATGACTTTAATGAGTTGAGAGAAGAAGGCTTCAGTTGATCAAACTTCTCAGAGCTAAAGGAGGAAATACATAACCAGCTCAAAGAAACTAAAAACCTTGAAAAAAGAATGGATGAATGGATAACTAGAATAATCAATGCAGAGAAGACCTTAAAAGAACTGATAGAGATGAAAACCATAACACAGGAATTACATGACAAATGCACAAGCTTCAGTAACCAACTCGATGAACTGGAAGAAAGAGTATCAGCGATTGAAGATCAAATTAATGAAATGAAGCGAGAAGAGAAGTATAGAGAAAAAAGAGTAGAAAGAAATGAACAAAGCCTCCAAGAAATATGGGATTATGTGAAAAGACCAAATCTACATCTGATTGATGTGCCTGAAAGTGACGGGGAAAATGGAACTAAGTTAGAAAACACTCTGCAGGATATCATCCAGGAGAATTTCCCCAACCTAGTAAGACAGGCCAACATTCAAATTCAGGAAATACAGAGAATGCCACAAAGATACTCCTCGAGAGGAGCAACTCCAAGACACACAATTGTCAGATTCACCGAAGTTGAAAAGAAGGAAAAAATGTTAAGGGCAGCCAGAGAGAAA
Organism: Rhinopithecus bieti; assembly: GCF_001698545.2. NCBI lineage: Eukaryota > Metazoa > Chordata > Mammalia > Primates > Cercopithecidae > Rhinopithecus > Rhinopithecus bieti. The sequence continues at coordinate 2,230,476 of NW_016809075.1, forward strand.
GGTTAGGTTACACACAAAGGGAAGCCCATCAGACTAACAACAGATATCTCAGCAGAAACTCTCCAAGCCAGAAAAGAGTGGGGGCCAATATTCAACATTCTTAAAGAAAAGAGTTTTCAACCCAGAATTTCATATCCAGCCAAACTAAGTTTCATCAGTGAAGGAGAAATAAAATCCTTTACAGACAAGCAAATGC
>NW_016809075.1:2233664-2246471 GCF_001698545.2 Rhinopithecus bieti
AAGGATATGAACAGACACTTCTCAAAAGAAGACATTCATACAACCAACAGACACATGAAAAAATGCTCATTATCACTCGCCATCAGAGAAATGCAAATCAACATCACAATGAGATACTATTTCACACCAGTTAGAATGACAGTCATTAAAAAATCAGGAAACAATAGGTGCTGGAGAGGATGTGGAAAAATAGGAACACTTTTACACTGTTGGTGGGACTGTAAACTAGTCCAACCATTGTGGAAAACAGTGTGGCCATTCCTCAAAGATCTAGAACGAGAAATACCATTTGACCCAGCCATCCCACTGCTGGGGATATACCCAAAGGATTATAAGTCATGCTGCTATAAAGACACATGCACATGTATGTTTATTGTGGCTGTATTCACAATAGCCAAGACTTGGAATCAACCCAAATGTCCACTGGTGACAGACTGGATTAAGAAAATGTGGCAGATATACACCAGGGAATACTATGTAGCCATAAAAAAGGATGAGATCATGTCCTTTGTAGGGACATTGATGCAGCTGGAAACTGTCATCCCCAGCAAACTATTGCAAGAACAGAAAACCAAATATCGCATGTTCTCACTCATAGGTGGGAATTGAACAATGAGATCACTTGGACATAGGAAGGGGAACATTACACACCGGGTCCTATTTGTGGAGAGGGGAGGGAGAGGGATAGCATTAGGAGATATACCTAATGTAAATGACGAGTTAATGGGTGCAGCACACCAACATGGCACATGTATACCTATGTAACAAACCTTCACATTGTGTACATGTACCCTAGAACTTAAAGTATAAAAAAAAAAAAAAACAGTTCTGTGAGCTAAAACTGAATGAGTAAGCCTTAAACTAACATGGAGGCACTTGCTAATTCTGAGTGAGTAAGTGCAAGCACTTTTAGAGCACTCCCAATGGGCCAGGCACTGGTCCATGAATTTTAATAACATCATTTCACTTATTACTCATAACGTTCATGTGAGGGAAGAACTGGGACCAAATATTCATTTTATAGAAGAGGAAACTGAAGCACAGAGAAGTAACTTGTTTATGGTTACACAATAGTGTGTGGGAGAACTGGAATTAGAATCCAGACAGTGTGGCTTCAGAATCCTACAGATTTTGGGGTTAATATCCCACAAGGGAATGGGAGATAATATAGGCTTGTACAAAACTGAAATAACCTCATTACACTAAAAGTTTTGAAGGGTCTAGACCCTTAGGGAAAAAGTAGTCTAGGAAAAAACCATTGGCTAAAAAGAGGGAGTCTGTAATGAAGCCTGTCTTCACTATGAGGGGAAAAGAAGAAATAACAGTTTTCTCTGAGAATTTCTTTGACAATTACTATTCCAGGTCACCCACTAAGATTTTAGTTAAAGTGGTACTAGGTTAGTACCACTCCCCTGCTTCCTCTCACCCTGTCTTAGTCCATTTAGTGTTGCTTTAACAGAATGCCTGAGTCTGTATAATTTATAAAGAAAAGAAAGTCATTTGGTTCACAGTTCTGCTGCCTGGAAAGTCCAAGAACGTTGCACCAGGAGCTGTTTGGCTTCTGGTGAGGGCCACATGCTGAGGCACAATATGGTAGGGAAGCAGAAAGGTATGCAGATGTGTGCAAAGAGAGACAGGACAAAGGAGGCTAATGAGTTTTAGAACAACCTACTCTCGGAAGATCTCATCTATTTCTATGAGAATGAATCCAACCTCATGAACTAAACCAGTCTTGTGAAAAACCCATCTTAACAGCCTAATCACCTCTTGAAAACACCACCTCCCAATGCTGCTACATTGGCAATTATATTTTAACATGTTTTGGTAGGGAGAAATTACATCCAAACCATAGTACTACTCTTGACCAGAAAAAGGAAATGTAAATCCTCCCTGAAGAAAAACATCCCAATTCTATCTCCTCAGTATTGCCACAGATTAAGCACCCCCAACAAAATGTTGTCTAACAATAAAAAAATTCTACACACATGAGGAAAAAAGTCACTATGAGCAAGAGTCCACAGATATAATAAATAATACGAAGTTTGAAAATCAGCAAAATGAAACTTTAAAAATGAAATCAAAATAATTTTAATTTTAAAAGTCAGTGGATGGGTTAAACAGCAAAATAGATGTAGCTAAAAATAGAATTAATGAAGTGGAAGAGACACTTTCACACAGAGATGAGAGAATTAAGCATATGTAAGGCACAAAACACAAAGGTTAGAATAAGAAAGTTTAAATACAGTCCAACTGGAGTGCTAAACTAGAGGAGACAGAAGTTAGAGAAGAGATATTCCAAGAGATAGTGGCTGAGAATTTTCTAGACCTAGTGAGCCAGCAGATCCAGGAATCAAAACCTGTATCAAGAAGAACTGACAAAAATTCATTTGTAGAAATCTTGTAGTGAAAACTAGAGAACAACAAAATAAAAATAAGATCCTTTGAGCTGTTAGAGAGAAAGAAAGAGAATGCCTCCAAAACTCAAGAATTAGACTGACAGCATACTTCCTAGAGCAATAATGAGATCCATAGAACAATAGGATAATATGTTCAAAAGATTGAGAGATGTTCACTGTGAACTTAGAATTGTACACCATGTGAAGTTTTAACAATGAAGGAGGAGTAAAGACATTTTCAGATAAAAAATGAATTTGGTATCAACAGAGCCTCACTGAAGAAATTTTTGATGACATACTCCTGAAAGAAAGAAGGAAAGTGACTCCAGAAAGATGGTCTGAAATACAAGATTGAATGGGGAACACACAAACTGGTAATCTTATAAGTAAACCTAAATATATTAAGCACTACTACTACTACTACTACTACTACTACTACTACTACTACTACTGCCTGTTTTAAGGAGTTAAGACACCAGCAAAATGTTATCCAACCACATCTTTGGCATGCCGTTCCAACAGTGAATCTCCTACTCTATCATCTTTTGCAATTTGGATAAACTGAGAGTTTCTTAAATCATTAAGTCCTGGTTCCTTTTAGTTTACCATTTTATCAATCTGTCTTTTCCTTTTGCATGTACTATAAACAGGAAGAAACCAGCATGCATCTTTAATACTTTGCTTGGAAATCTCAGCTAAACAATCCAGTTTTATCACTTACAAGCTCTGATTTCCACACAACTGTAGGGAACACAATGGAGCTAAGTTTTCTGCCACTATATAACAGGGATTCACTTTCCTCCAGTTTCTAACATGTTCTCATTTCCTTCTGAGCCCTCACCACACTGCCTTTATTTATTTATTTATTCATTTATTTTGAGATGAAGTTTCACTGTTGTTGCCCAGGCTGGAGTGCAATGGCGTGATCTCAGCTCACTGCAACCTCTGCCTCTGGCCTTCAAGCGATTGTCCTGCCTCAGCCTCCTGAGTAGCTGGGATTACAGGCATGTGCCACCATGCCAGGCTAATTTTTGTATTTTTAGTAGAGACGGGGTTTCTCTGTGTTGGCCAGGCTGGTCTTGAACTCCTGACCTTAGGTGATCTGCCTGCCTCGGCCTCCCAAAGTGTTGGGATTACAGGCGTGAGCCACTGCACCTGGCCCACATTGCCTTTAATATCCATGTTTCTACCAATGGTATGTTTATGATGATTAAGGTGTTCTCCAAGACAATATGGGTTCTCTCTACCAGGCTCCTCACTCCTTCAAGCCCTCATTGGCAGAATCTTTAACATCCATATTTCTACTAATAGTATCTTCAAAGCAGTCTAGGATTTTCAGTATTCTTTCACCCTCTGCCTAATGTCCAATTCCAAAGCTGCTTTCACATCTTTAGGTACTTATTACAGCAGTACTCCACTTTCAGGTACCAAAGTCTGTATTAGCTTCCAATTGCTGTTGTAACAAATTACTGCAGATTTAATGACTTAAAACACAGGAATTTATTTTCTCATAGATCTAGAGGTAAGAAGTCTAACATGGGTCAGCAGGGGTATTTTTCTGCTGGAGGCTCTGCAAAAGAATGTTTCCTTGCCTTTCTAGCTTCTGGAGACTATCTGCATCCCTGACTCCTGTCCCCTGAAACCCATCTTCAAAGACATTGGCATCCTCTAGTCTTGTCTGCTTCTATCATCACCTTGCCTTTTAAAAATTCGGCGCGGTGGCTCAAGCCTGTAATCCCAGCACTTTGGGAGGCCGAGATGGGCGGATCACGAGGTCAGGAGATCGAGACCATCCTGGCTAACACGGTGAAACCTCATCTCTACTAAAAATACAAAAAAATAGCCGGGCGAGGTGGCGGGCGCCTGTAGTCCCAGCTACTCCGGAGGCTGAGGCAGGAGAATGGCATAAACCTGGGAGGCGGAGCTTGCAGTGAGCTGAGATCCGGCCACTGCACTCCAGCCCAGGCGACAGAGCAAGACTCCGTCTCAAAAAAAAAAAAAAAAAAAAAAAAAAATTCTAACTCTCCTGCCTCCTTCTTATAAAGGCCCATGTAACTACATTGGACTCACCTAGATAGCCCAGGATAATCCTTACTTAATTACATTTTAAAAGCCATTTTTACCATGTATGGTAACATATTCACAGGTTCTGGGGATTATGATGTGGACATCTTTGAGCAGGTAGAGGGGGACATTTTCAGCTGTCCCTGATTAGGCATTGTAAAATGTCCAGAGTAACTACTAAAAGAATACAAATAGAGTATATAACTTAAAAGCCAGTGAAGTGGAAAATGGAATAAGAAAAAAATTAATTCAAAAGAAGGCAATAAAAGAGAAAAAAACCAGAAATAGTAGGGCAAACAGAAAGCACAAAATGAGATGGCAGAAATAATAAAATCCAGCTACATATTGTTTATAAGGAACACTTTTAAACTATAAGAATACACAAAGTTTGAAAGCACAAAAATTACAAGAAACTAAAAGAAGCAAATTCTAACGAAAAGATAGCTATGCTAGGTTTTTTTGTTTTTGTTTTTTTGTTTTTGTTTGTTGTTGTTGTTTATTGAGATGGAGTCTCCCTCTGTCACCCAGGCTGGAGTGCAGTGGCATGACCTCTGCTCACTCCAACTTCTACCTCCTGGATTCAGGCAATTCTCCTGCCTCAGCCTTCCAAGTACCTGTGATTACAGGCATGTGCCACCATGCCTGGCTAATTTTTATATATTTTTTAGTAGAGACAGGGTTTCACCATGTTGGCCAGGCTGGTCTTAACTCCTGACCTCAAGTGATCTGTCCGCCTCAGCCTCCCAAAGTGCTGGGATTACAGGCATGAGCCACCGTGCCCGGCTGCTATGATAGTTTTTTTATCATAACATTTTATGGTAGCAGGAACATATATCAGATAAACAAGACTAAAAAATGTAAAGCATTATTGGGACAAAAGAGGACCACTATATAATATATAGAGAACCACTATCAATATAATATACAGAGAGGACCACAAAGTAATATATATAGAGGACCACTATAAATAATATAGAGGACCACTATAATAAAAACTAAAATAAGTAATAATTCTAAATTTGTTACAAATTGCTTCAAAATACATAATGCACAAATATACACACAGACATACATCACTTAACAACAGAGATATGTTCTAAGAAATAGCTCATTAAGTGATTTTGTCATTGTGCAGAAATCACAGAGTACACTTATACAACCTAGATGGAATAGCCTACTACACACCTAGGCTAGATGGCATAATATTGCTTCTAGGCTACGAATCTGGACAGCACGTTACTGTACTGAATGCTGTAGGCAATTGTAACAATGGAAAGTATTCATGTATCTAAACATAGAAAATGTACCATAAATACACAATATTATAATCTTATTGGACTTTTTTGGTAGTTTTTGCATTTTTTTTGTATATATAGTCCATCGCTGACCAGAATGTCCTTATGTGACACATGACTGTATATATGTATATATATATTTGACAAATTTTCCAACATATGTCCTTCAATTATTGGTAAGTCAATCAAATAAAAATTATCTACAAGGAACGGCAGCTTGTCCCAATGCTGAAGAACCACCAAAGAACTTCAAAAGCATTCCACAAGAAAAGGGGAGTGCTTTTTAAGCTCCAGCCTGGCCCACAGGGCTCTAAGCCATCTTACCAGAGAGTCAATCAAGGCTACAAGTAATGTAGACCTCACATTTCCTCCCTCTCCCTGCTTTGACCCTGCTAGAGAAAGAGATCAAGCTTAGAGTGGGGAAATGTCAGTTAGGGAAGGAAAAGAAAGATTCCTATGCTCAGTTTTAGGGAGAGAAGCCTTCCTTCCCATGAGGATTGAAGAGATTCCTAATATATTGTACTGGGCATTTTTACTTTCTGAACAGAGACTTGGTTTTTGATTTAAAGCAGCCTAAAAGTGAGTAGAAATGTCTTGGATCGGCACAGCAAACCACCATGGCACACATTTACTTATGTAACAAATCTGCTCGTCCTGCACATGTATCCTGGAACTTAAATTAAATTAAAAAAAAATGTCTTAGTAGAGGCTACACAGGTTTTCATCCCGAGAGAGGAGAAAGACTACTTTCACTAAGCAGAATGAAAGGGAAAGTGCGAGATTTAAAGAGTTGTGTATATGACTACCTTTAATGTAACCTGTAACAGAAGAAGAGAGGATTGCTTTTAGTTTTGCTCATAAGGACAGACAAACCTTTGGGCTGAACAGGCAGGAGGTTAGATACAGAGTTATTGTGAGCAGATAGCACTGTTTCCGTTTCCACTGTAACACTAAGGAAAGTGAAAACCAAAAGGAAAATTGTGTAAGATCTCATCTCTACATTAAAAAATGGAATTATAAATCGATGAGCTTTATACTGAACATTCCTTTGTGGAAAAAGGCAAGAGATTCTTACATTATTCAGTAGTTGCACTGGATAAAAATAAAGAGGTTTAGACCATGTCTGAGTAGCTCCTTCCTCTTGGCCCTAATCTGATGACTGTGAATCAGCTCAAATACCAAGGTTTGACTTTTGACTTTACTGCTTATTAGTTGGATAGCCATGGGTAAGTTATTTAGTCTCTCCATAAAATTAGGATGATAATAGAATTGATTTTATAGAGTTGTAGTAGGCATTAACTTGAGTCATATAAAGGTATCAGCTCTGGGTTAGGCCTGGCACATAACCCAATTATTATTATTATTATTATTATTATTATTATTATTATTATTATTGAGATGGAGTCTTGCTGTGTCACCCAACCTGGAGTGCAGTGGCATGATCTCGGCTCACTGCAACGTCTGCCTCCTGGGTTCAGGTGATTCTCTTGCCTCAGCCTCCTGAGTAGCTGGGATTATAGGTGTGCACCACCATGCCAGGCTAATTTTTGTGTTTTTAGTAGAGATGGAGTTTCACCATGTTGGTCAGGCTGGTCTCAAACTCTTGACTTCAGGTGATCTGCCTGCCTCTACCTCCCAAAGTGCTGGCATTACAGGCATGAGCCACTGCGCCCGGCCAATCCAATTATTTTTTAGTGCGCAGTATACAAAGACTGGCTTGAAGTCTGCTATTAGTTTAAGAGAACTTGCTTCCCCTTTCTTGGATTATATTGTATAAGAATCCCGGGTGATCCAGGAATATTGGGTTGGGGAATGCCCTCTGTGGTGGTCACCATGATTGTGTTTTTGCTTGACCAGGTCTGTGTGATCCACTTGAATATGGGAGCTCCACTGGTTGAATGGAACACTTCTGGAAGCTCCTATTCCAAAATGGGACTCCTTATCCCGACATCTGCTCCTCTTCTTGTGTTCTCTCTCTCAGTGGATGACACACTCTCCAAGCCAAACTCCCCCATTTCTGCACCCCCCCTCTCTCCACAATCAATAAATCACCAAGTCTTTTTATTCTAACCCCATTGCATTATCGTAACCCCTTTTTATAGCAACCCTGTTTTCTTGCCTCTAGTCTCACTTTCAGACCTTCATCATCTCACTCCAAGATTTTTAAATAATCTACTAATGGTCTCTGACTCTAGTCTTGGTCCCCAGTGATTCATCCGGAAGACTCTTTTGGTCAGCATGTGATCTCTCTCAAAACAGAATGATCACATCTCCTTCTAGTGTAACACTTTTCATGGATTCTCACTGCTAAGTCCAAGCATTTATGGGAAATAAGGCCTCCAATGTACTTCTCCACCTCTGTTGTCTCTGTGCTTTGCCATTGTGCCCTATCCCCCAGTCACAGGAAGCACTTTGTGCCTAGCAAATGCAGTACATTCCCCCTTCTGTCTTTATTTACGGCTTCCTTGGCCTCTGATGTCTGGAATGACCTTTGCCTGCCCTTCTTTCTGCCAAAGGTACTCCTATCCATTACTCAACATTTAGTTTAAACATCACCTCCTCTGTGAAGTCGCTCCTGACAACTACCATCCCCAAATGGTAAAAGGGACCATATCCTCCTGGAAGAGTCAGTTGGAGGAGTGGGAGTGTCAATGACCTTGACAAAGCAGTGAATGATTTCAGTTTCATCTTAGAAGATACCAGAGTCCCTTTCTGCTGCCTTTTCCCAGTCCCTAGCTTTTGATACCTAGAAACCTCTTAGTCTCTTTTTCCTCCTTTTCAATACTTGCTGTGGGAAAGGAGCTGGTTTCAGTCTTTTGTACTTTAGTTTGAATTTGTCTATATCTGGGCATTGTTGAATTAAGTTTTTGAGTAAACACCATGGGGACAGGGGCCATGTTTATCTTGGATTACATTCTCAGTGAAAAGCAATTGAGTAGGTGCTTGCGATGGTTCATTTTGTGTCAACTTGGCCAGGTCACAGCACCTAGATATTTTGTCAAACATTATTCGAGATGTTTCTCTGGAGGGTTTTAAAGGTGGGATTAGCATTTCAATCAATAGACTTTGAGTAAAAGTGTTTACCCTCCATAATGTGGATGAGCCTCATCCAGTCAGTTGAAGGCCTTTAACAATCATTTGAGCCAATTCCTTAAAATAAATCTGTCTTTCTCTCTCCTTATATTTATAAGTACACACACACACACACACACACACACACACACACACAACCCTATTGGTTGTGTGTCTCTAGGAAACCCTAATACAGTGCTTTATAAATGTTTTATAATTTTTTGATGAACGAATTGATCATTAAGTAAATCGACATGAGTATGTGGGTAAAATGTCCTTTCAGGAACATTTCTATCTAAGACTCATGTGGAACTGCTATGTAAGAGATTTCAGCTCTTATTCAATATCATAGAGCAACAGGTGCCATTCCCCACGTTTCTTTGAACCCTCGACCCTTTCTATATTTAGTCAATTAAGTGATAAACGGTAAAAACAGAAGCTAGCTCTTGGGTTTTGAGTTTTAAAAGCCTCACTTTCAGAAGGGCACGGTGTCTCAAGCCTGTAATCCCAGCACTTTGGGAGGCCAAGGCAGGCAGATCTCTTGAGGCCAGGAGTTTGAGACCAGCCTGGCCAGCATGGTGAAACCCCATCTCTATGGAAAGTACAAAAATTAGCCAGACACGGTGGTGCATGCCTGCAATCCCAGCTACTCAGGTGGCTGAAGCAGGAGACTTGCTTGAACCTGGGAGGCGGAGGTTGCAGTGAGCTGAGATCACACTGCCACACTCCAGCCTGGGTGACAAAGTGAGACTGTCTCAAAAAAAGCACCTCACTTACAGTGATCCATGGGAAGACTTTGAGCCTTAGACTTGGGAGGAACCAGGATTGAGACTAAATTTTCACTTAAATAAAAACTTGCAGACCAGGGAGATGGGAGTCAAAGAACAGAAGGGAACATATGGATGCTATGAGTCCCTGAGGAGGGCCTCCCTGAACCCTGCCTTCCAGGGCCAAGCCTCAGGATGGGGTGGGGAAAGAAACCCCAGGTGAGCCGGGGGATTTTGATGTAGTAGTAGAGGGAAACTGGATCAGCAAGGAAAAGTGTTGAATGTTATATGTGGACCAAGAAGGCTTTAGATAAGTGAGCAGAGGGAGGCTCAGCAAGGCAAGACAGGTGTAGAGTGGTCCTAAAAGAAGGGTGACAGTAGCTGAAAGTTAGCCAGCCATGAAAGGGATTTGAGGTGAGGAGTGAGGGATGACCCAGCAGGCACCTGTGTGTGTTGATGATGGGAGGAAAATGTTTTAGCCGATCTAACCTAGACAGTGACCCAAACCAGATACCACCTCTGACTGCTAATGCCGTGGGCTACAAAAGAGAGAGTAAGAGAGAGTCTAAGATAATGATTTAGAGCATGAACTCTGGCATAAACTTACAAATCTCTTTCTTTGGGCAAATTACTTAATTCTCTATGTATCAGTTTCTCCATATGTAAAACAGGACAATAATAGTAGAACCTATCTTGGGCTGTTGTAAGGATTAAAGGAGTTAAGTCAGGGAAGACATATGAAACAGTGGTTAGTTAGTGGCATTTAAGGGTTAGTCATTGTTTTTCATATTATTACTGTCACATAAGCCTGCCACAATTTAAACTAAACCTCAAGGAAAATGTGTGGGTAAAAGAAACCCTGAAATAACTGAGATTATGTTTCTGCCATCTGATGACATATGGATTTGTATTAACAAATGAGGGGTATTACAGAAAAGTAGAAAAAAATTACATTTTGCACATATTTGTACAATGACACACCTGAAGTTTTTGCAAGCGAATTAGGAATTCCAGATCTCATTATACGGATAGGGAGTTTTTCTTTGGAAAGTTGGGATTGATAGTCCCATGGGTATATAGGCCATATTATCAAGGGAGGTGAGCTTCCCAAGGAGCCATGGAGTGATAGGGACCAGGGGACAGGTGAGGGTTAGCTCAGGGGGACAGGAAGTGACGGAGATCAGAGGACAGGTGAGGGTTAGCTCAGGGGGACAGGGAATGATGGAGATCAGAGGACAGGTGAAGGGTTAGCTTTGGAGAGGAGGAATCGTCTCTCCTTTTGAGGGTAAAGGAAACGATGGAACTATATAAGGGGGCCATGATGTGTTGAGCTGAAAGCAATTACCAATCAAGAGCTGTCAGTACCTATGATCTTTCCAAGGTAGCAAGTGAAGTCATCCACTGAGGCAGAGTTGGAGATTTACAAAGCAAGGAATAGCTTTAAAATGGCATTTGAGTTGCTTGCTGGGTGATGAACAGCATTAGGGCACCAGTGTATCTGGACTTTAAGAATGTTTAATGGACAACCACTTGGAAACACACAAAGAAATTTTTTTCTTAAATCTAGAAGAAAATGCAGCCAAATGTATACTGTGGTTCTATTAGAGTCGTAAAATTATGAATGAGTTTTTGTCTCCCTGTTTTGCAAATACTTTATAATAAAGTTACTACACTCTGATCATTTGAAAGGTTTATGAAAGGATATTTAAAAAGAATTTGTGATGTTTCACATTGTCGCTGTTCTCCAAAGTAATCATCGCTAATGCCATCCTTGACCATGAAACACAATGGTTTATCTTCTCTGAGCTGTTTTAGTCATAATCCAGTGTTCTCATCCCGTTCTGATAACCTAGATATACCCGTTTGCTCGAATAATTGAGTCAGTAATCCTACAGCCTTGCACATTCTACTCTAGTTGCCTCCTGAACTCTTTTAAATCAATTGCAGGAACCAAAAATTGAAATTCAATCCAGGATCCCCTCTGATTGTGTTAGCTTTGCCAGATCAGAGTAACCTAATAAGGCTCTGCAATTGTGGAAAGAGCTAGCTATGCCTACTGGCATCCAGGAAAAATGATTGGCTCACTTTATTTAATTTACTTAATATTTTTATTATACTTTAAGTTTTAGGGAACTTGTGCACAACGTGCAGGTTTCTTACATATGTATACATGGGCCATGTTGGTGCACCATGTATGGAGTTAATGGTGCTGCACCCATTCACTCGTCATTTACATTAGGTATTTCTCCTAATGCTATGCCTCCCTCCTCCCCACACCACACGACAGGCCCCGGTGTGTGATGTTGCCCATCCTGTGTCCAAGTGTTCTCATTGTTCAGTTTCCACCTGTGAGTGAAAACATGCGGTGTTTGGTTTTCTGTCCTTGTGATAATTTGCTGAGAATGATGGTTTCCAGCTGCATCCATGTCCCTACAAAGGACATGAACTCATCTTTTTTTATGGCTGCATAGTATTCCATGGTGTATATGTGCAACATTTTCTTAATCCAGTCTATCACTGATGGACATTTGCTTTGGTTCCAAGTCTTTGCTATTGTGAATAGTGCTGCAATAAACATACATGTGCATGTATCTTTATAGCAGCATGATTTATAATCCTTTGGGTATATCCCCAGTAGTGGGATGACTAGGTCAAATGGTATTTCTAGTTCTAGATCCTTGAAGAATCACCACACTGTCTTCCACAATGGTTGAACTAGTTTACAGTCCCACCGACAGTGTAAAAGTGTTCCTGTTTCTCTACATCCTCTCCAGCACCTGTTGTTTCCTGACTTTTTAATGATTGCCATTCTAACTGGTATGAGATGGTATCTCATTGTGGTTTTGAGCTCACTGATGGTATCTCACTGATGGCCACTGATGATGAGCATTTTTTCATGTGCCTATTGGCTGCATAAATGTCTTCTTTTGAGAAGTGTCTGTTCATATCCTTTGCCCACTTTTTGATGGGGTTGTTTCGTTTTTTCTTGTAAATTTGTTTAAGTTCTTTGTAGATTCTGGATATTAGCCCTTTGTCAGATGGGTAGATTGTAAAAATTTTCTTCCATTCTGTAGGTTGCCTGTTCACTCTGATGGTAGTTTCTTTTGCTGTGCAGAAGCTCTTTAGTTTAATTAGATCCCATTTGTCAATTTTGGCTTTTGTTGCCATTGCTTTTGGTGTTTTAGACATGAAGTCCTTGCCCATGCCTATGTC
>NW_016809075.1:2250659-2261455 GCF_001698545.2 Rhinopithecus bieti
TTCCAGGTGAGGCGATGCCTCGCCCTGCTTCAGCTCTCGCTGGTCAGGCTGCAGCAGCTGACCAGCACCGATTGTCCGGCACTCCCTAGTGAGATGACCCCAGTACCTCAGTTGAAAATGCAGAAATCACCGGTCTTCTATGTCGCTCGCGCTGGGAGTTGGAGACTGGAGCTGTTCCTATTCGGCCATCTTGCCTTTTTTTTTCTGTTTGTTTTCCATTTACTTGGTAGATCTTCCTCCATCCCTTTATTTTGAGCCTATGTGTGTCTCTGTACCTGAGATGTGTCTCCTGAATACAGCACACTGATGAGTCTTGACTCTTTGTCCTATTTGCCAGTCTGTGTCTTTTAATTGGAGCATTTAGATTCGCCCACTTTAAATCGTATTTATGAGTGCCAACCTAAAAACTAGTGGTGCACTTGAATTTTATTTATCTTTTTTCCATCATGACTTTGAATCAGGAAGCAGCTTTCCTCTGACTAAGCCTCTTCATTCCCTACTGCTGTAATTGATGACTAATTCAGAAATGAGGTGGCAGACATTTCCATAATGGGAGATTATGTGCTATTCATTCATAATGACAATGCTCGGGTTGTCAGTCATGGCATACTCTTACAAAGCTATGGAGGAGAGAGGCAGAAATAAATGAATGGGAAATTAAACCATCTGATGTGTGTTTTAAAAAGAATGAACCTCACTCTAGATTTATTCAGAACTCTGGTGACAGAAAATAACTCTTTTTCTTGTAAGGTTGAGGGTGGGTTGGGCAAAACCAGAGGTTCTCAATCTTAAATACCAAATGTCAATCACTTGGGAGAACTTTATCCACCTCTCCCCTTTATTTCTTTCTTCCCCTCCCACAGTTGCCAGGAATGCCTAGTTAAGTTTGAATTTCAGACGAATAATGGATAATATTTTCAGTATAAGGTGTGTCTCAAATGTTGCTTGAGATGTACTTACACTTAAAAATAATTATTTATTTATTTTTTATTTTTATATGGAGTCTCACTCCATCACCCAGGCTGGAATGCAGTGGCATGATCTCAGTTCACTGCAACCTCCGCCTCGTGGGTTCAAGCAATTCTGCCACCTCACCTTCCCGAGTAGGTGGGATTACAAGTGCATGCCACGGTGCCTGGTTAATTTTTGTATTTTTAGTAGAGATGGGGTTTCACCATATTGGCCAGGCTGGTCTTGAACTCCTGACCTCAGATAATCTGCCCCCCTTGGCTTCTTAAAGTGCTGGGACTGCAGGTCTGAGCCACTGTGCCTGGCCAAAAAATAATTCATTACTTATCTGAAATTCAAATTTAATTATAGTTCTGTATTTTTACCTGCTAAATCTGGCATGTACACACCCCAAACCACATTTAGAATTAACAGGTGTGAAAGTTGTCAGAAGCAAAATGGAGTCACTTGTGTCAAACTCTTAACAAAAAAATAAACAAAGCTGAGATTCGGCGAAGGGAGGGCCCTCATTGCGCAAATGTCTATGATGAGAACTGTTACAAAGACTCTCAGAAGGGTTCTTACGAACATATACCTGTAACAAGAACTTTAGTCAAGTACTTCTCAAACTGCAGCTTGCTACCTGAGTCACAAGGATGTATTGTGACTCAGCTTGCTACTGAGTCACAGCTTGCTGAACGTATGGAACACTTGCCTGATGCTGTCTCCATAATGAATTGGCATCAACTCCTATGATAAGCCCCTGTAACCAATGTTGTTTCTGTCTCAAAACAAATTATGTGTAATTTTCCCTTTTCCTTTTAAAAGCTTCCCGTTTGCCTTAACCTCTTCGGACATGTCTACAGTCCCTCTAGCCCACATATCCTGGATTTGCAAATCCTCTGCAGGGTTCCTGATGTTATTTAGGAAGACACAAGTCTGGTAGTTTTTTAAAGCTCCTCAGGTGACTCTAATGTGCCAAGATTCTGAAAGAGTGGGCTAAACTTTAAAAGATGTCCTTGGCCGGGCGCAGTGGCTCACGCCTGTAATCCCAGCACTTTGGGAGGCCAAGGCGGGCAGATCATGAGGTCAGGAGATTGAGACCATCCTGGCTAACATGGTGAAACCCCGTCTCTACTAAAAATACAAAGAATTAGCTGGGTGTGGTGGTGGGCACCTGTAGTCTCAGGTACTCGGGAGGCTGAGGCAGGAGAATGGCATGAACCCGTGAGCCGAGATCGCGCCACTGCACTCCAGCCTGGGTGACAGAGCAAGACTCTGTCTCAAAAAAAAAAAAAAAAAAGAAAGATGTCCTTTTCAGCTGGGTGCAGTGGATCACACCTGTAATCCCAGTGCTTTGGGAGGCTAAGGCCAGAGGATCGCTTAAGGGCAGGAGTTCAAGACCAGCCTTGGGCAACATAGTGAGATCCCCTCCCTACAAAATATTTGAAAAGTAGCTGGGCGTGATGGTGCACACCTATATTCCCAGCTACTTGGGAGGCCGAGGCAAGGAAACTGCTTGAGCCCAGGAGTTTGAGGCTGCAGTGAGCTATGAGTGCACCATTGCACTCCAGACTGGGTGACAGAGTGAGACCCTGTCTCAAACGTGTATATATGTATATTATTTATGTGTATGTATATGTGTGTGTGTGTGTGTATATATATTGTGTCCTTTGTAGGCTCAGGGTGGCAAAGGGCAAACTAAAACAGCAAAGAGAAGGCTGGGAAAACAGCCATACGATGAGTACAACCCATTCCAACTCCTTTATTTATTTATTTATTTGAGACGGAGTCTCACTGTCACCCAGGCTTGAGTGCAGTGGCGCGATTTCGGCTCACTGCAACCTCTGCCTTCCAGGTTCAAGTGATTCTCCCGCCTCAGCCTCCCAAGTAGCTGAGATTACCGGCATGTGCCACCATGTCCAGCTAATTTTTGTATTTTCAGTAGAGACGGAGTTTCACCATATTGGCCAAGCTGGTCTCAAATTACTTGTCTCATGTAACCTGCCTGCCTTGGCCTCCTAAAGTGCTGAGATTACAGGTGTGAGCCATTGCTCCCAGCCCCAACTCCTTTATTTATTAATAGAATTTTATAATTATATTAAACATTTATGTAAAAGATGTTTCATCGTTTAAGAAAGTTTCCCCTATTTCCCTATCTTTTCCATCTTCCTCAGAGCAATAAATACTATTATTATTGCATGGACAAGCTGCTCCATTGTGTTGGACAGTAATTCTATCTTTGTGTTTGATATCATTACACCTTGAAAACTGCACAGTCTGACCACACTGTTTCACAGTAAAATTGTACCCCACTCAAATGAGAAGAGCCCAAAGAAATTAGAGCAGTCATCAACTTCATATGAATGAATGATAGACAACTAAAGATTTTATGAGACTGACGTGCTACCTACTGCGCTCAGGAGGCACCTGACAACCAAAGATTTTAAAGTACTGATTTAGAAGCAGAGTGTCTAAATCACAAGCCTTCCATTTGTCATACTGTTAAAACGCAGATATAGAAATGAAAGCTATGTTAATGAAAATGGAATTCAGAAATGAGGTCATTAAATACAACTAACTACATTTTACATATACCTACCATGTATTTCCTGATTCATAAAAGGTAAATATCTAAACTACCTATCCTGAATTCAAGTCTCAGAAAAAGAGGTCAGAGACAATAAAAAAGAAGGTGATTCATATTACCAGGTCCATTTTTAAAATGATGAGGTCCTTTGGAAAATTGCTTCAGTTTTCTTTTATCAGAGATTTTTGTTTGTCCTTTTGTTGGTAATCCATTTATGTCTAAACCTTTACAGCCTACTTGGCCTTTATTTTTATCATCGGCTTCTTATACAGCTTTTCTAGGCCGTATCTGACTAACAGAAAGGGAAATCAGAGGGTACATGTATGACTCCAGGAATTTTTTGTAGATCCAGGGGTGAGTTGAAATGACAGTACAAGGAATGCATACCACTGTCCCAGGCTTGAGCTCCTCAACAAGATATCACTTTGGAAGACCTCTGGACTTCAAATCAGTTGACTTTTCCCAAGCAACAACCCTCCCTTCATATATAATACTTTGCTGCAATCATGAAGCTCAAATCACCTTCAACTCCTTTAAGGTCTTCTATTTTGTTATCCTATATTCTGTATTTGCTCTAACTTATTGAAGAGAACACTCATGGTGCCTGCTGCACCCACAGCCCCTCTTGAAACTGCCAACCTCTGGCCCCTGCTGAGTGGGCAGTTCCAGGTGGTGATGCAGGCATGCCTGGCCGTGTTCTGTATCACTGACCCTTCTTGCCTCTTCCAAACTGTGGCTACTGGGCCTGGGGCTGACTGAACCTAAGGGAAGCACATCACCCAAGATGGTCAGTTTAATGTTTGTACGATGATTCATGAGGTGGCATGGTAACAAGAGCTCTGCCCAGGCAGGGTGATGGTGATTAAATTAGGCCAGACAGATTCTCTCTTTGTGTATTTTACTTCTGGATACAGGGCATCAGGTGATCAGTAATAGAAGAGGAATCAGTTAGGTCAGTTGCTCTTAAAATTTAGAGGGCATTAGAAGGATTTGCAGAGCTTACTAAAACAGATTGCTGGACTGCATCTCAGAGTTTCTTTTTTCTTTTCTTTCTTTCTTTTTTTTTTTTTGAGACAAAGTCTTGCTTTGTCACCCAGGCTAGAGTGCAGTGGTGCAATCATAGCTCACTCTAGCTTTGACCTGCTGGGTTCAAGCAATCCTTGTGCCTCAGCTTCCTAAGTAGCTGGGACTACAGGCATGCGCCACCATGCCTGGCTAATTTTTTTATTTTTATTTTTTGTACAGAAAGGATCTTGCTGTACAAAAGAGGATGGTCTTAATCACTCCTAGGCTCAAGTGATCCTCTCACCTCAACCTCTCAAAGTGCTGGGATTATAGGTGTGAGCCACTACACCCAGTGTCACCCCAGAGTTTCTGCTTCAATAGACCTTGGCTGGAACCCAATAATCTACATTTCTAATAAATTTTCCGGTGATACTGCTGCTACTTATTTTGATCTAGGGACCACACTTTGAGAATTCCTGGGTTAGTTTATGTTGCAGTGACAAGCTCCAAATCTCAGTGATTTAACAAAAGCTTATTTCTTGTTCATGCCATGTGTCTATCATGCATCAGCTGCATGTTCTGGTCCACAATGTTGATTTCCTCACTCTGGGACCCAGGTGGATGGAGCAGCCACTATCTCGAGCATTCTGGGCACTGTGGCAGAGGGAAATGAGAGATGTGATAAAGGACACCCTGGCTCTTAAATCTTCGCCCTAGAAGTGACATATGTCACTTTTACTCAATTTCATTGGCCACAGGAAATCATATAGCCATACACAGCTTCTCGTGGAGCAGGTAAATACACTCTTACCATTTGGTTAGAAGGGGAGAGAGCCAGAGGATTTGGGAGCTGCTCTAATGACCATACAGAAAGGAGCTGAAACTAAAACTAGAACACGGAAGAGAACAGCATGCAGAGGCCATGAGATCATAAGAAGCATGGATTGAGCAAAATTCTTGTTGGCTGTTTGGCAGTGGCAGGAATAATAGACGACGAGGTGTAGATGAAGCGGATCATATAATGTAGCTGTGTGAATATGTGTGGGTGTGGCAGAGGGCATTGACCAGGCTGTGCTGCTCAGGATTCAGAAGATGTTGCTGACGCTGCTTTTGGTACTGGACTGCATTAAAGGTTGTTATATTCTGGTTGACATGGGATGCATTAATATGCCCATTCCATGCTCCTATGAGAGTCCCAAGATCCTTATTTCTACAGACAGCTGGAAGCTCATGAAGGCTTCACCTATGAGGTCTCATCACATTACCAAGTCACCACCGACAGAGGCTACCCCAACATTTAAATGTAATTTCTAAGAAACTCCAACTTGTATTTCTTAAACACCATTTAGGGGACACATAGAGCAAAATAAAACATCTTAAAATTTCTTTAAATACATTTTTTCCCCACATACAACCTCACATTCCCAATTCTTCCCCAGCCTCAGTCTTTGGATTTCTAGTTTTTATCCTTCTTTCCCTTTTCTCCCAATTTTGCAGTTTTAAATCCCAAAAGTCTGACTTAGAAAGACAGGGGTAGGAACTGGACTGAGCAGACCCAGTCAGAATCCTCTTCCGTGGGCAGGGAGAGGGGACTGTCTGGGGATACACCTAGGTTAACAATGTGACCCATCGTGACCTTACAACAAACCCCCATTACTTTAGGTACCCATTGTAGAGGGGACTATCTGGAATTTTAGGATCCCTCCTCAGACAAGCAGGCCTAACAAAAGCTATTCCTGAAGCTAGGATATGGGGAACCTCAGAAATTGTATCCTTCCTATTCATATAAATAAAGACAAAAGGCATCACTCTTCCAAATCTGGAGATCCCTCCCCTCCCTCAGGGTATGGTCCTCCACTTCATTTTTGGAGCACAACATCTTTATAGGACAGGGGTAAAGTCCCAATACTAACAGGAGATTGCTTAGGACTCTAACAAGTTTTCAAGAATGCATCAGTAAGGGCCACTAAATCTGATTTTTCTTGGTCCTCTTTGTGGTCTAAGAGGACAGGCAAGGGTGCAGGTTTTTGAGAATACTGGTAAGGGCCACTAAATCTGACATTCCTTGGTCCTCCTTGTGGTCTAGGAGGAAAACTAGTGTTTCTCCTACTGTGTCGGTGAGCACAACTATTCTGATCAGCAGGGTCCAGGAACTGTTGCAGGTTCATGGGCAAGAGGTGTTTTTGCTGCTGCATCGGTGACTGCAACTATTCCAATCAGTGGGGGTCCAGGGGACAGCCTGTAACCAGGTATTTCTCCCACCTCCTCAGTTGTAATTGGGAGACTTTGCTCTTTTCACATGCCTTTCTTGTTATTCCTGAAAGTCCCACACCCTTATTAGGGAGGGATATATTAGACAAAGCTGGAACTATCTATGTGAATATGGGGAGCAAGTTACCCATTTGTTGTCCCCTACTTGAGGAGGGAATTAACCCTGAAGTCTGGGCATTGGAAGGACAATTTGGAAGGGCAAAAAATGCCTGCCCAGTCCAAATCAGGCTAAAAGATTCCACTACTTTTTCTTATCAAAGGCAATATTCCTTAAGGCCTGAAGCTCATAAAGGATTACAGGATGTTGTTAAACATTTAAAAGCTGAAGACTTAGTAAGGAAATGCAGCGGTCCCTGCAACACCCCAATCCTAGGAGTACAAAAAGCAAATGGTCAGTGGAGACTGGTGCAAGATCTTAGGCTCATCAATGAGGCAGTAATTCCTCTATATCCAGTTGTACCCAACCCCTATACCCTGCTCTCTCAAATACCAGAGGAAGCAGAATTGTTCACTGTTCTGGACCTCAAGGATGCCTTCTTCTGTATTCCCCTGCACTCTGATTCCCAGTTTCTTTTTGCCTTTGAGGATCCCACAGACCACACGTCTCAACTTACATGGATGATCTTGCCCCAAGGGTTTAGGGATAGCCCTCACCTGTTTGGTCAGGCACTGACGCAAGATCTAGGCCACTTCTCAAGTCCAGGCACTCTGGTCCTTCAGTATGTGGATGATTTACTTTTGGCTACCAGTTCAGAAGCCTCGTGCCAGCAGGCTACTCTAGATCTCTTGAACTTTCTAGCTAATCAAGGGTACAAGGCATCTAGGTTGAAGGCCCAGCTTTGCCTGCAGCAGGTCAAATATCTGGGCCTAATCTTAGCCAGAGGAACTAGGACCCTCAGCAAGGAACGAATGCAGCCTATATTGGCTTATCCTCACCCTAAGACATTAAAACAGTTGTGGAAGTTCATTGGTATCACCAGCTTTTGCTGATTATGGATCGCTGGACTCAGTGAGATAGCCAGGCCCTTATATACTCTAATCAAGGGGACCCAGAGGGCAAATAATCATCTAGTAGAATGGGAACCAGGGGCAGAAATAGCCTTCAAAACCTTAAAGAAGGCCCTAGTACAAGCTCCAGCTTTAAGCCTTCCCACAGGGCAAAACTTCTCTTTATATGTCACAGAGAGAGCAGGGATAGCTCTTGGAGTTCTTACACAGATTCATGGGACAACCCTACAAGCAGTGGCATACCTAAGTAAGGAAATTGATGTAGTAGCAAAAGACTGGCCTCACTGTTTAAGACATCGCAGTGGCTGTCTTAGTGTCAGAGGCTATCAAAATAATACAAGGAAAGGATCTCACTGTCCAGACTACTCATGATGTAAATGGCATACTAGGTGCCAAAGGAAGTTCATGGCTATTGGACAACTGCCTACTTAGATACCAGGTACTACTCCTTGAGGGACCAGTGCTGCAAATACATACATGCGTAGCCCTCAACCCTGCCACTTTTCTCCCAGAGGATGGGGAACCAATAGAGCATGACTGCCAACAAATTGTAGTCCAGACTTATGCCACCCAAGATGATCTCTTAGAAGTCCCCTTAGCTAATCCTGACCTTAACATACATACCAATGGAAGTTCATTTGTGGAGAATGGGATACAAAAGGCAGGTTATGCCATAGTTAGTGTTATAATCGTGATTGAAAGTAAGCCTCTTCCCCCAGGGACCAGCGCCCAGTTAGAATTAGTGGCACTTACCCAAGCCTTAGAACTGGGAAAAGGAAAAAGAATACATGTGTGTACAGATAGTAAGTATGCTTATCTAATCCTACATGCCCATGCTGCAATATGGAAAGAAAGGGAGTTCCTAACCTCTGGGGAACCCCATTAAATATCACAAAGTAACCATGGAGTTTTTGCATGCAGTGCAAAAACCTAAGGAGGTGGCAGTCTTATACTGCCAAAGCCATCAAAAGGGGAATGAGGGGGGAGAACAACAGCATAAGCAGCTGGCAGAGGCAGCAGAAAGGAAAGAGAGAAAGAGACAGGAAGTCAGAGAAAGAGAGAGGAAGAAACAGAGACAAAGAGAAGAAGGAAAGAGAGGAAGAGACAAAGAAGAAGTCAAAGAGAGAGAAAGACAGAGACAGAAGTAGTAAAGGAAAAACAGTGTACCCTATTCCTTTAAAAAACAGGGTAAATTTAAAACCTATAATTGATAATTGAATGTCTTCTCTGTAACTCTGTAACACTCCGATACCACCTTGTTGTCAGTGTAAACAAGGGCATAGCCCAAAAGCGTGGAGGCCACGGACAACCCATAGCCTTCCTACCAAAAATCCTTAACCCAGCAGGTTTCCTAACAGGGGATCTAAATCTTAATTAATTACCATACAAAGGTCCGACCAGATCTAGGAGGAACTCCCTTCAGGACAGGATGATAGATGGTTCCTCCCAGGTGATTGAGGAAAAAAGACACAACGGGTATTCAGTAAATGATAAGGAAACTCTTATAGAAGCAGAGTTAGGAAAATTGCCTAAAAATTGGTCTGCTCAAAAGTGCGAGCTGTTTGCACTCAGACAAACCTTGAAGTACGTACAGAATCAGGAGGGAGCCATCTATACCAATTCTAAGTTAATATGGACTGAACGAGGTCTTATTAATAGCAAAGAATAATTGAAATCCCAAACTTACAAGGTTTTCAACAAAAGTAAAATTTGCTAGAAGTTAACAGTGTAAACATATATTATGCTAACTTCTAGTCTTGTGGAAGTCAGACCCTATCAGTACCCCTCACAGCTCAAGTCTGTCAGCGCGGAGCCATACAACTAATACCCCTACTTACAGGGTTAGGAATGGCTACTGCTACAGGAACTGGAATAGCCAGATACTTCGTTATCCTACTACCACACACTCTCAAAGCATTTCTCAGACAGTTTGCCAGAAATGACGAAACCTATCCTTACTCTACAATCCCAAATAGACTCTTCGGCAGGAGTTACTCTCCAAAACCACCAAGACCTAGACCTCCTCACTTCCGAGAAAGGAGGACTCTGCACCTTCTTAGGGGAAGAGTGTTGTTTTTACACTAACCAGTCAGGGATAGTACAAGATGCCACCTGGCATTTACAGGAAAAGGCTTCTGAAATCAGACAACACCTTTCAAACTCTTATACCAACCTCTGGAGGTGGGCAACATGGCTTCTCCCCTTTCTTGATCCCGTGGCAGCCATCTTGCTATTACTTGCCTTCGGGCCATGTATTTTTAACCTCCTTGTCAAATTTGTTTTCTCTAGGATTGAGGCCATCAAGCTACAGATAGTCTTACAAATGGAACCCCAAATGAGCTCAACTAACAACTTCTACCAAGGACCCCTGGACCAACCCGCTGGCCCTTTCACTGGCCTGAAGAGTTCCCCTCTGGAGGACACTACAACTGCAGGGCCCCTTCTTTGCCTCTATCCAGTAGGAAGTAGATAGAGTGGTCATCGCCCAATTCCCAACAGCAGTTGGGGTGTCCTGTTTAGAGTGGGGATTGAGAGGCGAAGCCAGCTAGGCTTCTGAGTCAGGTGGGGACTTGGAGAACTTTTCTGTCTAGCTAAAAGATTGTAAACACACCAATCAGCACTCTGTGTCTAGCTAAAGGTTTGTAAATGCACAAATCAGCACTCTGTAAAAACGCAGCAATCAGCGCTCTGTGTCTAGCTAAAGGTTTGTAAATGCACTAATCAGCACTCTGTAAAAACGCAGCAATCAGTGCGCTGTGTCTAGCTAAAGGTTTGTAAATGCACCAATCAGCACTCTGTAAAAACGTGCCAGTCATCACTGTGTCTAGCTAAAGGTTTGTAAATGCACTAATCAGCACTCTGTAAAAACGCAGCAATCAGTGCACTGTGTCTAGCTAAAGGTTTGTAAATGCACCAATCAGCACTCTGTAAAAACGTGCCAGTCATCACTGTGTCTAGCTAAAGGTTTGTAAAC
>NW_016809075.1:2261616-2266247 GCF_001698545.2 Rhinopithecus bieti
TGTAAAACGTGCCAGTCATCACTGTGTCTAGCTAAAGGTTTGTAAACGCACCAATCAGCACTCTGTAAAATGGACCAATCAGCGCTCTGTAAAATAGGCCAATCAGCAGGACATGGGCAGGACCAAATAAGGGAATAAGAGCTGGCTGCCCAAGCCAGCAATGGCAACCTGCTCGGGTTCCCTTCCACGCTGCTTTGTTCTTTTGCTCTTCACAATCTTGCTGCTGCTCACTCTTTGGGTCTGCACTACCTTTATGAGCTGTAACACTCACCACAAAGGTCTACAGCTTCACTCCTAAAGCCAGTGAGACCACAAACCCACCGGGATGAATGAACAACTCCAGACGTGATGCCTTTATGAGCTGTAACACTCACCGTGAAGGTCTGCAGCTTCACTCCTGAAGCCAGCAAGACCACGAACCCACCAGGAGGAATGAACAACTCCGGATGTGCTGCCTTTATGAACTGTAACACTCACCGCAAGCGTCCATGGCTTCATTCTTGAAGTCAGCGAGACCAAGAATCCACTGGAAGGAACAAATTCCAGATACACTGTGTTGCCCCAGCTGATCTTGAACTCCTGGGCTCAAGCAATTCTCCCACCTCGGCCTCCCAAAGTGCTGGGATTACAGGAGTGAGCCATTGTGTCCAGCCTTGGTATGTTGTAACATTAAGAGCCCTATGCTAGAAGTCGAAGTGGTTTCTAGGCACTGAACCTGCTGGCCAAGAGCACAGGTTTTAGAGTCAGAGAGAACTATGCTAGAATGCCAACTTCTTCACTTACACATTGAGTGACTACAGGGAAGTCATTCAACCTTTCTGAGCTTCAGTTTCTTCATCTATAAATGGAGAATAATGATACCTACCTCATAGGGGTATAGTAAGGACTTAATGAGAAAGACCTGATGATGTCTGGCACATAACATGTGTTTAATAAGGGGTAGCTGCTGCCACTACTGCTGTTTGTACTCTTGCTGCTACTTTTATAATTGGTTATGCAACCTTAGATCAGAAAATTACTTAAATTCATTCATTCATTCATTTAGTTAAAAAATCAGATATGAAAAGATGAACATTGAAAAATGTACCTCTCCCACCCCATTTGCCTCATTCCACACAGCCCTGTCTTCCATAGGTAACTACTTTTGTTGAGTTTTTGGGGTATCCCTTCAGTATTTCTTTAAGTATAAAAAAAATGTATATTCTTATTTTCTCCTTTTCATACACCAAAGGTAGCACATTATATAAACTATTCTGTACTGTGCTTTTTTTCACTTAACAGTATATTTTGGATATCCTTCTGTATCAGTCTGTAGAGAGCTTCCTAATTCTTCTTCACAGCTGCATGCTATTCCACTGTGAAGTTTACTTCACTATTCCTCTAGAAATAAATAAATGTATTGCTTCCAATATTTTTTCTAATGAACAAGACTACTGTGAATGGTTTTGAACATGTATCATTTAATGCAAAGTAGGCATATCTGTAGGATGGGGATAAGTGGAGTAAATGCATTGGTTTTTTTTTTTTTTAGACAGAGTCTCGCTCTGTCACCCAGGCTGGAGTGCAGGGGCGTGATCTCGACTCACTGCAACTTCCACCTCCCAGGTTCAAGCGATTCTCCTGCCTCAGCCTCCTGAGTAGTTGGGATTACAGGTGTGCACCATGATGCCTGGCTAACTTTTGTATTTTAGTAGAGACAGTTTCACCATGTTGGCCGGGCTGGTCTTGAATTCCTGACCTCAAGTGATCAGTCTGCTTCAGCCTCCCAAAATCCAATCCACACCTGTAGCTTGGATTACAGGTGTGAGCCACCACACCTGGCCTGCATTGGTAATTTTGATAGATAATGCCAAAATATCCTCTATGGGGTTGTACCATTTTGCATTTCCTCCAGAAATGTATGAGGTTTAAGTCATGTGAACTTTTCACTCAGTTTTTTCATCTGTTAAACAGGATCAATAATGGGGCCCAAGTGTGTTACTTTCCTATTTCTGTTGTAATAAATTACCACAACTTAATTACTTTAAAAACGCAAATTTATTATCTTATAGTTAGGAGGTCAGAAGTCCAGGGTGGGTCTCAGTGGGCTAAAATCAAGCTGTGTTCCTTTCGGAGGCGCTAGAGGAGAATTGCCTTCCTTGCTTTTTCTAGCATCTAGAGGCTGCCCCACACTCCTTGGTCTGTGGCCCTGCCTCACTGTGACCTCTGCTTCCATTGTCACGTCTCGTCTCTCTGACTTTCCTGTCTCCCCCAGTAAGGACTTTTGTGATTATACTGGGTCCACCCAGATAATTCAGGATGATTCCCCATATCAAAATCCTTGATCACATCTGCTTTTGCCATGTAAGGTAACATATTTACAGGCTGAGGATATAGATTCTTTGGGGAGCCATTATTCTCCCTACCACAATTACCTATGGCACAGGATGTTAGGAGAATGGAGATAGAGAAATTCCCATAGAAAGATACCTGGTTTGCTGTTTCCTTGCCAGCCTCACCAACTGGATAGAGGTGCTGCGTTTGGTTTGGCTCTTCAATCACTGTCTATGCCTGATACCACTTTGTCACTGAGTAGACCCTCCATATATTTAAAAGTTTTGGGCCGGGGCGGTGGTTCACACCTGTAATCTCAGCACTTTGGGAGGATCACGAGGTTAAGAGATCGAGACCATCCTGGCCAACATGGTGAAACCCCATTTCTACTAAAAATACAAAAATTAGCTGGTCGTGGTGGCAAGTGCCTGTAGTCCCAGGTACTTGGGAGCCTGAGGCAGGAGAATTGCTTGAACCCAGGAGGCGGAGGTTGCAGTGAGCTGAGATCATGCTACTGCACTCCAGCCTGAGTGAGACTCTGTCTCAAAAAAAAAAAAAAAAAAGGTTTTGATATGTGAAGGAATGAATGAAATTCTTAGGAAACGTATAAAGCATTATGTTGAAAAATTATTTTTTAAAAAGGGGATTTGTATCCCAATCATCTCAGACAAAAAATGTGACAACTGTGAACTCTTGAGCCATTATTTTGCCAACTTTTAAGATTCAATAATACAATCTGTTCTCATTCAAAACATGTGTTTTAGGCTAGGCACAGTGGCTCACACCTGTAATCCCAGCACTTTGGGAGGCTGAGGCGGAAGGATTGTTTGAACTCACGAGTTTGAGACCAGCCTGGGTAATATAGTGAGACCTTGTCTCTACAAACAATTTTAAAAAAAATTTAGCCTGGGCCAGGCACGGAGGCTCACACCTGTAATCCCAGTACTTTGGGAGGCCAAGGAGGGCAGATCACGAGGTCAGGAGATCGAGACCATCCTGGCTAACACATGGCTAAACCCCATCTCTACTAAAAAAAATAAAACAAAAAAATTAGTCGGGCATGGCAGCGGGTGCCTGCAGTCCCAGCTACTCGGGAGGCTGAGGCAGGAGAATGGGGAGGCGGAGCTTGCAGTGAGCCGAGATCGCGCCACTGCACTCCAGCCTGGGCGACAGAGGGAGACTCTGTATTAAAAAAAAAAAAAAAAATTTAGCCTGGCATGGTGGTGTGGACCTGTAGTTCCAGCTTCTCAAAAGGCTGAGGTGAGAGGATCACTTGAGCCTGGGAGATCAGGGCTGCAGTGAGCCATGATTGTGCCACTGCACTCCAACCTGGGTGACACGGCAAGAGCTTGTCTCAAAAACAAAACAAAATGAA
This sequence comes from Rhinopithecus bieti, assembly GCF_001698545.2. Classification (NCBI taxonomy): domain Eukaryota; kingdom Metazoa; phylum Chordata; class Mammalia; order Primates; family Cercopithecidae; genus Rhinopithecus; species Rhinopithecus bieti. The sequence goes on from NW_016809075.1 coordinate 2,265,305, forward strand.
AAAAAAAAACCAAAAAACAAAAAGCCACTATATATATATAATATATATATATATTATATATATATATATATGTTTTATATCTCTGTAGAAATGCATCTGCCCATGTCTAAGGAAAAAGATTTTCAATTTTTTCAATCTCAAGTTAACACGTAATATAGTCTGTCCCACTTTTCCCAGCTCATGTCACTGAGTTACATGTCTGTGGACCAAGAAACAGACTGGAATAAAGCTAAGAATTCACAAGCAGGGAAGAATTCTGTTCCCATACATCAATAGAAAGCAACTGTTGTAGGAGAAATCGGAGGTGAATACAACAAATGAGGAAATATTTATTCAAGAGAATTTATTAAATCTCATCATCTTGAGAGTCTGTGGTACTTGAACCACAATCTTCTCTCTCCCTCCCTCTCCCCATCTCAGACCAATGATAAAAAAGAGCTAGGAAAAACAGCTACATTTTCATGAAACAGCTACATTTACATGAAAAACTCACTTTTCATCACTAAAATGTGGATTGTGATAGTACAGAATTGACATAAAGAGCTGTATAAAGGAAAAAATATTGTAGACCAATTATGTCAAGTAGAGTGTATTTGAGCAAAGAAAAATTATGCAAAAGACAACAAAAAAATGATTCTTGAATTGGGCAACCCTCCAGAACCAAACAGGTTCAGAGGACTCCCACCAACAGAATGATATGTCAACATTTATAGAAAAGTGAGGTATAGGATTGGGGGAAGAGGGAAAAAGAAAAGAAAAGGAAATGTGAGGTATAGAGGCAACTTAATTGGTTATAGCTTAACTGGTTAATTGGTTACAGAGCCTCCTGCATTTAACTAAAGTTCAGCTACTGGGATCAACTTCTATATTGGTTTGGTCTATTGGGCCCAGTATAAGAGCCCAGTCCAAGTCAATGACTTTCTTTTTTTTTTTTTTTTTTTTT
>NW_016809075.1:2268189-2285776 GCF_001698545.2 Rhinopithecus bieti
CCCCTCCCCCAGCCTCGCTGCTGCCTCGCAGCTAGATCGCTGCAGACTGCTGTGTTAACAATGAGGGAGGCTCCGTTGGCGTGGGACGCTCCCGGCCAGATGAGGGATATACTCTTCTGGTGTGCCTGTTTGCCCAAAGCGCGGTGTTGGGGTGGGAGTTACCCGATTTCCAGGTGTTGTGTGTCTCAGTTCCCCTGGCTAGGAAAAGGGATTCCCTCCCCCTTGCGCTTTCCAGGTGAGGCGATGCCTCGCCCTGCTTCAGCTCTCACTGGTCAGGCTGCAGCAGCTGACCAGCACCGATTGTCCGGCACTCCCTAGTGAGATGACCCCAGTACCTCAGTTGAAAATGCAGAAATCACCGGTCTTCTGTGTCGCTCGCGCTGGGAGTTGGAGACTGGAGCTGTTCCTATTCGGCCATCTTGCTCCGCCCCTCAAGTCAATGACTTTCTAAAAAAATTTATTTTAGAGAATATTCATTAAAACATTTTATTCAGATGAAATGATACAACATTTGTAAAGTACTTAGCATAGTGCCTGAATAAATGCTAGCTACTTTTCTTATTATTGTCAGTCACTCGTATCACCACAGGGTGATGTCAAGGGTCAAACCCAAGACGAGATCATCAATAACTGCCGCACCTCTGACATCTCAATGGCAATCATCTGGCTTGGACCATCGCCCCCATCCTTCCATTGGGCATATCACTTTCTTACTATCCACTACTCTCAGCTCCTTTCTTCTGAACTTAGATTCCTAAGTGCATACTATATGCCTCCCTTTTAAACACTCTTGACTTCCGCAGTCCAATCTGTCCTTGTATCTGCCTGGCAGAATCCCAGCCTCGGTTAAAAACCAACTGCTTGCCTACTTTAGTACCTGAGCTGTTGACAGTAACTGGAGAAAATCATACAACACTAAACCGTGATTTGCCTTTTCTACTGTGTTGACATTTATGCTGATAGTGTAAAAGCAATGGTGGGTAAAACTGCTGAGGCCTTATTAAAAGGAATCAAGGCAACATCACCGAACTGCACCAGCAGTGATTGTATTTTCACCAGTATGCACTTGCAGTTAAAAGAAAAAGCCAGTTTACTTAAGAATGTCCTTAATGAAGCAGTAATAATTATTATTTGTATTAAATCTAAACTCTTGATTACATATCTTTTAAATGTTACACAGTATTTGGAAAATATTCCAGTGGAAAAATGGGACAGTCTGCATAAAAAGTTGCTGCTGCATATTGAAGGATGCATGTCTTGAGTAAAATACTTGTGCGATTGAGTTATGAGTTGAACTAGCCACCTTTTACATGAAATAACATTTTTACTTAAAGGAATGTCTGGTAGACAAACTATAGCTATTAGTTTTGTGTAATTGACATAGTTTCTTGAAAATTAGCAAAGTTGTGACTTTAAGGAAGGCAATCAATTTTTTTTGTCAATGATAACATTTGAGGTTTCGAGCAAAAATTAGAATTTTGGAGAACATGCATGGTCCCCTATGGGCTCAACATGTTTCTGATACTTAAAGACTTTTTTATGTGATCAATAGTGATATTAATGAATGTAACTTTAAAAATACTATATAATATTTATAATTATATGTATAACATTATATAATATTGCCCACTGCAAACTTATTCCTTCTCAGCTTTGATGTGGCACTGTCAGTAGTCATCTGGTCAATATTCCAGCTCTGAAAACTAAAGACAGTGATCCAAGGATGGCAGGCCTGACAAAATCAAAGTCAACATCCCATCAGGTTTATACTCTCCTGTTTGCAAACAGAAAAGAAAAAGTGAGGTATAGAGGCAACTTAATTGGTTACAGCTTAACTGGTTAATTGGTTACAGAGCCACCTGCATTTGATCCCTTTTCTTTTCTGTGTTTGTTGGGGAGTTAGTATCAAATAAAATATATTTTATTTTGTAATATATTTTATTTTAAATGTATTAGAAATGAAATATATTTTATTTTATTATAAAATATTTGGAACTCGGAGAACTAATATTTTTCAGGTGACCAATGCATGACGTTCCAAAATCATTAACAATGCAAGATAGACCACTGGGTTTTAAAGTAACAGAATAGAAAGAGTTAGTGTGGTTTCAGATTCCACACTGCAACTAACTTTTTAAGAAACTGCTACTTGTCAAGTTTTGGTATAGAATCAAAGGAGAATATCCACAATTATCTGAGAGTGCTATTATAATAGTTCTCCCTTTTCCAACTGAATGTCTGTGTGAGCCAAGATAATCTTCATATCCTTCAACCAAAACAACATATCACAACAGCTTGAGTGCAGAAGCAAATGTGAGAATCCAGCAGTCTTCAACTAAGTCAGACATTAAGGAGTTATGAAAAACTGGAAGACACTACCATACTTCTCTCCTTTTTTTTTTTTTTTGGCTTTGGAGAATATGGTTATTTTCATAAAAGTTATGATTAAGTAGGGTTATTGTTTTATGTGAATTAATAAACATGTTTTAAAATTTTCAGTTTTAATTTCGAATGTGGTAAAGATTCATAGATTTAGCCTACATAAACAAAACTCTTCAGCGTCCTCAATTTTAAGTATGTAAAAGGTGCTGAAACCATAGTTTGAGAACCACTGCTATGATGCGAGATAGATGATATCACCCTGACCCAGAAAGTCTGGACAGAGTCAGAGCAGGGAAGAGTTGTTTTAGTGAAGGTCTATTTCATTATTGGTGGACAGCATTTCACAAATAAGTACATTTAAATAATGCATAGTTGACTGCATTGTAACTGAGTAATCAATTTAAGTAGAAACCAGCAGGCAAGTAATTGTCTAAATATTCTTGTACTAATCATCCCTTGATTATATCCTCCCCTTGAGAAGAATGAAATTAGAAATATAATAAGGCCAAACCTGCTGTCCATGCCTAGCCTCCAACTCCAGATCAGCCAGTGAGAATGTCATACCAGGCTTCAGGGGCTGAGTAGGGTCTGTTCCAATTAGAGTGGAATTGTTGACTTCTTCAGAAAAGGAAGCAGTGGGGTCAATGGCTTTTTAGCTGCAGTAGCAGCCTGGATTCACTTGGTGCCTGATGTCCAAGCTGGGTATCAAGGTCTTTACATACTTTTGACAGACTGAACCTCTAAATGCTGCCCATCATTGGTATCAGTGTGCCGTTGCCCACTGCAAACTTATTCCTTCTCAGCTTTGATGTGGCACTGCCAGTGGTCATCTGGTCAACATGCCAGCTCTGAAAACCAAAGACAGTGATCCAAGGATGGCAGACCTGACAAAATCAAAGTCAACATTCCATCAAGTTTATACTCTCCTATTTGCAAACAGTCTTCATGTGATCTCTTTTCTTTCCTGTATTTTTTGGGGAGTTAGTATCAAATGTCAGTTTCAAACCATGACAATTCTGGTCTTTAATAATTTATATTCCCTAAGTGTAATCAATGTTCCTGACTTTCTATGAAAGTCATACCATATCACCCCATTTCTATTCCCTAAGGCCTCTTTCATTTTCCTGCATGAGTTTGTTTTCACATCCAGTTTTACCGATCCCAAGTCAAATCCTTTGTTGAAAATGTCTCTGGGTGCTTTACTATGGTCCGCATGTGACAGAGAAATATGTATGAGTCTCACTTAATGTCTGTCCATAAGCCGCCTTGATGAGGCCTCATGACCAGGTGATTTCGTGGTTGCCTGAGGGTGCTGATCTGCTAGCCTCTGTGGCTGGAAGAACAAAGTAAAAGTTAATTAATATTTCTGGCTTCTATTCTGGTGGTGAATTTTGCTTTATTCTCATCTGGGATTTGGAGGTTTTAAACCTCTGTATACTCAAGCATCGATTTCTCTAGATCCAGGAGGATCCTTAGAAATCTAGTCTAACACTATCATTTGCTGCTGAGGCCATTAAAGGCAAAGAAGGGAAGTGACGTGAGAGGTCAGGGTCAGGCAGTGCCCAAGCTGGGATGCCTCCTCTCTCTTCTTTCCCCTGCCTTGCAACTGCAGGAGTCTCAAAGGCCTAGGTCCAGTATCTGTCTGTAGGTCGTAGATTGGAGGCATTTAGCTCCAGCCTGGTGCCCTACAGCCATGGTGTGATGGATATTTGTGTTTTTTTTCCTTCCTAGGATTTCTTCCTCTTTTCCTGACAGCATCCCCTCCACTTTCCCCTCTCTCAGGCCCCGTGGCTTCAGTGGGGCAAACCCCATCCCCTGATTCCAGTCTGGACAGTGGCCAGGATGATTGGTAGAGGGTTGAACATGTGACCCAAACTTGGCCAATCAGACCCAGCTTCAGGATGTTTGCTGTGGTTGTGAAGAAATATGGGGTCCATTTAGTAGGATATAAAATTGAAGGTGTTCATGGTCATTTTGCCACTACTTGGAAAGAGACTGACTGAGAAGCAAATCAACCCAAAGGAAAGCAAAGCTGAGAAGGAGAGGCCGAGGGAGAAACAGACAGATAAACAGAGAGAGGGGGAAAAGAGAGGGACAGGGGGAGAAGGAGCAGGGAGAGAGCTTCCTGGTGAGACCCTCTGAGCACCGGAATCCAGCTACATTTCAAGCAAGATTTACCCCTGGATTTTTCTGTGATATGAACTAATACATTTTTTGTCTTAAGCCAATTTGAGTTGATTTGCTGAAACTTGGTCTCTTTGGTTTGCTAAAATTCTGCTTACTGGCTAGAGTTTAGAGCTCTGGGATGGCCCTGCATGCTATTTGTTCAGGTACATTATAGAAAAGTGCTAGTTGCTGGGGCAATTTGGTTTATCATCCTGCTGCAGCCTGTTGGTGAGTTGTCTGTGCTTGAAGCTGCTCTTGCCCTCTGAGCAGCCTAAGCCCCTGACCTGTGGGTGATCTGGGTTGCCTCTGAGTCCTCATTTGATTTGGGGACTCACTTGTAGAGACTGGAAGAGGATGACTCAGTGTTAACGGGCCTTTGGTAGATTTTCTCCAATGAGGAGGCCTGACTTGCTTCTTTCCTGTCTTAGTTTTTAGGTTTCTATTTGTATTAGCATCTCTATCACTGGAGGAATAAAAATAATGAACTCGGCCAGGTGCAGTGGTTCACGCCTGTAATCTGAGGACTTTGGGAGGCTGAGGCAGGTGGATCATGAGATCAAGAGATCAAAACCATCCTGGCCAACATGGTGAAACCCCATCTGTACTAAAAATACAGAAATTAGCTGGTGTGGTGGTGCATGCCTGTTGTTCCAGCTACTGGGGAGGCTGAGGCAGGAGAATTGCTTGAACCTGGGAGGTAGAGGTTGCAGTGAACTGAGATGGTACCACTGCACTCCAACCTGGGCAACAGAGCATGACTCCTTCTAAAAAAAAAAAAAAAAGAACCCTCATGCCAGTGAGTTAAAAGGAGCTAGAAATAGTGTGCATACTCACAGTAATGACATTATGTGCATAATATGTGGTGTGTAATATAACAGTGTACATCCCATAATAATACGAGAGAGTGCAGACCCATGCACAGTATAAATGAACACATTTTATTTTCTGTATCAATGAAAGGTCCTGGCAGAAACTGATGGCACATTCAAGCTAGAAAATTTGAGAGACCCGAATGAAGGGACTAATTACAAAGTTGTGGGCAGAATGGAGGGAAGCTGTTGGGTAAGTGCGGTGCCCCAGGGCTGGAAATATTGTGGTGCAGTTACCTTTCTGAGGCCTGAAGGCACAAGGGAAGAAACAGGTTCCAGAACCAAGACTGTGAGAGTGGGGTGGCCCTGCGGCCCACAGGGAGAGAGCAGGGAAGAAATACTCCTTCAGAAGTGGGTTTGTCCTGAAGCTCTTGAAACTGAAGCCTGAAGGCCCCCTACTCACATGCACCCCTGGAGTGCCAATTGCTGTTGGGAGGTAAAACGTGTTCTGTGTGGGGAAGCAAAACCCATCAGCAATTGAAAGTATTTCTCACTTCTGGGCATAGTTGTTCACACCTGTAATCGCAGCACTTTGGGAGGCTGAGGTAGGAGGATCACTTGAGCCCAGGAGTTTGAGACCAGCCTGGACAAGTGAATCCTTGTAGGTTACTGTGGGGATTGGATGAGTGAGTATGTTAAGCTCTCAGAACAGTGCCTGGCACATAGTAGGTACTCAATAAATGTTAGCTCTTATCACTATAAGAATTACTCCAACTTGTTTTTATTGAAAACTTTAATCAAATTTACAGAAAAAAAGAACTTAAAATTTGTTAGGACTGTTCTGGTTGCAAGTGACTACTCAAGTAAAGTCATCACATGGTTCCAAGTTGGGTTGTTTTCAAACAGCTGGCTCTGAGGGCCTAAAGACAGTCTCCAGGACTTGCCCTGTCACCCCATTACTTGGGTCTGTTTTTCCCTGTTGTCTTTACGCTGCAACAGCCTGGGCAACAAGTGAGACTCCATCTCTAATACATAAATAAATAAATAAATAAATAAATACATTCTCTGTAAGCACTTTTGATAAGTTGTCTGAAGAAACCTCAGACTAAAGGGACAGGAATCTCTAAGGTTCCACGAGTTTATTCTGATTTCTCTTTTCATTCTAAATAAATATTCATCTTTCTGTCTCATTATATCTTAGTATTTTCTTTCTTTTTTTTTTTTTTTTTGAGACAGAGTCCCCCTCTGTCGCCCAGGCTGGAGTGCAGTGGCTGGATCTCAGCTCACTGTAAGCTCTGCCTCCCGGGGTATACCATTCTCCTGCCTCAGCCTCCCGAGTAGCTGGGACTACAGGCGACCGCCACCTCGCCCGGCTAGTTTTTGTTTTTGTATTTTTTAGTAGAGACGGGGTTTCGCCATGTTAGCCAGGATGGTCTCAATCTCCTGGCCTCGTGATCCGCCGTCTCGGCCTCCCAAAGTGCTGGGATTACAGGCTTGAGCCACTGCGCCCGGCCTATATCTTAGTATTTTTCTTAGAGGGTACCTCAAAAATTGTATAAGCTTTGGGGGTCCACAAAACCTGGATTTGCCTCAGTCTTACTCCCTTCCAGGATCTCTTGGACCTGAGAGAAACTTAGATGAAAATGTACAGTCTCTGTCCTCATGGGGCTTGGCATCTAGTGAAGGATACAGATGGGTAAACAGTGGTAGGCTCTCCATGGTTTTCTGCATCCTGTATCACCCCGTGTGAGCATTATAGATCGTGGTTCTTACCGTATTGCCTTGTCACTGTCTGGGTTCGTCTTTGTCCCCTCTCAGAAATCCAGAAGCTTCTCAGGGGCAGGAAGTGGTGTCTTTGGTCATTGACTCTCTTGCACCAAGCAAAGAGTAAGAGAAGAATAAATGAATGTATGAATGAATGAGTAGATGAAGGAGTGGGATGAGGGCTGTAACTGATCACTGTAGGAGGTACAATCAGAGTATAAGGAAGGTGCTGTTAAATATTTCATTTTTCTTTATGGTATTCTATTTTACTTTAGATTCATGGGCATGGGATTTAAAAAGTTCCAGAAGTATATAGAACATGCATGCTGCCTTTGTCAAATAAAAAAGAAAAAGAACACAAAAGAAAACTTACTGCTCAGACCTGTAATCCCAGCAGTGTGGGAGGCCAAGGTGGGTGGCTGTTTTGAGCCCAGGAGTTCAAAACCAGCCTGGGCAACATGGCAAAACCCCATCTCTACAAAAAATACAAAAATTAGCTAGGCATAGTGGTGCACAACCTACTCAAGGGCCTGGGAGGTCGAGGCTGTAGTGAGCCGTGATCAGACCACTGCACTCCAGCCTGAGCAATGAAGTGAGACTCTCCCTGTCTCAAAAAAAAAAAAAAAAAAAAAAAAGATAAAGAAAAGAAAACTTACGTATTTATTACATTACACATTATATCAACCTTACCTGGGAAGATTTTTGGCTTTTGTTTGTTTTTTTAATGTAAATGCCTGGGCCTTGCTTTAGGAATACTCAGTCAGAATTTCTATAGTTGAGGCTGGACTCTCAAATTTTTAAAAAGCCATAAATAATGCTGATGTTCACCATTCGTTAAAATCACTAGATTTAAACTATGTAATAATTCTATATACCAAGAATGATATTGCACCATGTTTCTATCTGTTGCTTTTGCCATCTCTTCTTCTTTTTCTAGTATTAATGGAAATTAACACTAGAATCAACTCTCAGTTGATGTGGTTTGGGTCAGGGTGACCCTATGTCCTCACACCCCCTCAACCACTCTGCTACCCCATCTGGCTCCAGAGGTGGAGCTGAGACCCAGTTCTGGGCCATCTTATGTCCCATGCCTCTGGCCACAAAGATTGGCTCAGAGCCAGGCACAAGATGTCAGTTAGTCCAGGAGCCTCCAGCCTGAAATCCTTGTGGGATATTTTGGGAAAGGGAAGCCCTCTTTCCACTGGGGTGGCCAGATGATAGGAGGTCAGTCTGGGGCTGTGAGAGTGCCTGTTGGAGTGTGAAGACAACAGAGAAAAACAGATCCAAGTAATGGGGTGACAGGGCAAGTCCTGGAGACTGTCTTTAGGCCCTCAGAGCCAGCTGTTTGAAAACAACCCAACTTGGAACCATGTGATGACTTTACTTGAGTAGTCACTTGCAACCAGAACAGTCCTAACAATTTTTATTGAGTTCTTTTTTCTGTAAATTTGATTAAAGTTTTCAATAAAAACAAGTTGGAGTAATTCTTATAGTGATAAGAGCTAACATTTATTGAGTACCTACTATGTGCCAGGCACTGTTCTGAGAGCTTAACATACTCACTCATCCAATCCCCACAGTAACCTACAAGTGAGTACATGCCTCTTTTACAGATAGAGAAACTGAGGCACTTAGTGAGCCCCACTTCCATCAACTCTGTGTTCAACATGCTTCCTGTTTTCGGGTCAGGGAAATATTACAAAGACTTTGCCTATTATTTGAGAAGCCACCATTTAAGTGAGTGATTGTACTTTTATGGGGTCAAAGTATATTGCTGCTTCGAGAAGTGTCTCACTTTAACCTTGAGAGGATAAGACAGAATGATGGCCACTACCACTCAGGATCACAAAGGAAAAGTGGTGGTAGGCTGGTATCACACGAGGAAGTCTTTTTGTGCAGAAGAAAGGTTAGAAGGATTCTTTCTCTCTGCAAGATTAACTAAACAATTGAGGACGGCACACTACTCTCAGAAATTTAGACTCCCGAAGAAGGAAGATGAATGAGGAAATAACAGCACGTTGCCATGGTAGAGGAGATGGGGAGTTGGCTCCTGTGCTATCTCCTGGCAACCATTTGACAAGGAGCCGCACTTGACTTTGAATTACAGGCAAGGAAGCTGCCACTCGGGGATCATCTGTAAGGGAACTTTAATCAAGCTTACCTTGGTGCCTCCAGAGAAGCCCAGATGCATTAATAGAAAATAAATACAATTTCAGGTGCCTCTCAGTGGGCCCCTTCCTCAGTCTGACTAGTTGTGAAAGCCATGGAGGCTTTGCTTATGGAGAACCTTCTGCTTCAATTTTCTGAAAGCAGCGTGCCGTATGCCAAGGAGGATTTGCTCTTGTTTGCAAATACCTTCACCCCAGGGACCAAACCACGGGGGTGGTAGAATCTGGGATACCTCCTGGAATGGAGTTGCCAAAAATCTTACCCTTGTCCAATAAAAGGAGCAAACCCCTCATTTGGAAAGAGGAGCACTGTGTGTGGTGAGTAGGGCAACCAATTCAGCTGGCTTACTTGGGACTTTTCCAGTCTTAGCACTGAAAGTCCAAGTGCCAGGAAACCTCTCAGTCCTACACAACCAGGAATGGTTTGCCAATACCGTCCCTCTATTCAAAGGGAAAGTCCACATCCCAGGCATCCTACTCTGTTTGGGCTGCTAAAACAAAATACCATAGACTGGGTGGCTTAAGCAACAGACATTTATTTTTCACAGTTCTGGAGGCTGGAAGTCCGAGCTCAGGCTGCCTGCTTCTTCAGGTTCTGGTGAGGGCTCTCTTCCCAGCTTGCAGATGGCTGCTTTCTTCCTGTGTCCTACATAGTGGAAGGAAAGAGAGTGAGAGAGAAAGTTCTCTAGTCTCTTCTTATAAGAGCACTACAATCCCATCATGAGGACTCCAAACTCATGATCTCATCTAAATTGAATTACCTCCCAAAGTGTTGGGACCTCAACATGTGAGTTTTGGGGGCACATATTCAGTGTCCCCAAACTGGTACAGTCGATCATCTGTGGATGACCCACCTTCCCCAGTGGTCATCTTTCATACTGCTTTATTAGAAATAGAGAATGTACTCTGAGCATACAGATATGTTTACTTTCTTTTTTGAATCTCCCATAGGCTAAGCCCACTGTGACTAAATCTCAAAGGGGCAATTATCTGCTTGCATAGAAACGAAATATCCTGTCCACCTTACAAACACAGTCTCAAACACACCTCAAGCTTCACCTGCTCTAAGTTCTTATTGGCCGGGAGTGGTGGCTCATGCCTGTAATCTTAGCACTTTGAGAGGCCAAGGCAGGAGGATTGTTTGAGGTCAGGAGTTCAAGACCATCCTGGGAAACACAGCAGAACCCCGTCTCTATTCTAAAAATAAAACAACAACACTTTTTTTAAAAAAGAAGTTCTTCTTGATCCTTTCACCTCTCCTTGAGCAGAGTCCGTGTTCTCTTTTCAAGGGCCAAGCACATAGTAGGTGCTCAATAAATAACCCAGCAAGTAAAATTTTCTCTAATTATGCATGTCTTCAAAGTTCCTTAGTTGCTTGTGTAGCTTTTACAGTCTTATGGCGGTCAGTGGTATCTTCTCAACTCAGAGGCCAACATATGTGTGCCTGTTCTCTGACAATAACTCATAGTGCTGGGTGAGGATGGCTTTAGCGATACCCTTTTCAGCCAACTAGTCTTTGCCAAGGCATGGCAATTCCAAGCTGACTAATGCCTCTGGGCCAGGTTTTGACTTTCTGACCCGTGGAATAAAGATACCACAGAACAGGAGTTCTCAACCTTGGCTGCACATTGGAATCATTTAGGAGCTTTAAAAAAATAAATAAATAACCAGCTCCTACCACAACCAACCTATGGGGCCTGAATGCCATCATTTTGGAAAGCTTCTTAGGTTTTTCCTGTGAGTAGCCAAGGTTGAAAACCACTGGCCTAAAGGATCTTTAAGGACAAGGATAAACTATAGGAAGGAATTATTCTGGGAAAGCTTATCTGTTCTCAGACTAAAATTCACAGATACCAGCAGTGCTTGAGTCAAAAAAAATCTTGTTTTCTGTTTTAAAATATACTGTACTTATTTTTAATTATGGAAATTATATACAAATTACCTTCGTAAGGCTTCAAATGATTTAGAAATTTGTAGGTAGATTAAAAAGGCAAAAATTCCTTCTTGCCCACCCTGCAGTGGTAACTCTCTTGTTGGGATAGGGTATATCCATTCAGATCTTTCCATTGCTATTATATTTGAATATGTTTGTATAAAAATATATTTTTCATAAATGCAGTCATGCTTTTTATATTCTTCTCAATTTTTTTTCTCCATAATGACTCCATCTTCTAGGTATTTCCAAGCTACCATATCTCTGTCTACTTCATTCATTTTCATTGCTGCCTGGTGTTTGTAAGATGAATGTTTCGTAGTTGATATCACCATTCCCTTGTTTGTTTCCAGAGATTTGCTGTAACAAACACTGCTGCCCTCAACATCAGATTAACACTATTCCGTGCCACACTCAAGTGGATTTGATAGAATAGAAACCTACTAGAGGTTTGCTGCATGCATATTTAAAAAATTGATAGAAACAGCCAAATTGCCTTTTAAAAGACCATGGATTTACATTCTTACCAACAGCTCTCAGTGAACACTGCCCCGGCCCCCACCCCTCTGGGGGCCTTTGCACATGCCATGCTATTACCTCTACTGGGATTCTTCTTCCTTCCTCATCTTTCAGATCTCAGTTCAAGTCCTGCTTTCTCACCCCCTTGTAGGACCATTCTTTTGTGTCCTAAGCTGTTAGGACATCAAGCTCTTTTCCTTCAGAGTGTTTAGTGTGTATATTTACTTTAATTTGGGGATTGTTTGGTTCACATCTGGCTCTTTGTACTGTTTTAACTGTCTCTGTGGCCCTCCCCCAGGCCCATTCTTCACCCTTCTCTGTGCCCCAGAGGTTGACCCTGGACTCGCTTGCCACCTGGCTTCCTGTTGGGTTTAGCCACAGGAAGCACTGGCAGGTGATCTGGAGGGCTGTGACTGATACATCCTCCGGTTCTAGAAGGCGTTGCAGAATGTAAGTGATGTTATTATAGGGGCTACTGCAAATTTCATTTAATACTTTAAAACATCATACACAAACTTCAGTACTTCATGATGAGTCCCATGACAGTCCATTATACCTTAGAAGTCCCACAACAGAGAAGTTTGAGAACTAGGATAAGGTTATCGAATAGAAACTTCCAAACTGACAGCCAAATGAGGGGCTTTTAGATACAGATGATTCTTCTTATAATTGACAGTTAGATTCTATATAGTAGCAGCAAATGCTGAATTTGCAAATCTTGAACAATTGCTTGTAAGAGAAATACAGGGCTAAATTCCTATAGCTTCTGGTCACAACATTTTTGTCAGCCAATAAATCTACAACCTTGTTTTGTGTGTATTTCTGTTTAAAGACATCTTTAATATACAGTGCTGTCTTGCTAATGTTGAACTCATGGCCAACAGCAATGCAACTCATGCCTGAACAAAGCTTATCTAACACATGCTATTTTCCCTACAGGGCACATCACAGCCCTTTTGTGCTTAGGAACCCAAGGCAACACTTCAGCACACACTTGGAGGCCATTTTCTTTTCTTTTTTTTTTTTTTTTTGAGACAGAGTCTCGCTCTGTCACCCAGGCTGGAGTACAGTGGCGTGATCTCGGCTCACTGCAAGCTCCGCCTCCCGGGTTCACGCCATTCTCCTGCCTCAGCCTCCTGAGTAGCTGGGACTACAGGCTCCTGCCACCACGTCCAGCTGATTTTTTGTATTTTTAGTAGAGACAGGTTTCACTGTGTTAGCCAGGATGGTCTCGATCTCCTGACCTCATGATCTGCCTGCCTCGGCCTCCCAAAGTGCTGGGATTACAGGCATGAGCCACCGCACCGGGCCGGAGGCCATTTTCAACAGCAAAATCACAGACAAAAACTCCACAAATGTGGCAGTAAATAGGTAACAGAAAGGATACTTATTTGCAGCTGAAACAGGAAGGCAGAGTGTGGCTAGTTTGACCTCAGCTGGGAACAGGTGGATGGGGAGCCTCCAATTTTTGCTGCTTATGCATGCCTGCAAATGACCCACAAACACGGGCAAGTATTCATTTGGAGGCTACAAATACATTTTAGCAAGTAGGTGAATGCACAGATACAGAATCTGCAAACAATGAGGGTAGTTTGTATTTTGTTTGACCAGCATGGTGATGCAAAGAAAAAAAGAAATGGAACGGGAATGACTGGGGCTGAGGGAAGCCTTCTGGAGCTGGCCACAGTTCCCACAACTCCCAGCTGTTTCCTGCGGACTGCCTCACACATTTACATTCCCTCCTGCGGACTCCCTCACACATTTACATTCCCTACACGGACGGTGGCAGCGTGAGTCTGGGGCACCTGGCGGGCGTTGCCAGACGTAAAGCGCCCCTTCTGTCAGAGGGCAGGTCTGAGAAACCATTCACTGTTACCTCCATCCCAGTGAAGTGGGGTAATGAGCATCCAGGGAAGCGGACGTGGAGCGTGAGAAAATCAGGGAAAACAGTGCAGCCTGTGGGGGGAGGGCAGAGATGAGCTATTGGCTGTCCTGGTGGGGTTGGGTGTGACTTACGCCTCTCAAGGAGTCCAAGTCCACGCGTCACCATGGAGGCACTGCCTGGCTTCTGCCTCCCAGAGCCCCAGCTGCTCCCTCCATGTAGGCAGTGAAGGTGAGGCCTGGGCCAGCTGACGCTCTCGCTCTGCCCTAAGGACATTTGCCTGCAGTTTCAGGTGAGTGACCTCACCTGAGCCAGCAGAACTTGGGGGAAGGCCATGGGTCAAACAAGTTCCCATCATCTATTCACAGATGATGAGGGCTGAGTTTTCCAGAGACCTGAAATGTGTCTGTTGGGCACACAAGTTTAAATTTCTAGTCATGGGAGGGGAAATCTTTTTGATCAATTGTTTTTTCTTTATTGCCAGGTAAAATGACACTAAACATAAAATAGCATAGCATCACTCTGTCACCCAGGCTGGAGTCTTGCTCTGTCACCCAGCCTGGAGTGCAGTGGTGTGATTTCAGCTCACTGCAACCTCCATCTCCTGGGTTCAAGCTATTCTCCTGCCTCAGCCTCCCAAGCAGCTGGGACTACAAGCATGTGCCACCATACCTAGCTAATTTTTGTGTTTTTAGTAGAGGCGGGGGTTTCATCATGTTGGCCAGGCTGGTCTCGAACTCCTGGCCTCAAGTAGCCCCCCTGCCTCAGCCTCGCAAAATGCTGGGATTACAGGTATGAGCCACCGCGCCCAGCCGTAGCATCACTCTTAACACAGTACTATTTTGAACTAGAGTGATTTCCTCAGGGCCTGAAGACTCCTACACTGAATGCCTCCTGCTATTTTCCTTTTATTTGTTGCGTTTTTGTATGTTTTAGCTGATCAGTAATTCCTGTTTCCTGCTGTCAACATTCTGGTGAAGTCCAGAAAAATAGCAAGAACAGACTTAGCAAAGTAGGCCTGAGCTTTTTACGTCTACAAAAGCAGGAAATATTGTTTGGAAGCTCTAGAGTGCTGCAGCAGGTCTGCTTGCTGACTGAGTTCCAGGGAAGTCTGCCAGGGAAGTATTGCCCCTTGGCCTAGGCTATGCTGTGTCCTGGTCAGGACTTTCAATGCTAAGATGAAAATCTATACTCCTTCAACTTTCTCCTGCTTCTGGTCTTCAAGTGACAAACCCACTGCCTTTTGCCACGCTGTGGTCTTTATATTCTGATTGACAATCTTCACATGCACAGCTCCTGGCCAGCATGGGTTTTGGGGCCACTCTCTCTTCACTGCTCACTTACTGTCTGATGCAGCTGTTGAGGTTGGTGCTGCTGGCCAGAGATGGTGAACCATAGCCCAGAACTAAGTGTATCATTCAGAGAAGGACAAAGTAGGTGGAAAGCAAAGCTCACTGGGCGGGAGATACAGGGCTGGCAGAGCTTTCTCCTGAGAAGCTAGAGAAAGAAGATAGCAGGAAAGCAACTGTCTTAGTCTGTCCGGGCTACCATTACAAAATACCATAGACCAGGGGGCCTATAAACAACAAGAATTTGTTTCTCACAGTTCTGGAGACAGGGAAGTCCAAGCACAAGGCAGATTCTGTTGTGTGGTGAGGGTCCACTTCCTGGTTCTTAGGTGGCACTTCTCGCTCTGTGTTCACGTGGAGGAAGGGGCAAGCTCGCCCTCTGGAGTCTCTTTTAAAAGGGCACTAGTCTCATCCATGAGGGTTTTGCTGTCATGACCTAATCACCTCCCAAAGGCCCCACCTCCTAATACCAGCATCTTGAGGGTTAGGATTTTAACATATGAATTTTAGGGGGACATAAACATTCAGCCTATTCCAGTAAACTCAGACTGCCTGAACCATCTGAAGCAGTTTCTGGAACTCTTCATGAGGTACTATTTCCAGGAAAATAAATTGTCTAGCAATTTCACAAACAGTAAAACAAAGACAAAAGTTTTCTTGCCTAGAACTAATGTTGAAATTCTGCCTTGCGTCAGCATCCTACTACAAGCAAACTCCTCATGGATTAAAAGTGTCCTCCCTATCTCTGGGGATGACACCAGTGGCCCATAGACCTACTCACCCAGGCCAGAAGACAGGGGCCCACACAGATATGGCCTTTCCCTCACTCCCCACAGCAGATCTGTCAACAAGTTCCATCACCGCAATCCCCCAATATCACTGGTGTCTTTCCACCTCTACCACTGCCTTGTTTCAGATTCTGGTCTCCGACATTTCATACCTCACTCTCACCAGAAAGACCTTCCTAAAAAACTAATGGGATCATATGTGCCCTTGCACATTGCCAACCAGACAAGCCTAATTTCATTAGCATGGCATGTTCATCTCTTCTTGAGCTCACCTACAAAACACATGCCAGTAGTCCACTAGTGACCCTTCACCAGGCTTGCCTGGGAGTGCCCACGCAGGTGTTAGAGAGAGAAAGGCTTGGTTCTGTACCTCAGATTTGCCACCTACTAATGGTGTGACTCAGACAACTCACTTAACATTTCTGAGACTCAATGTTCTCATCTGTAAAATAGAGATAATAATATTTAGCTTCACTACTTACCAAACTGTTCATACTGGCTCCTTTTGAGAAATGCAATCAGGGTCAGTGTGAAGAAGGGGCTTACGTTTTATACAACCTTAAATTGTTGACTTCTTTAGTAAGAATATGCATTGCTTTATACCAGTAAAAGTGTTCAAGGAATGAAAAAAGTCTGGTAGAAGTTGCATAGCCTGGTGTTAGATTCTGGAGCCAGGCTGCCTGGTTTAAATCCAGCTTGCCCACTTACTTGCTGTGAGACTGTGGGCAAGTTATTCAAACTTTCTGTGCCCGCTCTACTGATTTGTAAAACAGTGCTTAGCTCGTAGGGTTGTTGTAATGATTAAATATGTAACATACATGACATGTTTGGAATAGTGCCGGCACATGCATGCTGCATATGAGTTTGTTGTTATTAGTAATGTATGGTGAAACACAGCAAGTGAGTCATACCTCTCTGGTGTCCTCTGCCCTCCCCCGTAGATTTCATAGGGTTGCTATGAGGATTAAAAGGGGCGTATACGAGTGGCAGCTGGGTCATGTTGCCCACACGGTACCTGCTGAATAAATGCTAGTTCCCCTCCATTCTGCTTTCCTTTTCTTTCCAGGCTCAGTTCAAGGACTTTTCCTTTGGAAGGACTTTCCTGACCCCGAGGCTGAGGCTGTCTTGGCCACCCCTGTGTTTTCCTATATTAGGACACTTTGCACAAGGCAGCGGCATTGCTGGTTTACTTCTCTGTTCTGCACCAGACCCTAGGAACTTTAACGGTAAGGATGGTCTTAACTTAGCCTTCTAGCAAGCATTTCTAGCGCTTGGCACAGTACCTGGCAAACAGTAGGAGCTCAATCCATATTGTTTGTACTTTGCATGAAATAATACGACCTCCACCTTCAAGCAGTTTATAATGTATCTAGGGTGAAATATAAACATTCAAGAGCTTAATAAAATGTAAATACCTGTTTTCAACAATATCATGGCACTGGTACTGAGGTTGCCCTGAGGCCTTGGGACAACCGCCTCACCTCTCTGGGATGAAATTCCCTTCGCCATAAAAGGGGAGTTCGGAACATACGTTCAGGCCACGTGAAAATGCTTGGTCAACACACCGGTGCATGAGTAGCAGACTTGGGGAGAACATCCATCCATTCTGGAGAAACTCAGGGAGAAATCTACTTTGGCCTCTGTGGTTCTGTACATCTTTATGGAAAAGGCAGTATCTGAGTTGAGCTTTGAGGGGGTGGGCAGAGATTAGGGAAATGGGGAGGAAGGCAGACTATTTCAGGCAGGATAATATCTTGAGAAGAAAAAAGTTTAAAGGAAATGAAGAGACAGATGGGAAAGAATCTTTTTTCTTTTCTTTTCTTTTTT
>NW_016809075.1:2286123-2343658 GCF_001698545.2 Rhinopithecus bieti
TTCTTTTTTTTTTTTTTTAATTTTTTGTCCAAAAAGAGGAATTAAAAGAAAAAGCACATTGTCTTGTGAGTACTGGCATTTTATTTCCACTATTACCTTTGAAGTAAAGGAAGGGAAACACGAACTGGAGGCTATTTAAAACAAAACAGGGGGCTGGCACAGTGACTCATGTCTGTAATTTCAGCACTTTGAGAGGCCAAGTTGAGAGGATTGCATGAGGCCAGGAGTTATGATTGTGTCATTCCACGGCAGCCTGGGTGACAGAGACTCTGTCTTGCTTTTTTTTTTTTTTTTTTGGAGACAGCGTCTTTCTCCGTTGCCCGGGCTGGAGTACTGTGGCTTGAATATGATTCACTGCAGCCTCAACCTCTTGGGCTCAAGTGATCCTCCCACTTCAGCCTCCTGAGTAGCTGGGACTACAGGCATACGCCACCATGCCTGGCTAATTTTGTATTTTTTTGTAGAGACGGGGTTTGCCATGTTGCCCAGTCTAGTCTCAAACTCCTGGGCTCAAGCAATCTGCCTGTCTCAACCTCTCAAAGTACTGAGATGATAGGCATGAGCCACAGCACCCAGCCAAAAACTTTTTTTAATTTAAAAAAAAAAAAAAAAAGAGTCAGGAACACAGAGGTCTGCTCAGACCTGGAGAAAACTGTGATTCTAAAATTTGATAAGAAGTAAAATTAATTTTTTAAAAAAACAGCACACTAGAGTTTAAAACAAGCAAGCAAACAAAAACAGTAGGTGCAAAGATAATTGAGCTAATAACCAAATGTTCTTGTTGCTTTGGAATTTAACTTAATAAAATGAATTTTAATTTTCAAAATCCATGACTCAGTATAAAGGTCTTTAAGAAAGAAAACACTAACACTTAGTTGTTTTGTACTCAACTTTCAAGAACTGAAAGTGGCATAAAAAACATTTGAAAAGTACCCGTATTTTCTAAGTTTTCTACAATGTGGCATTACTTGAGTGATTTATAAAAGTTCTAAAATAAAAATAAAACCTAGTTACGATAACCTCTGAATTTTTTGAGCCCATATTCTCCCTCTTCTGGTTCATTTGCCTTCTATATGGCAATAGCCCAAAATATAACAATACAAAGGAATCCTAATTGCAACTGCGGGTCCTGTAGCATCTGTTTATGTGTTTGTACCTTGTCTAGATTTTTGTCATGCTGCAGAGTATGACAAAGATAACAGTAAACTTAAATACCATCACTTCTTAGTTTAACCTTTAACCAGTGCCAGTGCTGAGTGACAGGGATCTGTTATTAATGGATATTGCCCCCTAGTGGAAAATTCACAGGTCCATTCACATTTGGGACAGCTACTTGGCCACAGTGCAATTTTCAAACCACTCTGTTATGCAAGCGAGATGAAACTCCCCAGTGTCAAGCTGTTCTGTCAAACCTGGCTGTGGTAGACAGAACATTATTTTCCACCCCCAACCCACCAAAGACGTCTGTGTCCTAATCCCCAGAACCTGTGAGTATGTTACCATACATGGCCAAAAGGAGTTTGCAGATGTCATTAAGTTAAGGGCATTGAGATGGGCAGTTACCCTGGATTATCCAGGTGGGCCCAATGTAATCAGAGGGTCCTATCAAGAAAGAGGTAGGAAGGCCAGAGTGAGAGAGGAGATAGAACAGAAGCAGAGAGAGAGAGAGAGCGAGCTGAAAATACTTTGATGCTGTCTCTGAAGATGGAGGAGGGGACCACGATCCAAGGAACACAGCCAGCTTCATAAAGCTAGAAAAAGCAAGGAAACAGATTCTCCCCTAGAGCCTCCAGTAGGAACCCAGGCCTAGTGACACCTTAATTTTAGCCCAGTGAGACCCATTTCAGAGTTCCGACCTCTAGCACTGTAAGATAATAAGACTGTGTTGTTTGAAGCCACCAGGCTACTGGTGATTAGTTACAGTGGCCATAGGAACGAAGGCACTAGTTTTTGAGAAAAGGGAAAGCCGCTATGGGGCATGCTGCCAGGAGACCTAAAACCCTGACCCTGGTGCTGTTGCTTTTGTGTTAATCATCCAGGAAGAACGTGAACCAAATTCTTGAAAGTCATGACACTGTGAAAATGCATTTAAAAGAAGAGCAATTTTACTCTCTCTGGCCCCACAGAGAGTCAACTAAGGTGGCATCCTTGCAAAAGTAAATGATGACAGTTACCTGACTGATGAGAATACACCTAACTGTCCTAGGGAGGGGGACCTTTTTTTGAAATAAACACTTTTTTCCTTAGGCAATAGATATATGTTACATGTGCACTCTAGAAAATTAGAAAATATAGGAAAACAGAGAATAAAAATCACCCATAACTCCACCCCTCAGGGAACCACTGTTGTAGCATTTTCTTCTAACCAGTTTTGTAATTGTCAAGAGTATGTAGCATGAGCAACGTTGAATCATTTTTTTACTTATTATATCATGAGCATTTCCAACATCACTGTAAATCCTCTGAGAATATTGCTTTTAATGATGACACAATACTC
This sequence comes from Rhinopithecus bieti, assembly GCF_001698545.2. Taxonomy (NCBI): domain Eukaryota; kingdom Metazoa; phylum Chordata; class Mammalia; order Primates; family Cercopithecidae; genus Rhinopithecus; species Rhinopithecus bieti. The sequence continues at coordinate 2,288,621 of NW_016809075.1, forward strand.
AACCATTTTCATGTTCTACGATGTACTTAATGTTGCTGTTTTTGAGCATTTAAGCTGTTTGGGATTTCCAGTATAATGAATAGCAGTGTAATGAATATTTTTATGCAAAGTCTTTGCTGAATTTTGGATTATTTCCTTAAGGTAGATAGCCAAAGATGAAATAAGTAGTTTAGAGGTTGTGGATAATTTCAAGGTCTATGAAACTTCTTGAAAAATTATTTTCCATTAGGTTTGTACCAGTTTTCTCTCCTACTAGCAGTATGATGGGCTGGGAAATCTGTGTGTAGTAATCTTAGTGGCTCTCAAAGATATTTAACTGTAACTCACCCTAAAAAACACATTTTGTATCTTAACCAAACACACACCCACACACTCATAAATGAACTGAAACGAAGCTTTCTCTTTGAACACATAATGCACTCCTCTGATGTTGTGTTTTCTTTTATCTCCTATTCGATTTTTTTAAATGCCAGCTTTAATTCATAAGTTGATTTCAAGGCCTATGAATAGGTCATGACCCAGGTTGAAAAAACACTGGTAAGATCCTGGTGGAGGACACAGCTGAGTGTGATTCACATGTGCACCTAGGAGGATCACAGGAACTACCCTTTTTAAACATATCTCAAGACTCAAATTTCCTGCCACTTCAAGAAACATGCTTTTTTGATGAAACGATCATAGCACTAGATAAAAACAACATCTGCATTGAACAGCTGACCACCTTTTAAAATCTGAATTTCGCTCTGCCTCAAAGCCTAAATGTCATTCCCATTAGTTCTACATTTTTGGATGTTTGTTAACTCAAGAAATTCTCACAGGCACACATCTTGTGATTTCTATGCATTTAATAATGGAAGATGAAGTGGCAACAACACGGAATTTTGAATTTTGTGAGATTTTGATGTAACTTCCACCTTTGGTGTTATCAACACTTTTGTGTATCTGTGAGTTCTTCTACCTAGGCTTAAAAAAAAAAATTAGACTTTCCAGCTAACATCTGGGAAAGGCGAATGAACAGCAGTGGGTTTTCAAAAATAGAGAAAAGGACATAGAAGAAAGAAAACAGGCCGGGCTCGGTGGTTCACGCCTGTAATCCCAGCACTTTGGGAGGCTGAGGTGGGCTGATCACCTGAGATCAGGAGTTTGAGACCAGCCTGGCCAACATGATGAAACCCTGTCTCTACCAAAAAGTACAAAGATTAGCCAGTGTGGTGGTGCACACCTGTAGTCTCAGCTACTAGGGAGGCTGAGGTGAGAGAATCGCTTGAACTCGGGAGGCAGAGGTTGCAGTGAGCCAAGATCAAGATTGTGCCCCTGCACTCCAGCCTGGGTGACAGAGTGAGACCCTGCTCCAAAAATAAAAAAATTAGAAAAAGAAACCACCTCTATTTTAGATAGATGTCAAATTAATTTTCTGGATTCGGTGTAAGAGAAATCCCTTCTTATGTTTAACACATGAAATTTTTTAAAAGCTAAATGTATTAAATATAAATATAAGCAAATATACTACATTCATATCGTAGACCACTTAGCTCTAAATTTTATGAGAGAGCTGAAGGACAAACATTTCATGAAACATTATATTTTGATTGGTATTCTTTCTTCTTTTCTTTTTTTTTCACTGGCAAATAAATAGAGAATACTAGAAGTAAGACAACAATGTGAAACAGTTAGACATAAAAGATTATAAAGAAGTGCCTCAAAAATTAGATCACCTTTTATTTATGATACACTTTTCCTTCAGAGAATTCAAAGCACTTCACAGACATCTTCCTTATTCATCTCCACAGTTCTTTAGTGTAAGAAACAGACAAAAGAATCTTATATCCATAGTACAGAGAGATTTAGGAGAAAAGAAGTCTTGTAGCCCAAAGACCTGCCCAGCTTCAAAAAGAAGATTGGACAAAAGGAATTTTACATTTAAAAATTCTAAATGGTTATCTTACACACGTCCTGTGCCTTCAACCACAGCGGACCCTCTGGAGTTTGAGGTTCTGAGAGCAGTGTTCATTCATTAAACATAGCACCAACTGTGTGGCCAGGCACTATTTCAAGTGCTTTTCAAATATCAACTTATTTAATGTTCATGACAACCCTAGGAAGTGGGTACTATTATTTCCATTTTACTGATGAGGAGACTGAGGCACTGAGATAAATGACTTGCTCAAGGTCACGGCTAGTCAGTGTTGGGACTGAGACAAGAGAATAGGGTCTGGAGGCAGGGAACCTAAGGCCAATTCACACTGACTTCCCAGAACTAAATCAAAAGGAAAATCCCAACTTCCCATGCCTAAGTGACAAAAGGACCCGAGGCTACTCCCTTTGCAACCCCTACCACCCCACTTTTCTGCAGGCGTATGGAAAATGGAAAGTACCTCTGATTGGTTGCTTTCTGCAACCAATCAGATGTTTGCATAGGAGTGTAACCTTTGTAACTTCACTTCAACCTCTGATTGGTCACAACCAATCAGACTGATTGTGGGCCACTACTTCATTTGCATGGGGTAAACACCAAGTAGCCAATGGGAAAGCTCTGGCAGGTATTTGGACCCCAGAAGCTTCTATAACCGGCTCCTGAGGCCCTATGCTCGGGACCTGCTCCTACCCTATGGAGTGTACACTTGTTTTCAATAAATCTCTGCTTTTGTTGCTTAATTTTTTCCTTGTTTTGTTTGGGCATTGTGAACAATTCTTTGTTCAAAATGCCGAGAACCTGGACACCCTCCACTGGTAACAGAACTAGGGTCCAAAGACTTCAAGTCTGGTCCCTTGGTCTCAATGATTATACTCTGTAAATGATTATATTCTGTGAATGAATGCTCACTCTTTTCATTGGAAAGCCACTCTTCACTGGGATTTTTTGTTGTCTGCTACATCGGGGCATATTTTTTGACATGCTCATTTCTATCAGAGAAGGAATCCTAAAGCCTGTGTGTGTCTGTGTGCGTATACGAATACACACATATATGCTCACATACATGTATGAAGCAGGATAGAAGTTTACACACTACAACTCACACACACACACACAAAGCCTGTAATTTTGTATTTACTCACTGAGCCCATCTTGCCCATGTTGAGGAAAACACTTAAAATTGTGTATTAAATTTAACTCAGTCTCCCAGTTTAAATCTGTGAATTGTGGGCAAATAGTGGATTTTTAGCCTATTTACATTCTTTCTCAAGACTGTATTTTCCCCTCTCCTTGGGCACCTGGGTATAGGTGGCAGGGGTCGGGGGGTGCCCTCTGTGGGTTGCCCCTGCTGACCACTAGATGGCCTTCGTCCTACAGGGCCATCTCTAACCATGATGTTGAGGACAAATAGGTCCTCGCTAGAATTTTGGATGTCACCACAAAAGATGAAGGTCCCTGCTACACCCTTCAGTCGTAAGACCTTATGCTGTGGGGCCTCCTTTTTTTGATGCCCAGCTTCATCTGGTCCGCCAGTTTTCTTAGTATTTCCACATCCCCTCCTGGAGCCCTGCATGCACCAAGTAGACTGTGGTCCACTGGGACCACCAACTCCACTTGAATGAAGCTGGTCCACCACTTCCCTATAGCATCATTGCCCAGTGTGGGACTTTCTTTCCTACAGCCTCCTCATGCATAGAACCCCCAGTGTTCTCAGATTTCTTCAAACGTAAGAGTGGGCTCATTACACCTCTTCTGGAAGTTTCCACCCCTCAGGACAAGCCATTTGCATTTGATCTTTTGCCCCCTTTCCTCTTCCCTTTTCAAATGTTCCCCCTTTATCCAAGTTCTTTCCTTCTCTATGATCGAAGCTTTGTTTCTTTTTATTTAAATGGAAGGTTTCAGAATTTAGAAAACACCATTGTCATTCAACAAAGCCCAGTTTTCAAGATTATTATCTTCATCATGGTCTTCAAATCTACTTGAAACTTAAAACTGAGCTATGATTTCTTTGATCTCAGTGGTGTCCACCCTCTCTCTGAGGCAAAGAAGGTCACTGCTTCAACAAGTGCTCAGCAACATGATTTACTGGGAATGATAAACAGCATTCCTTGATTCAAGTACCAATACTAGAGAATAATGAGCCTTCAACTTAAAAATCTTAATTATATCGGCCAGGTGCGGTGGCTCACACCTCTAATCCCAGCACTTTGGGAGGCCAAAGCAGGTGGATCACGAGGTCAGGAGTTCGAGACCAGCCTGGCCAATATGGTGAGACCTCGTCTCTACTGAAAAATACAAAAATTAGCCAGGTGTGGTGGTGTGCACCTGTAGTCCCTGCTACTCAGGAGGCTGAGGCAGGAGAATCGCTTGAACCTGGGAGGTAGAGGTTGTGGTGAGCAGAGATCGTGCCACCACACTCCAGCTTGGGGGTGACAGAGTGAGACTCTGTCTCAAAAAAAAAAAAAATCTTCATTATAGACTACTTATAGGAGCAGAATAATATTAGGGGTAAATATAAGTGAATGGGTTCTTTTTAAAAATCACACAGTAAACTACTGCCATGCCCCTGCCTCCTGTCTTTCTTCTCTACTGCAGTCTGTCCTCGATGCCCTTTAACAAAATATTTTTGTAATAAGTTCCTTCTGTGCTTAAAATCTTTTGAATTCCTATCACCTTCACATTAAGTTCAATATTCTCTGTGATCTGGGCACTGCCTGGAGCTTCAGCTTTCTCTGATGCTACCCCGACCACTCCATCCTGCACCCTCCCCACCCAGTGCATCTTATGCCCCACCTGCCAAAGAGCTTAATTCCCTGCAGACTCCCCTGAGCCCCCCACAGTCACAATGGCAATCCCTCACACATGCTGCCATCCCGCTTGAATGCCTTTCATCCTGCTCCTCCACCCTGGCCACTTGACTTATTCTTCAAGACTCAGATCAAGTGATCACCCCCCGGAAGATCGTCCCTCAAGCCTTGATGTATTGTGATGTGTCTGATCCAAGCAGCCTGATGACCCTCTAACCTAGTATTTAGCAAGCTGTGTTTTAATTATCTATCTCTAAAGTATTTCAGGCATCCACATATCTTAAATGCCATTATTTCACCAACGAGAATGTGTATCTAACCATGAACTGCATTAATCAACAAGTCACCAATTTCATCATTCAACAGGAATTTTTGACATTCACCATCCTAATTGTCAAAGCATTGATGGAAATACGATCAGAAGCATGTGTTGTGGCCTTTCTGATGTAAAGCCAACTGATCACCCCTAGAACACATGTGTTTGATTAAGACAACTGACATGCTCGGAGATGACATTTGAACCATCTAGCACATATGTCTAGCACACCTGGTCTATGATGAAATGTTGAAAGCAATTTATAGACATAGGGACATGCTCTTCGCGATGTCAAGAACATCTGTTCCAAAAGCTCTCTCCTGCTGTTGCCAAAGTCCCTGCTTCCAAAATGGACTTCTAGAGCAGCTTTGGGCTAAATATGAACATAGGTCTTCTTGACCTCTATGACACACTTCGTCACCTGGCCTTGAAGCAATATTGCCCACAAAGTAACCACCAGCCCTTATGGTACCTTTGTGCAGATTAGAAAAATGCCCCTTCCTCCAGGTGGGTGCAACCAGTGCCAGACATTTCAATGAGCAGGGAATGAGCTGGATTTGCATGCCCACTTGCCCCGCTTGGCCAGGTGGCCTTGTGTGGAGTGGAGAAAAGTCCCTGACTATCCATGTATAGACTCCCATAAAAACCCTCAGAAAAAAGAACTCCTTTAACTTTTTCCTTCAGCTCGTTGTCTTTTGCAAGCAAACCTCCAAGTGCATCCTCCCCTTCATAGCACACACATACATATACCCTAGTGAAATGTGAAAAGGCAACCACTCATCCCCACAGGAACAAACAATCATCCAGGCAAATGCTAGTCTCAGTTCGTAGACAGCCAAGAAAGACTGTGCTTCCTCTCTCATGCTGTGCCCCTCATTTCCCCTGTTCCCTTGAAAAACAAAGTAGAAGCTTCAGAGAAAAACAATCTAGTCTTGTGACTATGTATATAATAAAATAGAGCATTAAAAATTGACTTCAAGTCGATGGGACCATGTATCACTTAGGATGCTTTTGGTGGGAATGAACAGACCCATCTCAAAATGGCTACAACTATAGGGGAATGTATTGTCTCACTCAGCAAGAAGTCCTGAGGTAGAGCAGCTGCAGGGCCAATTAGTCCAGTGGCTCAAACAACATTCTCTAAAGGCCAGGTTCTTTTCACCTTTCCCCTTTGTTATCCTCACATATCAGCTTAGCGCCCTCTCTGTTACAAAGTGGTTGCCATTGTTCCTGGCTTCACATACAGACATGAGCGTGTCCAGCAGAATAATAGGAGCTTTTTGTTTAATGTTCTTTTTGGTTCCCCACTCCCCAGGGAACTGAAGATTTCCCTTCTAGTTCTTAGCCAGAACTCTGTTCCATGCCCACACCCAAATGAATCACTTCCAGGGAAAAGGGATCACCAGGCCTGGCTTTAGGCACTGCCACCATTCACCCTTGGAGCTAGGATGAGGAAGGAGGGTTTTTGTCAGGGTGCTTAAGGAAGTGAGTCAAGTTCAGGGCGGCTGGTGTGGAGCATGCAGAGGAGTGATGCCCTGGCCTGTCATGCCGTGGTGAGGAGTTGGCCTTTATCCTGCCTGTCACACAGAGGCATTTAGTATCTGTTTGTAGAAATAATTTTGAAACTACAATCTTTAAATAAAAGTTGTCTTCCATTCACACCCTGCTCTCCACTGTGTCTCTTCTGAAGATGCCGAAGTGGAAAAGGATGAGATCGCTTATCTTGTGCTTTTGCATTTCCGTGGGGAGGATTCCCCTTTCGAAGTGACAGGGAGATTATCTGATGAAGTCATTTACAAGAGCAGGGCTCAGGCACTCATCTGGGACCCACATGCACGTTTCTTTCAGAGGCCACACCTGGGCCCAGCAATGGTTCTAATCCAAGAAGGCCTCATCCCATGGGGCTGGGACATCCATGCCATCCCCAGGCCCCAGCAGGCCTTCCTCCTCATTAAATGTTGTTGTTGAGGCAGCTTTGGGAAGCATCTACGTTTTTCCCCAAAGAGAGTTACTCACATTTTCCCAAATTAAACTTCTCACCCCAGGTAATTTTTATTTTGAACCCTCTTTAGGCCCTGAACTGTGACTTTTAGTCTCTGTACTTCAGGTTCTATTTTAGTATGCATTGCAAATGTCAAGGTAATGATATGTGATTCCTTTTCGGGAACAGTGTGGAAGATGCTAATGGAGAAGTGTGTCACCAGATGACCCCCTGAGGTCCCCAGAAGAAACATGCACAGAGAGGGAACCCACTTCCACCGGGCTGGCCTCCTGAATAGGGATGGGAAGTCGTGTTTGCTGTGACTGTACTCTAGGCCAGGGGCTTTGCAGCCATTTAGTCTGCCCAAGAGACCTGACGTGGGCATTACCATTTCTATTGTTCAGACATGGAAACTGAGTCTGAAAGAAGTTAAAGAACTTGCTCAAGGGGGAATTTGAGCCCAAATGTGCTGCCTCTAAAATCCATGCTTTTATCAGTGCATTGTGCTGGGCTCTGGCAGGAGTGAGTAAGGCTAAGTGTGCTCAATTCATTGTGGTAAGAGGCGCTGACCTCCATGGAAAGGAAAACCCTGAGCCTGGGGCCCCTGGGGCCATGTCACACTTTCAACTTGTCCTGACCTGAGCATCTGGGATGATGAGGCAGGGAAGTGGGCAAGGTGTGTGTGTGGCTGGGGAGGGTCACAGCAGATCTTGCCCCACACCCCTCCTCCATTTTTGAATCAGTAGTTAGAGCAGCTGCTCCCTGGGGACTTTCACTTTGGGCCTCACATTGAGGGGGGGAGGGGAAGAGCAGGCTAAAAGACAGGCAGGGCATGAGGTCTGAGCCTCGCGCCAGGTCAGAAATAGAAAGGTGACACCTCCCTTCTGAATGAGATGTTCTGGGAGCTTAAGAAGACAAAATGAATTCCTGAGATTTATTTTTTCCCGTTTTGTCTGAAACAGTTTTCTCTTTCCACTGAGAAACCACTGCTGAATAACCTTCCCTGAACCTCACAGTTTGGATAAGGAAACAAATTTCCTGCTGCCACGGCAACAGCCTCTCACTTACTCAACTGCAGAGTGGGGGGAAGCCCTGGGCAGCAAGGTCTGTGATGCACCAGACAGTCGCCCCAGCGAAGGGCCCATTTACCGGTGTATTCACCACGTGCCAGGGACCCACGTCAGAAACCCAGGCTCCCTTATCTGCTCAACAGATGGCCAAGCCACATGGCCACATGGCCCAGGGCAGGGCACTGAGAATTCTTATGCAAAACCAAGCCTCCCTGGGCAGGAAGCCTGAACTGGGGATAGTGATGGATGGTGAGTCTCCACCTTTTCTCCCAGCCAACCTCCTAGGGGGGCTGCCTGTTTCCCTTCTCACATTCTCTTATAAAATAGAAAAGCCAAATCAACTCATACTTTTTGGGCAGGGCACTGTATGACATACAAAATGTATACTCTACATTGGCAAGAGTCCGAAAGAAAATATGTCAAATGGTTAAGAACAATTATTTGTGATTAATGAGATTATAAGCAATTTTAATTTTTGATGTTTATTATGTTTTCTTCACAAGTCTCTACATTGAACATGAAATACTTTCCTACTAAAAAAAGAAAACAGAAATTAATTCTTTTAGAAACAGAACAAAACAAACACTAAGAAATACAGTCAGTTTTCCCCTTCCATTCTCAGTGTAGAAGGGCAGGTGTAAGTAGATCTGGCCCAAGCTGTGGCCCAGACGTGGCCCATTGTTCTGTCAGAGGCGTTTGAATCGCAGCACCTGCATCTTGAATAACAGCTGGATAAAATGAGGCTAAGACCTGCTGGGCTGCATTCCCAGGACGTTAGGCATTCTTAATCTCAAAACGAGCTAAGAGGTGGGTAGGTCTGGCATCACAAGATACAGGCTATACAGCCCCTGCTGATAAAACTGGATGCAGTCAAGAAGCTGGCCAAAACCCACCAAATCCAAGATGGCCATGAAAGCAACATCATCACTGCTCATTCTACGCTAATTATAATGCAGTAGCATGCTAAAAGACTCCTACCAGTGCCATGACAGTTTACAGATGCCATGGCAACACCCGGAGTTACCTTATAGAGTCTAAAAGAGGGAGGACCCTCAGTTGGGGGCAATCCCCACCCCTTTCCCCGAAAACCTCATGAAAGATCCACCCCTTGTTTAGCATATAATCAAGAACTATCCATAAAAATAGCCAACCAGCGACCCTCAGGGCTGCTCAATGGAGTAGCCATTCTTTTTTTTTTTTTGAGACAGAGTCTCGCTCTGTAGCCCAGGCTGGAGTGCAGTGGCGTGATCTCAGCTCACTGCAAGCTCCGCCTCCCGGGTTCCCGCCATTCTCCTGCCTCAGCCTCCCGAGTAGCTGGGACTACAGGCGCCCGCCATCTCGCCCGGCTAGATTTTGTATTTTTTAGTAGAGACGGGGTTTCACCGTGTAGACCAGGATGGTCTCGATCTCCTGACCTCGTGATCCACCCGTCTCGCCCTCCCAAAGTGCTGGGATTACAGGCTTGAGCCACAGCGCCAGGCGGAGTAGCCATTCTTTTGTTTCTTCTCTCATACACTTGCTTTCACTTTACTCTCTGGACTCACTCTGAGTTCTTTCTCGCAGGAGATCGAAGAACCTTCGCTTGGGGGTCTGGATTGGGACCCCTTTCTGGTAGCAGTTCACTCTCATACTTTTCAGTGCTGTTTCTCCAACTCCTGATTTTTATCTCCAATCAGACCTCTCCTCTGAGCTCGAGCTTTGGATTTACGACTATCCATGTATCATCTCCACTTGGATGCCTGATTCTCAAACTTAACATGTCCAAAACTAAATTCCTAATCTTTGTCTCCTGGCCCCTGGCCGCTCCCAAATCTGCTTCTTTTGAAGCTGTTTCCCTTCTCCAGTGGTAGTAGTGCCATCTTTCCAGCTGCTCAGACCAAAACCCTTAGAGTCATTCCTGACTTATCACTTTCTCTCACATCCCACATCCAATCTGTCTATAAATCTGTCTGGCGTATATATCATATGCTGTCATCTCATAAAATCAAATCACTTCTCTTCACCTCCGCTGCTACTGCCATGAACCACACTATTACCTTCTAATACCCGGATTACCACAATCTGTAATTCACAATTGCTTCCTGGTTTCCTCCCTTAACATTTTAACAGGATTTTTGTAAGACAGATCTTGTTAGGCCTCTGCTCACATTCCTCCAGAAGCTTCAGGACATTCCACATGAAAGGCAGACTTACAACGGCCTTGAAGACCCTATACCGTGTGCCCACTGTCAGCTATCTCTGGCCTTGTCTCCTATCATCTCCCTCCCCATCTCCAGCCACACATGTCATTTTCTGTGCTGCAGTGAACATTTCAGAAACACTCCAGCCTCAGAGACGTTGCATTTGCTGTGTTCCCTTTGCTGGGAATGCCCTTCCCCAAGATGTCTGTATAGCCACTTCTTTATCTCCCCTATATCTTCACACCAATGATTTAGATCTTCCCAGTGAGGGCTTTCTGGTTCTAAATTCCTCCACCCCAGTTCCAACACTTCTTCCCCCTATATCCCGTCTGTAGCAAGAGTCACGAGTCACCATCTACACTATTTATTTAATCCATGTGTGTTGTTTACTCTCTCCCTACCCCTACTGGATGTGAATTGCCTGAGGCAGGGATTGTATGTCTTGTCGCTGCTGTATCCTCATTCCCTGGGTCAGAGTAGGTACCAGCACAGTGAAGGGGATGCCAATAGTTTGGGGCTGGGGGAGGTCCCCAAATGCCAGTCGGACCTCGACCCTAGCTAGTGTCCAGGCTCTTGACACCATCTCAAGAATGAATTCAAAAATGTGTCAGAAAATAGTGAAAGCACATAGGTGGATTGCAAAGAGAAAAGTACACACTGAAGAAATAGGAGTGCAAGCGTGCTCAAGAGAGAGACATGCGTGAGGGGGGTTGATCTGCTACCTTTATGGTTTTCTTTAACCAAGGGGTAGGATATTCATGAAAATTCCTGGGAAAAGGTGGGGATTTCTCGGAACTACCATGCCACCCATTTTTGCACCAAATATGAGTGTTCTCAGAACTGTGATGGTGCTAGCGGGTGTGTGATTTGTATGTTAATCAAATACATTACCATGTTGGGTTCAGTCATCCTGAACCAGCTTGGTCCACACCCTGTTTTTCCTGGTCTTTATCAGTTCCTAGCTTCAGCAGCTATTTTAACGGTTTCCTTTTGCTTGTCATGTGAAACTGCTGGCTGGAATTTTCTATGCTCCTATGACCGCCTTGTATTATTCCTGTTTTAAAGGCTCTTGTGGTAGGCAGAATAAAGATCCCTCAAAATGTCTGTGCCCTAATCCTGAAACTTGTGAATATGTTACCTTACATGGAAAAAGGGATTTTGCAGACATGATTAAAATAAGGATTTTAGCCGGGCGCGGTGGCTCAAGCCTGTAATCCCAGCACTTTGGGAGGCCGAGACGGGCGATCACGAGTCAGGAGATCGAGACCATCCTGGCTAACATGGTGAAACCCCGTTCTACTAAAAATACAAAAAAACTAGCCGGGCGGAGATGGCGGGCGCCTGTAGTCCCAGCTACTCGGAGCTGAGGCAGTGAGAATAGCGGAACCTGGGAGGTGGAGCTTCAGTGAGCTGAGATCCCGCACTGCACTCCAGGCCTGGGCGACAGAGCGAGACTCTGTCTCAAAAAAAAAAAAAAAAAAAAAAAAAAAGAGATTTTGAGATGAGGAGATTATCCTGGATTATCTGGGTAGATCCAACATAATCACAGTGGTTCTTATGAGAGGGAGGGCAGAAGGGTCAGAGTCAAAGGAGATATGATGATGAAAGCAGGGTTGAAGAGATGTGGTTGTTGGAAGGGGCCATGGACCAAGAAATGTGGGCAGGCTCTGGAAGCTGGAAAAGGCAAAGAGATGGGTTCTCCCTTAGAGCCTCTAGAAAGAATGCAGCCCTTCCATCCCACTTGAGACCTCCTAGAACAATAAGAATAATCTTGTGTTGTTTTAAGCCCCTGAATTAGTGGTACTTTGTTACTGCGGCAATAGGAAATGAAAACAGTACTCAAAAGCTTTCAATAAATGAATGAATAGGCTGGGCTTCCGTTCCCTTGTTTGTAAAATGGGAGGTTTGTACTCAGTTAATGATCTGTAATGCTGTATTTTAAACTACATTTTGTTTGCTTAACTGAAAATGAATGCATGTAGTTGGCAAACAATTCAAATAGTCTCAATAAAGTGTATGATAAAAATAAATTTATCTTCTACCGCACACTTACAGTCCTTGGTCTCTCTCTCCAGATGCAAGCACCATACACTTCCTTGCGCATGCTTTTGGAGACTGTATGAATACAGATATAATTTCCTCCTTCGTCCACAAATGGTGGTATATTACACACCCTGTTTTGCATATTGCTTTTGTCACTAAAATATAATTTGAAAATCATTCTGTATCAGCATATATAAGACGCAATCATTCTTTTCCATAACTGTGTAATGTTCCATTCTCTGGCATAGATGTACCTTGGTTTGTTTAACTAATTCCCTAGTGATAGGTTATATCTAGTCTTTTGTTCTACAACTTTGACTATACATCTTTGCACACAGGTACTGTTTATCTGAAGGATGAGCTCTTAGAAATGGAATGCAGGGCCAAAGAGTAGATGCACGTTTGTTCCTATATTGCCAAAACCCGCTCCAAAGTGGATCATACCTACTCTTACCAACTGTGTAGGAGTCTGTTTGCTTGTGACCTTACTAAAACTTTGTGGTTAAATTTTTTATCTGTGTCAAGCTAATAGACGAAAAATGATATTATGTTGTTTTGTGTGAGGTTGATCATCTTTTATGTGGTCATGAGCCCTTTATGTTTATACTTAGATTTCTGTGGATTTTCTAGTCATGGTTGGTTATTTTTTAAAATTGATTCCTTGACCTCTATTTAAAATTGACGTAGAAATACTCTATGTATTAGGGAAGTTAACTTCCTGACATTTATCATGCAAATATTTTTCCAGTCTGCAGTTCGTGTGTTTTAGGTATTTGTTGACATGTAGAAAAATTTTTAATTTTATCAAGTCAAATGCATCAATAACTTCCTGTATGGTTTCTGGGCTTTGTGTATTCCTTAGAAAATCACTCTGCATTCTGTACTTTATATATTCTCAAATTCTGTTATACTTTATTTGAATACTTTTATAATTTCTTTTTTTTTAAGCTAGGTGTATGGTTTTTTTTATTATACTTCAACTTCTAGAGTACATGTATATAACATGCAGGTTTGTTACATAGGTATACATGTGCCATGTTGGTGTGCTGCACCCATCAACTCATCATTTACATTAGGTATTTCTCCTAATGCTATCCCTCCCCCAGCCCCCTACCCCACGACAGGCCCCAGTGTGTGATGTTCCCCCGCCCTGTGTCCAAGTGTTCTCATTGTTCAACTCCCACGTATGAGTGAGAACATGCGGTGTTTGGTTTTCTGTCCTTGCGATAGTTTGCTTAGAATGATGGTTTCCAGCTTCATCCATGTCCTTGCAAAGGACATGAACTCATCCTTTTTTATGGCTGCATAGTATTCCATGGGGTATGTGTGCTACATTTTCTTAATCCAGTCTATCACTGATGGACATTTGGGTTGGTTCCAAGTCCTTGCTATTGTGAACAGTGCTGCAATAAACATACGTGTGCATGTGTCTTTATAGTAGCATGATTTATAATCCTTTGGATATATACCCAGTAATGGGATCACTAGATCAAATGATATTTCTAGTTCTAGATCCTTGAGGAATCACCACAGTGTCTTCCACAATGGTTGAACTAATTTACACTCCCATCAACAGTATAAAAGCACTCCTCGTGATTAACTGTGGTTACCTCTAGGGGAAGGATTAGGACAGAAGAAACTGAACTTTGATACTCTACCTCATAAATTACAGAATTGCCAGAACTTTTCTTTACAATGAACATGTATTATGCCTATAATAGAAACAACATTTTAAGCCCATTTAAAAGAATATTAGTTATTGTAAGTATGTTATGTTACCATAAATTAATCTATAAATATAATACTCTCCCAATGAAATATAAATAGAGGCTTTTTGAGGGTAATATAACAAGCTGATTTTCTTTTCATTAAATCAATTAATTAATTAATTAATTAATTATTTAGGGATGGTATCTCACTATTTTACCTGACTGGTCTCGAACTCCTGAGCTTATGTGATCCACCCGCCTTGGTGGATCAAAGTGTGTTAGGATTACAGGTGGGAGCCACCATGTCTGGCCAACAAGCTGATTTCNTTTGTTACATAGGTATACATGTGCCATGTTGGTGTGCTGCACCCATCAACTCATCATTTACATTAGGTATTTCTCCTAATGCTATCCCTCCCCCAGCCCCCTACCCCACGACAGGCCCCAGTGTGTGATGTTCCCCCGCCCTGTGTCCAAGTGTTCTCATTGTTCAACTCCCACGTATGAGTGAGAACATGCGGTGTTTGGTTTTCTGTCCTTGCGATAGTTTGCTTAGAATGATGGTTTCCAGCTTCATCCATGTCCTTGCAAAGGACATGAACTCATCCTTTTTTATGGCTGCATAGTATTCCATGGGGTATGTGTGCTACATTTTCTTAATCCAGTCTATCACTGATGGACATTTGGGTTGGTTCCAAGTCCTTGCTATTGTGAACAGTGCTGCAATAAACATACGTGTGCATGTGTCTTTATAGTAGCATGATTTATAATCCTTTGGATATATACCCAGTAATGGGATCACTAGATCAAATGATATTTCTAGTTCTAGATCCTTGAGGAATCACCACAGTGTCTTCCACAATGGTTGAACTAATTTACACTCCCATCAACAGTATAAAAGCACTCCTCGTGATTAACTGTGGTTACCTCTAGGGGAAGGATTAGGACAGAAGAAACTGAACTTTGATACTCTACCTCATAAATTACAGAATTGCCAGAACTTTTCTTTACAATGAACATGTATTATGCCTATAATAGAAACAACATTTTAAGCCCATTTAAAAGAATATTAGTTATTGTAAGTATGTTATGTTACCATAAATTAATCTATAAATATAATACTCTCCCAATGAAATATAAATAGAGGCTTTTGAGGGTAATATAACAAGCTGATTTTCTTTTCATTAAATCAATTAATTAATTAATTAATTAATTATTTAGGGATGGTATCTCACTATTTTACCTGACTGGTCTCGAACTCCTGAGCTTATGTGATCCACCCGCCTTGGTGGATCAAAGTGTGTTAGGATTACAGGTGGGAGCCACCATGTCTGGCCAACAAGCTGATTTCAAGTTAATATGAGAAAATAAACACACTAGAATAATCAGGAATTTTGTGAAAAGGAAGAGAAATTAAAGGAGATAAATCCTAGCAGATACTAAAATTCACTGTCATGAGGTGCTCATCCTATAAGGTGTTTTTAATAAGCACATTTGTAATTATGCATACACATATGTTTAACATGTGTATATTTTCTTTTTTAGAGACAGGGTCTTTGCTTTGTCACCCAGACTGGAATGCAGTGGCTCACTGACACCTTGAACTCCTGGACTCAAAGGATCATCCCATCTCAGCCTCCTGAGTAGCTGGGAATACAGGTATCTGCTACCACACATGGCTAATTTTTTAATTTTATTTTTTTGTAGAGGCTGAGTCTTGCCATCTTGAACACGGTATTGAACTCCTAGACTCAAGTGATCCTCCTGCCTTGGCCTCCAAAGTCCTGGGATTACAAGTATGAGCCACCACATCCAGCCTATATTTTTAAATATAGCTATATCTAAGTTAGTATCACACATACTGTGTCTAACCCAATTTTTTCTTCAATTACACATCATATTAATACCTGGAGACCTACCTTATCCTTTTAAAGGTCACATGGTGGCCCACTGTGTGGGGAAATAAGAATGCCATAATTAATTTACCTATTCCCCCAGAATGAATATTTTCATCATTTCCAATTTTTCTTAATTACAAATGGTGCTGCAGTGAAGAACTTCAAGCATTATCTTTGCACTTTTGTGTAGATACTTCAGCCAGAAAAAATCCTAGAAACAGGACTGCTGGATCAAAATCTAAGGGCCCTTTCAATGATTAAGTGTCATGATGTAGAAATGACTTGTCAATCAAAGGGAGACTTGTCTCAGAGTGCGCCATTCTCTAAAGCCTTCTTCCCCAAGCACATGTGGTGGCTGCTGCCATTTGTGTGGAATTCAGAAGCTCTGGGGGAATGCTCAGTCCCATTACAAATGCTTACAGGTCCAGTGGCTGGCTGAGTGAATGGAATTAATAACAAACTCTGGAGGCACAGAGTCTTGGTCCCACCTGCAGGCTGGCACTGGAGGCTGACCAAGGCTTTCACCACGTGTTGGGCAGGAAAGCTGAAGGAGAATCTCAGAGATGGGTGGTAAAAGCAAAGGGTGCCCTTGGTCTACTGACCTGTAACTTGGAATACATTTTTCCATACAAAGATTATAATTAGTAATAGTGGGAGTTGACACTGAAGTATTAATACAGCCATCAGCTCATGAATTCGGGGACTTTGAAGAATAAATAGACTTTGATGTGTTGCTGGTTGAAGAATCAAACGACTGTAAACAATAGTTCTGATAAGACAATGCTGTGTGAGTCCAGACAAGTCACTTAAAAGTGAGTTTTCTAACCATATGTGAATTGGAGGCTGTGTGTGAAAGACACCCTTCCAGCCTTCACCATCTCCCCCACTTCACTTCTCAGCCTCCCTTCCTTTCCCTTTGATGGTTCCCAGGTCTCCCAGACCCAGATCTATGATCCCTAGGACATTGCATATAATTTAGTTACATCCTTTTACTTGTCTTTCTTCCCTTCCAATCCTTTTTCACATTCCTTAAGACCTTCACACAGTCCCAGCCCTGTCATAGTTGGATGGCTTCATCTCCCATATTACCAAAAAAATTTACCCACTGGGAAAAAACTGCCCTAATTTCCTGCCTCCCACTTTACTCCTAATATATTCATCTATGTTCGATTTCAAAGGGTGAGCACCCCAACTAAAGCCAAGCTATGTTCTAGATAGATCCCTGTCTATCGTCCGCTCATCAATGATCACTCCCTGCCTATGTGCAACTGGGTCACTGCATTGTACAACTGTAGGGGGTGCGATTCACAAGTAATACAGTGTAAATGATGCCACCTGGGGTTGGCAATGGACAGCATTGTCCTAAAAATAATACTTTTCTACCATCCCTTTCTCCCCAGTATATTATTATTATTATTATTATTATTATTATTATTAACAACGACGACAACAGCCATCTCCCTTCCTAACAGTCATTTTCTCTCCTTAAGAAGACAACCTTCTTAAAAAAGTTACTTACACTTGTCTCCACTTCCTACCTCCCCTTAACTTTCCATTGTACAATTCACTCATTCTTTCAATATATATTTATTAAATACTTTATGCCAGGTAACATCCTATATGCTCAGACTACTAAATAAATAAGGTCCCACACATTCACAGAGCTTACAGACTATTGAGAAAGAGAAACAGGGTTAATAACAAATTACTTTTTTTTTTTGAGACAGAGTCTCACTCTGTCGCCCAGGCTGGAGTGCAGTGGCGTGATCTCGGCTCACTGCAAGCTCCGCCTCCTGGGTTTGTGCCATTCTCCTGCCTCAGCCTCCTGAGTACCTGGGACTACAGGCGACCGCCACCTCGCCCAGCTAATTTTTTGTATTTTTAGTAGAGGCAGGGTTGCACTGTGTTAGCCAGGATGGTCTCAATCTTCTGACCTCATGATCTGCCTGCCTTGGCCTCCCAAAGTGCTGGGATTACAGGCATGAGTCACCACGCCCCACCTACATTTTTTTTTTTTTTGAGACAAAGTCTCACTCTGCCACCCATGCTAGAGTGCAGTGGCATGATCTTGGCTCACTGCAACCACCGCCTCCTGGGTTCAAGTGATTCTCCTGCCTCAGTCTCCTGAGTAGCTGGGATTACAGGCTTGTGCCACCACGCCCAGCTAATTTTTGTATTTTTAGTAGAGATGGGGTTTCACCATGTTGGCCAGGTTGGTCTCGACCTCCTGACCTCAGGTGATCTGCCTGCCTCAGTCTCCCAGAGTGCTGGGATTACAGGCGTGAGGCATCGCGCTTAGCCACAAATCACATTTTAAAAGTACTTAATGTCAACTGAAAAATCATGAGATCCATAAATTTGGAAAGGGGAACTTTATTTCTTATAAAGGGCTACATCCTGCAGGCTGGCCATCCTGTGGGCTGAGAAGTATAGCCTCCAGCAGAAACTAAAAGCAGGTACTTCAAGGGAGGGAAAGATGAGACAAGGATTTATGCTGAATAAGTTGGCCAAGTATGCATATGCAACAGGTTATAGGAGGAGCTATTAGTACTCACAAAGAGAGGGATGCACACATGTGTTGTAAGCTAAGCAAACATGCCTGTTACACGCATCCCTTGTTCACTTTCGGGCAGAGATGTAACATTTAAATGTATTACAATTAAGTCCTATGTGTCAAAAGGTGAAGCAGGGACATGAAGGCACTCAGTGTGCAGCCTCTGTAAACTGGTCAGAACCAGTCCACCGTCAGTGATTTCTTAACAGGAGAAAGTTGACTGGGCATGGTGACTCATACCTGTAATCCCAGCACTTTGGAAGGCTGAGGCTGGCAGATCACTTGAGGCCAGGAATTCGAGAGCAGCCTGGACAATATGGTAAAACCCCATCTCTACTGAAAATACAAACATTAGTCAGGTGTAGTGGCACATGCCTATAATCCCAGTTACTCTGGAGGCTGAGGCATGAGAATTGCTTGAACCCGTGAGGCAGAGGTTGCAGTGAGCTGGGATCACACTATTGCACTCCAGCCTGGGTGACAGAGTGAGGCTCTTGTCTAAAAACAAAGCAAAGAAAAAAAAAAGAAAGAAAGAAAGAAAAAACAGAAAGTTACTGACATCAGTCTCTTATCCAATCAAAGCTGTAGTTATGGCTTTTTGAACATGGGGCCAGTTAGCATCTGGTTGTCAGTGAGCAGCAATTGTTTCAACATTGCTTATCTCAAGGCCAATGCTTGTTTAGCTGCTACAGAAAAAGCAAAAAGGCTTGTAGCAGTTAGAATGTAGTTTATTCTTCGGGATGTATGACTTAACCCTTGCCTGGCATGGTTTTATTTGGTATCTTGTTGACACAAAGAATACATTCTGTCAGTCTTATGATCTCTGTTTTAACAATTGTTTCAAATAGAGATACGTTTTATTTCCACATAAATGGAGGCAGTATATAAAAGCCTCCTGTGTAAGAAAGAGGCTGATCTACTATCCTTATTAAGTAATATATTTGCAAAATATACAAATCTGTATATTTGCAAAGTATACAAATCTTGAAATGCTCCTATATTTCTTTGGACTGGCTAAGGGTAGGAGTTCTCACCCTATACTAGGTCAATGGGAGAGACATTTGTAGGTGACTAAAGCTTTTGGCATTCCTCAGATCTCTTTGCTTCAACAACTATAGGCCAGCCTGTTGGGGTGTATGGTTACACCAGGAGTGGAGAGAGGAGAACACTCCAATAACCCTCCCTAAGCCCTCTGTGTACAGTACAAGAATGAGTGGCTTGACTTCTGAGGCCCCCAGATGAGAATGTGCTAATTTGGGGGAAGGATCTTCCTGTTGAGCTCTTACTCCAGAAAATAAGGCTGAGTGGAGTCAACCAAGCTCCAGACACAAACACAGTGAAATGCAGAGTCATGAAGGCAGATGAATGGGGAGGCTGAGTGGCTTCCTGTGAGTCTCATTGTTTATTATGATGGACTGGTGCCCCTGACTACCATTTCTCCAATGCTAGGGGATGGGGGTCCCTGACTCCCACAGAGCTGACTTCAGGATGGTGCAGCCCAGAAGGGTGAGAAGAGCAGCTGTGTTCAGATCCATGCCCAGCAGCGGCTGCATCTGGGGAGCCCTTGACTCCTTGTTCGACTGCAGCTGATTACAGAGTTGTAGAGTTGAAATTAAACTAGGGGTGGGACAGAGGCAAGAGCCAGCCACTTTGGCTTTCCAGACAGACAGAGAGATAGACATGGTTTTGCAGTCTGGCACTGCCACTTCCTAGCTATGTGTCCTTAGGGAAGTTGCTCCTGTGTCAAGATGTTTTTGGGTTCCATGTAACATGATTCTTGACTAGCCTGGCTTAATTTCTAAAGACACTTATGGTTCACTTAAGAAGCAGCCTAGAGCTAGGCAAGATGAGGTAGCTTTCAGTGGCTCAAGGAGATCACCAAGGACCGAACTTTCTCACCCTTTTCTTCTTTCATCCTCAGGTACATCCCATCCCACACTACCCCCCATGATTGCCATAAGACTGACAAAGACCCCAGCTTCACCTCCTCTCATGATAATATCCCAAGCATGAAGTAATAGGAGCAGTGTCATAATTGTCTCCTGCTCTTTTATCTCTTGTAGGGAGAAAAGACTTCCCCAGGAGCCCTCAACAGACTTTCCCTTCTGTCTGTCATGCCCACCTCTGTACCAAACATGGATGAAGTGGACTATGGCTAGCAAAACTGGCTTGGCTAATCTTGTCTCACTGACTCACCAGGAGCTGGGCTCATTGCCACTACCAACAAAATCAGGTTCTGTTAGCAAGAAGGCACAGGGGAAAGGCCTTGGGTAGGCACCAGCAGCATCTGTCACACTCAGCCTCCATAAGCCTCCGCCATCTCATCCTTTCAAAGGGGGAATAATAGCACCTACCTCGTTGGTTGTCATGAGGAAGGAGATAACAGAAGCAGAGCACCTGGTACAGAGTAAGCACTCAGTACAAGTCCACTTCTATGAGTTAGAATCTAAACCTTTAGGACTAGCAGAGACCTCAGATATTAGCAGGTCAGACGTGAGATATTGCTTTAGTGGGTCGCAGAGCAAATGGGCATTAAAGCCAGACACGGGAAAGAAATGCCAGTGGCTTAGACACGGGTGGTAGAAAAAGTTAGGCTAGGGATATATGACAACAGTACTGCTAACTGAACGTGCTGATGGATTGGGCACACAGGTGGGAAAGAGCAAAATCAAGGTGGACTCAGGGTTTTCTTTTCTTTTTTTTCTTTTTTTTTTTTTGAGACAGAGTTTCACTCTATTGCCCAGGCTAGAGTGCAATGGTATGATCTTGGCTCACTGCAACCTCCGCCTCTTGGGTTCAAGCGATTCTCATGCTTCAGCCTCCTGAGTAGCTGGGATTACAGGCGCTCACCACCATGCCTGGCTAATTTTTGTATTTTTAGTAGAGACGGGGTTTTGCCATGTTGGCCAGGCTGGTCTTGAACTCCTGACCTCAGGTGATCCACCTAGCTCAGCCTCCCAAAGTGCTGGTATTACAGGTGTGAGCCACTGCGCCTGGCCGGACCCAGGGTTTTTAGATGGTGCCATGTGCTGAGATGGGGGAGACACTGGTGGGGAAGGTAATTTGAAGTTTTCAGACATTCTTGTTGTCTTCAAATTCTGTGTTGTATAGGTTTAGGAATGATTTATACCATATAGGAATAATAGGCAATTTCTAAATACACAGAAAAATAAGATGTCTAGAGATTTCCACATAACTTAAAGTCCTGCAAATTTCTCAGGATCCTATTAGCTAATGTTGACACCTGATCAATTCAAAAAGTCAAATTAATGTTTAAAAATAGTCTCTGCTTCCTGAAGTTAACATTCCCTCTATTTGACTCACTCCATTTGGGTGGCAGAAACAAAAGATGAAAAAACAAGCCGTCATTGCCTTTCTGTGGATTCTGAAGGCTTCCAGGCAATGTCTTTAAGAGATGCAAACCCTGCTCTCCATAAAGTGGTAGTTTTCCTTTATTTAGGAGACTCCAAGGGCAGGGTCTTGCATGCAACCCAGGGAGGCTGCTTTTGCTTATATGCTCAAGAACACACTTTAAAATACTGGTTCTTCATAGCCAGGTCAGATGTGGTCCTCCTTGGACTAAACAGATAAAGTCTCTGGTACTGACCGGGATACAGTGTACCCATTCATCCTTGTCTTGGAGTGGTAGCCATGGGCAGGGATCATGGGAGTCATGGAAAATACAGAAAATACAGATCAGAGAAAGAACTTTAAGAATTCTTTATTTTTTCTTTTTTTCTCTGTTTGTTTGTTTGTTTTTTGAGATAGGGTCTTACTCTATGGCCAAGACTGGAGTACAGAGGCACAATCACGGCTCACTGCAGCCTCGACTTCCTGGGCTCAGGTGATTCTCTCACCTCAGCCTCCTGAGTAGCTGGGACTACAGGCAAGTGCCACCATGCCTGGCTAATTTTTGTACTTTTTGTAGAGACAGGGTTTCACCATGTTGCTCAGGCTGGTCTCAAACTCCTGGGCTCAAGCAGTCCTCCTGCCCCAGCTTCCCAAAGTGCTGGGATTACAGGCATAAGCCAAGGTACCTGGCCACTTTAGTTCTTAATGATCAACTTAGATCAGTGGTTCTCAGCCTCGGCTGCACACTGGAATCAACTGTGTATCTTTCAACGCTGCTGAGGCCTGACTACCACCCAGGGATTCTGATCCCAGAGGTCTGGGATGTGGCCAGGGCATCAGTAGTTTTAAAAATCTCCTCCCCAGTGATTCTAATGTTCAGCTAGGGTTAAGACTTTGTTCCACTTGTTCCACTGATACTGTTCCACACTCCCTATAAAGATAAGCTAATTGTGTCCCTGAACTTGAAAAAGGCCACATGACTAGTTAAGTGGGACATGAGGATTCAAACTCAGGTTTCATAAGTCAATGGTCTTAAGAAGAGGTGGATCTAGTCAGAGAAAAAACAGAGGAAGACCAGTTTAGAAGGATTGGTGGGAACACTTGTGAATTCCATGAATTCTAAATAATTTCAGTGGTTCATGTCAGAATTGTGGCTACATCATTTTAAAACAGTCCCTGGTGGGAAGTCTGGCATGGAAACTCCAGACACCAGCCTAGGTAAAACTTTCTCCTCCAAAGTCGTGTCCTCTCTCTTGGGAGTGGTTCTCACCATCCTGGGCAAACAGAATTAAGTGAGAAAGAACAGAGTGCACAGAGAAAGCTGGACATTCCCTGAAAGAAGAACTTTAAAAAATGAATCCATTCTTTTATTATGAGTATTCCAATGAAAAAGTTTTTAAATAAAATTCATACATAATTGATGTACTTATTTTTGAGGTACATGTCATAATTTAATACATTCATATAATTCGGAACGATCAAATCAGCGTAATTGGGACAACCATCACCTTAAATATTTGTCTTTTGTTAGAAACATTCAAATCATTCTCTTCTATTTTGAAATACACAATAATTATAAATATATATATGAAATTATAAATTATAGTCCCCCTACTGATGCCTGTTCTAATTTCTTCTATCAAACTGTGTATTTGTACCCATTAATCAATTACTCTTTATCTCACCCTTCCGCCTCCTCTTCCCGGCCTCTGGTAACTACAAGTTTACTCTCTATCTTCATGAGACCCACTTTTTTAGCTCCCAAATATGAGTGAGCAACATGCAATATTTGTCTTTCTGTGCTTGGCTTATTGCACTTAACATAATGACCTCCAGTTCCATCCAGTTTGCTGCAAATGACAGGATTTAATTCTTTTTATATGGTTGAATAATATTCTATTGTGCATATATATCACCTTTCTTTCTCCCTTCCCTTTCCTTCCCTTCCCTTCCTTTCCCTTTCCCTTCCTTCCTTCCTTTCCTTCCCTCCCTCCCTCCCCTCCCCTTCCCTTCCCCTTCCTCCCCTTCCCCTTCCCACCTCCCTCCCCTCTCTGTCTCCTCCTCTTTCTCCCTTCCTTCTTCCTTCCTTTCCTTCCTTTCCTTCTTCCTTTCTTTCTTCCTTCCCTTCTTTCTTTTCCTTCCTCTTCCTTTTCCCTTCTTTCCTTCCTTCCGTTCTCTCTTTCTCTCTCTCTTTCCTTCCTTCTTCTTTCTTCTTCTTTCTTCTTCTTCTCTCCCTCTCCCCCTCTCCTTCTCCTTCTCCTCTTTCTCCTCCTCCTTCCTCCTCCTCCCCCTCTCCTCCTCCCCCTTCCTCCTCTCCCCCTCCTCTTCCTCCCCCTCCTCCTCCTCCTCCTCCTCCTCCTTCTTCTTCTTCTTCTTTTCTTCTTCTTCTTCTTCTTCTTCTTTTCTTTCTTCTTCTTCTCTTCTTCTTCTTCTTCTTCTTCTCTCTTTTCCTCTTCCTCTATCCTCTTTTCCTCTTTTGAGGCAGAGTCTCACTCTGTTGCCCAGGCTGGAGTGCAGTGCTGCCATCTCGGCTCACTGCAAACTTCACCTCCCAGGTTCAAGTAATTCTCCTGCCTTAGCTTCCCAAGTAACTGGAACTAGAGGTGTCCGCCACCATGCCTGGCTAATTTTTGTATTTTTAGTAGAGGGTTTCACCATGTTGGCCAGGCTGGTCTTGAAATCACATTTTCTTTCTTTCTTTTTTTTTTTTTTTGAGAGGGAGTCTTGCTCTGTCGCCCAGGCTGGAGTGCAGTGGCCGGATCTCAGCTCACTGCAAACTCCGCCTCCCGGGTGCACGCCATTCTCCTGCCTCAGCCTCCCGAGTAGCTGGGACTACAGGCACCCACCACCTCGCCCGGCTAGTTTTTTTGTATTTTTTAGTAGAGACGGGGTTTCACCGTGTTAGCCAGGATGGTCTCGATCTCCTGACCTTGTGATCCGCCCGTCTCGGCCTCCCAAAGTGCTGGAATTACAGGCTTGAGGAAATCACATTTTCTTTAACCATTCATTTATTCATGGGCACTTAGATTCTGTGTCTTGGCTATTGGGACTATTGTTGCAATAAACATGGGAGTGCAGGTATATCCAAAAGAATCCAATTAATATGTTGATTTCCTTTCTTTTGGATATATACCCAGTAGTACATTGATATGCCAGTTTTATTTTTAGTTTCTTGAGGAAACTTCATACAGTTTCCTTAGTGGCTGTACTAATTTACATCCCCACCAACAGTGTACAAGGGTTCCCTTTACTCCACATCCTGGCCAGCATCTGTTATTTCCTCTTTTTGATAAAAAGTCACTTTAACCAGGGTGAGATGATATCTCATTGTGGTTTTGATTTGCATTTCTCTGATTATTAGTCATGTAGAACACCTTTTCATGTACCTTTTGGCCATTTGTATGTCTTCTTTTGAGAAATGTCTATTCAGATCTTTTACTCATTTTTAATCAGGTTATTTGTTTTTTTGTTATTGAATTGTTTGAGCTCTTTCTTTACTGTGGTTGTTAATCCCTTATCAGATGCATAGTTGGCAAATATTTTCTCTCATTTTATGAGTTGTTTCTTCACTTTGTTGATTGTTTCCTTTGCTGTGTAGAAGCTGGTTAGCTTGATTTGTCTATTTTTGCTTTAGTTGCCTGTGCTTTTGGGTCTTACACACACAAAATCTGCCCAGACCAATGGACTAGAGCACTTCCCCAAGTTTTCTTCTAGTAGTTTCATAGTTTTGAGTCTTGATTTAATTCTTTAATCCATTTTGATTTGATTTTTGTATATGTTGAGAGATAGGAGTCTAGTTTCATTCTGCTGCAAATACTTATCCATTTTTCCCAGCACCATTTATTGAAGAGACTTTCCCTGTTGTATGTTCTTGGCCCCTTTGTTGAAAATGAGTTGGCTGTAGAAGAGTGGCTTTATATCTAGGTTTTCTATTATGTTCCATTTGTCTATGCATCTGTTTTGTTTTTGTTTTTTTGAAACGGAGTCTTGCTGTGTCACCCAGGCTAGAATGTAGTGGTGCAATCTCAGCTCACTGCAACCTTCACCTCCCAGGTTCAAGCAGTTCTCCTGCCTCTGCCTCCTGAGTAGCTGGGATTACAGGCACCTGCCACCATGCCCAGCCTATGCATCTGCTTTTATGCTAGTACCGTCCTGATTTGGTTACTATAGCTTTGTAATATATTTTGAAGTCAGGTAGCATGATGCCTCAACTTTGCTGTTTTCACTCAGGATTGCTTTGACTATGAGGGGTCTTTTGTGGTGCCATATAAATTTTAGGATGTTTTTTCTATTTCTGTGAAGAATGTCATTAGTATTTTGATAGGGATTGCATTAAATCTGCAAATTGGTTTAAGTAGTATTGTCATTTTAATGATATTAATTCTTCCAATTCATGAGTATGGAATATCTTTCCATTTTTTTGGTGTCCTCTTCAATTTCTTTCACCAGTGTTTTATAGTTTTCATTGTATACATCTTTGATTTTTCACTTCTTTGGTTAAATTGATTCCTTGTAGCTATTGTAAATGGGATTGCTTTCTTGATTTCTTTTTCAGATTGTTCATTGTTGGCATATATAAATACTGCTGATTTTTTTTTTTTTTTTTTTTTTTTTTTTTTTTTGCTGATTTTGTATCCAGCAAGTTTATTGAATTTATATATCAGTTCTAATGTTTTTTGATGGAGTCTAGGTTTTTTAAATTATAAGATCATGTCATCTGTGAACAAGGCTAATTTGACTTTTTTTCCAATTTCAATACCCTTTCTTCTTTTTTTTTTTTTTTTTTTGAGACAAGATCTGGTTCTATCCCCCAAGCTGCAGTGAAGTGACATGATGTTGGCTCACTACAAACTTTGCCTCCCAGGCTCAAGTCATCCTTTTACCTCAGCCTCCCAAGTAGCTGAGACTACAGATGCACATCACCATGCCTGGCTAATTTTGGTATTTTTAGTATATGGGGTTTGCCGCATTGATCAGGCTTGTCTCGAACTCATGAGCTCAAGCCATCTGCCTGCCTTGGCCTCACAAAGTGCTAGGATTAAAGGCATGAGCCACTGTACCTGGCCTTTTTCTTTCTTTCTCTTGCTCATTGTACTGGCCAGGACTTACAGTATTATGTTGAGTAAAAACGGTGGAAGTGGGCATCCTTGTCTTCTTCTAGATCTTAGTGGAAAGGCTTTCAATTTTTCCCTGTTCAGTATATTAGCTGTAAGCTTGTCATATATATGGCCTTTATCATGTTGAGGTATGTTTCGTCTATATTCAGTTGTTGAGGAATTTTTGTCATAAAGGAATGTTGAGTTTTATTTAATGCTTTTTCAGTATCTATTAAAATGATCCTATGGGTTTTTTTTTTTTTTAAAGAGTCTCACAATGTTGCCCAGGCTGGAGTGCAGTGACACGATCTCGGCTCACTGCAACCTCTGCCTCCCGGGTTCGAGCGATTCTCCTGCCTCAGCCTCCCGAATAGCTGGGACTACAGGCACATTTCACCATGCCCAGCTAATTTTTGTGTTTTTAGTAGAGATGGGGTGTCACAATGTTGGCCAGGGTGGTCTCGATCTCTTGACCTTGTGATCTGCCCGCCTCAGCCTCCCAAAGTTTTGTTGTATCCTAGTCTGGTTTTGGTATCAGGGTAATGCTGGCCTTGTAATATGAGTTTGGAGGTAGTCCCTGTTCTTAAATTTTTTTTTGCAGTGTGAGTAGAATTAGTATTAGTTCTTTAAATATTTGGTAGAATTCAGCAGTGAAGCCATCAGGTCCTAGACTTTTCTTTGATGGGAGACTTTATTATAGCTTAGATTTCTGATATAGTTTGAATATTTGTGCTCTCCAAATGTCATGTCGAAATTTGATCTCTAGTGTTGCAGGTGAGGCCTAGTGGATATGTTTGAATGATGGGGGCAGATCTGTTATGAATGACTTGGTGCCGTCTTCATAGTAACCAGTGAGTTCTGGGTCTATTATTTCCTAAGAAATCTGGTTGTTAAAAAGAGCCTAGCACCTCCTCCCCTCTCTCTCTTGCCCACTTCCCACCATTTGATCTCTACATGCCAACTTTCTGTAACCTTCTATCATGAGTGGAAGCATCCTGTGAGGCCCTCACCAGAAGCAGATGCTGGCACCATGCTTCTTTTACAGTTTGCAGAACAGTGAGCCAACTAAACCTCTTATTTTTTTTAAAATAAATTACCTAGCCTTATGTATTCCTTTACAGCAATGCAAAATGGACTAAGACAATCTCACTACTTTTTACTCATTTGTTGAGGTTTTCTTGTTCTCCATGGTTCATCTTGGTAAGTTGTATACGTCCAGGAACTTATCCATTTCTTCTAGGTTTTCCAATTTGTTGGCATATAGTTGTTCATAATAGTCTCTAATTATTCTTTGTATTTCTCAGTTGTTATGTTTTCATTTTTTATTTTATTTATTTGGGTCACCTTTTCCCTTAGTCTAGCTAAAGGTTTGCCAATTTTATATTTTTTTTAAAAAAAGCACAACTTTTCATTTCATTGATCTGTATTGGTTTTTGTTTTTGTTTTGTTTTTTGAGACAGGGTCTCACTTCCGTCGCCCACGCTGGAGTGCAGTGGTGCCATCTCAGCTCACTGCAGCCTCGACTTCCCAGGCTCAGGTGATTCTCCTACCTCCTACCTGAGTAGCTGGGACCACAGGCATGTGCCATCATGCCCAGCTAATTTCTTGTGTTTTTAGTAGAGACAGTGTTTCGCCATGTTGCCCAGGCTGGTTTTGAACTCCTGGGCTCAAGTGATCCACCTGCCTCAGCCTCAAAAGTACTGGGATTACAGACGTGAACTACTGTGCCCGGCCTGTATTGTTTTTTTTACATTTCCTTTCTATTTATTTTTGCTCTGATATTTATTACTTCTTTCCTCCTACTTATTTTGGATTTGGTTTGTCTGGGCTTTCCTAGTTCCTTGAGGTGCCCCATTAGATTATTTAGTCTTTTTACATTTTTTATATACATGTTGATTGCTACAAGCTTCCCTCTTAGAACTGCTTTTGCTGTATCCTATAGATTTTGGTATGTTGTATTTCCATTTGCATTTGTTTCAATAAATTGTCAAATTTCTTTCTGAATTTCTTCATCAACCCATTGCTCATTCAGGAGTATGTTTAATTTCCAGGTATTTGTGTATTTTCCGAGGCTCCTATTGTTACTGATTTTTGGTTTTATTTCACTGCAGTCAAAAAACATACTCAATATGATTTCTACTTTTTTGAATTTGTTGAGACATGTTTTGTGACATACAATATAATCTATTCTGGAGAATGTTTTCCAGTACTTATTAAGAAGTGTATGAAAAAAAAAAAAAAAAAAAACAAGAATGTGTATTTTAAGGGAAGTCGCTATCGGCCAAAGTCGCGATTCGCCGCCGCAGCCGCTCGCCGCCCAGAGCCCGCGGACCCTCGCATCGTCGCCCCCCGCCCAGATCCCCGACCATGCGATCGAGAAGAGCCTTCAAGCAGCGCCGCTTGCACCTTCGAACAAAGAGTAGAAGATGTCCGCTTATTTCGAGAGGCAGCATCCAACCAAAATTCCTCCTATAAGTAAACCATCCAAGGGTGAGAAGCTCAGCTTCCTGTCTGGATAAACAAGCTTCCTTGTTACCCTGAACATGGTCAACATGAGTGAGCTCGGTCAAGATAATTTAGAAGGCCTTCACAGCTCAATGCTAATCAAGCCTTTCTTCCTGTTGTCTGAACGGCCACAGCATTGGTCAGCGTCTCCACACAATCTCAGAGGTGTATGAGAGGTGAGAAGGATGAAGATATGGGATTTCTCTGTACATGGCGTCTATGGCCTCCCAGGAGACGCTCGGGATAAATTGTCCCCCAGTGTAAAACTAGAAAATGCTCTATTTCTAGATTTTTTAAACCCCTTACCAAGAAAAGAAAAAGGGGATGTTACCAACATGAGATTGGATCAGTTCATTCTTATCACAGATCATCCAACAGTAGTGTCCCACCTAGGGGCAGTGTTAGCGAAGTTGTGTGTTTGTGTTTCAGCAGAAAACTGACTCCAAGTGAGCACATTCACTTTGAAACCTATATATTTAATGTAGGTCTAGCTTGTTTTCAGATTTTAAAAATTTAAAAATAAATACTTTTGCATTCTAAGTTGCCAATAAAAAAAAAAAAGATGTATTTTATTGTATAAAACGTCCTGAATTAAGCTATTTGATCTAGTGTGTATTCAAGATCTAACATTCTTTGGTTGATTTTCTGTCTGGATGATCTGTCCATTACTGAGAGTGGGTGTTGAATGCCTCTGCTGTTACATATTGCAGCTATCCCTCCTGACTATTAATGTTTGTTTTACATACTTGGGAGCTCTGGTGTTATTGTACAGAACGTAAAAAGAATTCCTCTTGCTGAATTGAGCATTATTGCATTATACATGACCTTTTTTGCCTTTTTACAGTCTTTCTTTGTAGTCCATTTTTAAATCTAAGTACAGTTATTTCTGCTCTTTTTTGGTCCAGGTTGTACGAAGAATATCTTTTTCCAATCCTTCACTTCTTATTCTATGTGTGTCTTTTATGGGTGAAGTTGGGTTTCTGCAAGACAGGTATATTAGGTCTTATTTCTTTATCATTGCAGCTCTATGCCCGTTCTATTGAAGAATTTAGTCCATTTACATTCAAACTTGATGTATAAGTATTAACGCCATTTTGTTGTTGTTCTGTTTTTGTTTTTTTTTAGTCCTCTCTTCTGTTTTCCGTCTTACGGCTTCCTTTGTGGTAAGTGGTTTTCTCTGTTTTTTTTTTATGTAGTATAGTTTTAAGTCCTGTTATTAATTTTTAGAATCTGTTGTAGTTTCGCATTGTGGTTACCCATGAAGCTTACACAAAAACAGTCTTATAGTTATACGAGTATTTTAAAGAAATTACATCTTAGATGACAAGAGGAAATAGCACAAAGAAAAAAAATGAAAAAACTATACTAATGCTACCCCAAATTACCATCTGCAAATTACACGTTTGATATGCCTATTCCAACACATGCTATTGCTAGTTTTAATAGTTTTGTCTGTTTTGGCCTACTATATAGTAGAGTTATGAGACATTACATATCCCAATTACAGTCATTAGGTATTCTGATTGCCATATAATACAGTGTCTTTATATGTTTAAGTGCTGTCTTTCTTGCATGGCCAATGTTTTGTTTTGTTTGTTTCTGTTTGTCACATTGAAGAACCTCACCTTTAGCATTTCTATGTAAAACAGGTCAGGTGGTTAGTTTTAAATTCTCTCAGAATTTCGTTATGTCCAAAAGAAACGTTGCTCTCCCTCATATTTGAAGAATAACTTTGCTTGCACAGTCATTCTTTTGATGAGTTTTTTTCTATTCAGCACTTGACAAATAGTCATGCCATCCCTTCCCGGTCGTGTATGGTTTTCGTAGTCGTGCCAGATGAGATGGAGCTCCATTTATGTGTTATTGCTTCTCATTCTTGCTGCTTTTACCCCTTTGAGAGTTGTCGATCCTTGCGATTTGATCATCTATATGACTTGGAATAGTCTTATTTTGGTCCAACCTTCGCTTACCAAGTACACTTATTTGTCCTTTCTCAAGTAGAAAGTTTTCTGTTATTTATTTATTTGAATATCGTTTCTACCCCTTGCTCTTGTTCAACTTACTTCTTGAACATCAATGAAATTAAATTTGGGGCTTTTGACTAGTAGGATAATTTCCGTTAGTCGCAAGCACTCAATGCTGTCTTTCTTTTACAATTCTTTTCTTTTCCTCTCTGACTGTATATTTCAATAGCCTTCTGTGAGAGATTGCACAAGGATTCCTTCTCCTGCTGATCTATTATCGTCTTTGAGGTTTCTAATGAGGAAGTATATTTTTCTCTGATCCAAATTTCTTTGAGTCTATAGGTTTGTAAGACTTCATCTAACTTTGATCTCTTAACAAAGAGTATGAATTCATAAGTAATTTAATTAGCTGTCTATCTTAGAGGTCCCTGACGTATTCGCCTTAAAGAACTGACTATTTTAGGAATCCAAGATGGGCACAAAGACAGCTACCAGTCTGCAAGCTCAGGGTGAGTGACGCGAAGGATGGGGTGATTTGGCTCGCATTTCCAAACTGAGGTACCAGGTTCATTCTCACTGGGGCTTGTCAGACACGTGGGTGCAGGGCCCATGGAGCAGGGCAGGGCATCACCCTCACTCAGGGAAGCCCAAGTTGGGGAATTCCCTTGTTCTCTAGCAAGAGAGAAGCCGTGCACAGATGGGTTACCCGGAAATCAGCGACACTCTACCTCACCCAGACTATAGCTGCGCTTTTTCCAAATGTGGGCTTAGAGCAAATGGCTCACCAGGAGGATCTATATCCTGCACCTGGCTCAGAGCGCGTCTCATGTCCACGAGGCCCTTGCTCACTGCTAGGCACAGCAGTCTAGACAAACGCCAAGTGCAGCGCGAGGCTGGGGGAGGGGTGTCCGCATTGCTTCAGGACTTAGTGGAAACCAAAGTGGCCGGAAAGTTCGAACTGAGCCCACCACAAGCAGCTCCTCATATGCGAACGCCTGGTGCTGAACACTGATATAGACTCCACCTCCGGAGCGCGCAGAGCAGTAGCTCGACAAAAGCAACAGAAACTTCTGCAGACTTAAACTGTCCCTGTCTGCGACAGCTTGTAAGAGAGTGTGTCGCTTATGTCCCAGCAGATTAGATCTGAGAAGATGACAACTGCTTCCTCAACAGTTGGAGTCGCTGGACGCCCCGAGTAGGCGCTAACTGGAGAGACTGACGGGACACTCAGTACAGCTGGGTGCCCTTTCTGAGACGGAAGCTTCCAGAAGGAAGGATCAAGTAGCAATGCCATTCTACAATATTGCCCCTGACAGCCTCCGTGGTGAATACCCAGGGAACAGTTGGATGGACCTCCAGCAAACTCCAACAACCTGCAGCTGGCGTCCGCTGACTGTTAGAAGGAAAGCAGAACAAATGACAATGACATCCAACATACAAAGTATGTCTGATCAGGAGACCATCATCCAAAGGAACCATCTAAGGTGATAAACCACAAAGTTATTGTGGGAGAAACTAGAGCAGAATAAGGCTGAAAATAAATTCTGAAAAATGCAGAGCCACTTACTCGATATCACCAAACAGAGGATCGAGACAGTGTTCGCTCTCCAGCAACGTGGGACATGAAGCTGCGGATGGAGAACTAGAACACTCTATATTAGAGACGGAGTTGTGAGAGTAGAGCTTCCGAAGATCGATTTACATTAACATAACTTCATCTGAGAGCTAAAGTGAGGATTGTTCTGAACCCATCTGACAACAAACTTAAAACCCTCATATATGAATAGAAGAGCAATGCGCTATCTAATCTGAGATGGAGGCGACTCGAGAAAAACATGTAGAGATAGTCTGCTAAAAATGGAATCCTGATGGATGCTGAGATATAAACCATGGACGAGAACTATGTGATGCAGATTGCAAAAGCTGTCTCTCTAGCTGTGATTTGATCAAGTGATAAAAAAAGGGTACAATTGAAACAAATGGAATGAAGATGAAGCCAGAAGAGAATTTAGAGAAAAAAGCAATGGGGCGGGTAAAAGAAATGAACAGAGCTCCCTCCACAAGAAATATGTTGACTGTGTGAAAGGCCAACAATCTACATCTGATTGGTAGTACCTAAAAGTGACGGGGAGAATGGAACCAAGCTGGAAAGCACTCTTCAGGATATTATCCAGGAGAACTTCCCCAACTTAGCAAGGCAGGCCAACATTCAAATTCAGGAAATACAGAGAACACCACACCTGGGCTCACAGGGAAGTCTGATCAGCTGTGTGGGCTTGTGGAGAGCACTGTGATGCCACATCTGCCTGTCATGGTCTCCCAGCCACAGTAACTTTCATTGTATTTATTTATTTATTTTTGAGATGGAGTCTCGCTCTATTGCAGAGGCTGGAGTGCAGTGACATAATTTCAGCTCACTGCAACCTCCACCTCCCGAGTTCAAGCAATTCTCCTGCCTCAGCCTCCCAAGTAGCTGGGACTACAGGCATGCACCACCATGCCTGGCTAATTTTTGTATTTTTATTAGAGACAGGGTTTTGCCGTACTGGCCAGGATGGTCTCGAACTCCTGACCTCAAGTGATCTGCCTGCCTCAGGCTCCCAAAGTGCTGGGATTACAGGCACAAGCCACTGCACCTGGCCCCATTTTTAAAAAAATTGTAAAATGCACATACCATGAAGTTTACCATCTTAACCATTTTTAAGTGTGCAGTTCAGTAGTGTTAAGTACACTCATATTGTTGTGCTACCCTCATTACCATCCATCTCCAGAACTCTTTTCATTTTACAAAATTGAAACTTTATACCCATTAAACACTAACTCTCCATTCCTTTCTCCTGCTAGTGCCTGGCAACCACCATTCTACTTTCTATCTCTGAGTTTGACTAGGTACCTCATGTAAGGGGAGTCATACAGTATTTGTCCTTTTGTGTCTGGCTTTTTTCACTTAGCATACTATCCTCTAGGTTCATTCATGTTGCAGCATGTATCAGAATTTTCTTTCCTTTTAAGGCTGAATAATACTTCATTGTAGGTATATACCAAATTTTGTTTTTCCATTCATCCTTTAAGGGACCTTTGGGTTACTTCCAACATTGGCCCATTGTGAATAATGCTGCTGTGAACATGGGTGTACAAATACGTGTTCAAGTCCCTGCTTTTGATTCTTTTGGGCATATACCCAGATGTGGAATTGCTGAATCGTGGTAATTCCATTTTCAACTTCTTGAGGAACTGCTGTGTTGTTTTCCATAGCTACGCCATTTTACATTTCCATAGCAAGTGCATTTTGTGCATCTATTGAAGTGCATATGAAAGGTTTGTCCTTTATTCTTTTTTTTTTTTTGAGATGGAATCTCACTCTGTCGCCCAGGCTGGAGTGCAATGGTGCGATCTCGGCTCGCTGCAACCTCCACTTCCCAGGTTGAAGTGATTCCCCTGCCTCAGCCTCCCTAGTAGCTGGGATTACAGGCTCCTGCCGCCATGCCCAGCTAATTTTTGTAATTTCATTAGAGACAGGGTTTCACCGTGTTGGCCAGGCTGGTCTGGAACTCCTGACCTCAAGTGATCTGCCTGCCTCTTGCTGTGTTGACCAGGGTGGTCTCTTTCCTCGCATGAATGTAAGCTTCTTACGCACAGGACACTCATGTTTTTTCTTTCCAATGTCTTCCCACCACTAAAATCAATGTTGACACATGGTAGACAGTAAATATTGGTTGAAATAATGAACATCAATAACCACAATAATAGTTGCTTTTTGGCAGCAGGCACTGATTCAAATGGACTGATGTAAGACCAGGTACTGATTTAAGTGTTCACAAATACCATTTCATTTAGTTCTCTAAAATAATACTAAATGCAAATACTATTTTCCCCTGTTAACTAAGAAGGAAATGAGGCTTAGGAGAGACTATAAAAGGTTCATGGCCACACCAATATTAGGGTGTGGGGCAGGGCAGCCCCAACTAATCCGTACCTTGACACACATCCTGCCTCTTTGGTTACAGGCAGGAAAAGCCAATCCACCAAATTAAAGGTGGTGGCCTCGGGCTGACAAATCTCTGTGGAAGCCCAGGGTGAGGCCCTTTTGTTCCGAGTGGTGGCCTGTGTGAGCATTTGAGGAGCTGCTGTACAGCAAAGGCCCTACCCGTGGCACAGTCTTGATAAGTAACAGACACCTTTAGAGGCTTTGTTTTCACATCCTCTTTTTGTAAATGGATTTGCTTCCTTAAACACAGTTGGCTTCATCTTTTATGTAATACAAATTCATATTACTGTCTTTCATGAAGCTAGTGTCTTCTTGGCCTCCATGTGTGTCAGCTGAAGCTTTAGACTGTCTGGCCACAGAAGCTGATGACCCACAGTCACTTGAGTACTTTCTTCTGTTCCAAGAACCACACCTAGAGCACCACAGGGATGACTTCATGTCATCCTTGCAACATTCCAGCTCTGGTTACCTAGCCCACGCTCTGGATTAGAACCCTGAGGCTCAAGGGGTCTACATTTGGCACCCCAAATCACATAACTAGTCCATGGCAGGCCTACTGTCTACATTCCTACTGCCTATGTATGCCTGTGCAGTGACTGACCAAGAGGCATGTGTTATGTGATGCTCACTATTTATTACTTCTCTACAGCAGGGATAAGATGATAATGATGATGGTAACTCCAGCCTTGTGATAGGACTTGAGCTTCATTATCTCATAATAGCCCCATAAGGGGTATTGTTGGGGCCCCCACCAGATACCCTTTAATCTACCAGGCACCACCCCCTAGCTGACTGTTGGCTGCTCACAGGTTGCAGCTGCTTCCTTCTTCTGAATGCTCAGCTAAGGGGAGCCACCTTGCCCAGAAATGCCTGCTTTCCCCTTAGGGGAGGCCCCAGTCAGTGATTGACAGATATGGGGTGCAAAAGTCTGGTGCCTTGTCTCAAGGTTGCATAACTTTGTGGTGTTCTTCATACTACGGTGGGATCAGGCTGAGTTGGGATCAGGCTGAGGTTAAAATGCAGCTAAATCTACAATTTTCTTGGCTTCCTTTTTCTTTCTATCTTGCCACCCATATTCCCTTTCTGAGATCACTTACACCAAGAATCTCTGCCTCTGCACCTTTCTGTCTCTCTTTTGACCCCTAAGCTCCGGCCACACTCATGCCCTGGGTTCCTCCAAATCACTAAGTCTTGCCCTTTGTTTTCCCACCTGCCTGGAATGCCCTTCCACCTGGCTAATGCCTTCCATTTAGTGCTTGCATGATCTGTAAAGCCTTCCCTGACACTCTCCCCATGCTCAGGCGAGGAGATGGGCCCTCCTCCTTTTCCAAAAGCACACCAGTGCACCCCTCTTTCAGAGCACATATCACATTGTATTGTATTGCTTTCTACTGGTCCCCTTCTCGTGACTGTACCCATCTTATTCTCAGTCTCCCTGCGTCCTATTACAGTACCCAGCATGTGCACGATAGAGCATGGTGAACGTCTGTTGAATGGATGAATAAATGGATACCTGGCCTCTCCCACCTGTGCCCTTGCCCAGCGCCTGCTGTCTGGTTACCATTTACAAATGAGCTTGGCTCCCTCAGTTCTGGTGTTTCCTTACCTCCATGTTCCATGTCTACTTCAATCCCAGAGTAACTGTTTATACCAGAGCTCGTGCAGCCCATAATTAGGGCGAGAACAAGTGAGAGACTCATAGCTACTCTGGGCCCAGCACTTCCCATTCTTTAACCCTAACGGTAGCAACAAGTATTTGCTACCAGTACATAATGGTGTATTTGCTACACGGTAGATAACAAGTATTTGCCACGGTAGATAACAAGTCATTATTATCACCTTCATCTTACAGCTAAGAAAACTGAGGCTCTGAGAGGTTGAAAGTGACTTTCCCAAGGTCACACAGCTAGGGGGTGACTGAGCCAAAACTGGAATCACAGAATCTGACTCCATGAGCTCCAGCCTTTCCTGCTGGGCCCTGTGCTCAGCCATTAAAAGAGACAGGAGCTTGGTGAGTGGCTGCTTTGTGTTCTTTTGTGCGATGGTGAGTCCATGTGCGCACAGCAGGGGACACAGGAGAGGCTCAGGAAAACAAAGTTTATTATACTCACAGGTCCTAGAGACAGGAAACATGGTATGCCTTGCAGGGCCACCGGGGAAGACACCAGGGTGGTCAGGAGCCAGAAGACAAGAGTGAGGGCAAGGTTTAAACCACAGCCTTCCTTGGTGTTTCTGTGGAAAAGCAAGGTGGGGCAGGGTGAACAGTTTAGGATTGGCTGGTTTGAATAATTTCAGCAGGCTCTAGGCTACAGGGGTGGTCCCTAGTTGCCTGGCGCCTGGCCCCGGGGTGATGAACGCAGACAGACATTGTCTCCTGGGGTGTATGGGTCAGATAAGGAAGGGCTCTGATTGGTTAGTTTGCTAATCAAATGCTCTAGGGATCCAATTCTTAGAGATAACAAAAGGCCCAGCCTGAAGCATTTTCTTTTTTTTAATGTTTGTTTGTTTGTTTCTGTTTTTGTTTTTTTGAGAGAGATTCTCACTTACTCTATCACCCAGACTGGAGTGCAGCGCTATGAACAAGGCTTAATGCAGTCTTCACTTCCTGGGCTCAAGCCATCCTCCCACCTTAGCCTCCTGGGTAGCTGGGGCCACAGGCATGCACCGCTACACCCAGCAAATTAAAACAAAAATTGGGGTAGGAACAGGGTCTCACCCTGCTGCCCAGGCTGGTTTCAAACTCCTAGGCTCAAGTGACTCTCCTACCTTGGCCTCCCAAAGTGCTGGGATTACTACGCCTGGCCCTAGAGCATTTGATTAGCAAACTAACCAATCAGAGCCCTTCCTTATCTGACCCATACACCCCAGGAGACAATGTCTGTCTGCATTCATCACCCCGGGGCCAGGCGCCAGGCAACTAGGGACCACCCCTGTAGCCTAGAGCCTGCTGAAATTATTCAAACCAGCCAATCCTAAACTGTTCACCCTGCCCCACCTTGCTTTTCCACAGAAACACCAAGGAAGGCTGTGGTTTAAACCTTGCCCTCACTCTTGTCTTCTGGCTCCTGACCACCCTGGTGTCTTCCCCGGTGGCCCTGCAAGGCATACCATGTTTCCTGTCTCTAGGACCTGTGAGTATAATAAACTTTGTTTTCCTGAGCCTCTCCTGTGTCCCCTGCTGTGCGCACATGGACTCACCATCGCACAAAAGAACACAAAGCAGCCACTCACCAAGCTCCTGTCTCTTTTAATGGCTGAGCACAGGGCCCAGCAGGAAAGGCTGGAGCTCATGGAGTCAGATTCTGTGATTCCAGTTTTGGCTCAGTCACCCCCTAGCTGTGTGACCTTGGGAAAGTCACTTTCAACCTCTCAGAGCCTCAGTTTTCTTAGCTGTAAGATGAAGGTGATAATAATGACTTGTTATCTACCGTGGCAAATACTTGTTATCTACCGTGTAGCAAATACACCATTATGTACTGGTAGCAAATACTTGTTGCTACCGTTAGGGTTAAAGAATGGGAAGTGCTGGGCCCAGAGTAGCTATGAGTCTCTCACTTGTTCTCGCCCTAATTATGGGCTGCACGAGCTCTGGTATAAACAGTTACTCTGGGATTGAAGTAGACATGGAACATGGAGGTAAGGAAACACCAGAACTGAGGGAGCCAAGCTCATTTGTAAATGGTAACCAGACAGCAGGCGCTGGGCAAGGGCACAGGTGGGAGAGGCCAGGTATCCATTTATTCATCCATTCAACAGACGTTCACCATGCTCTATCGTGCACATGCTGGGTACTGTAATAGGACGCAGGGAGACTGAGAATAAGATGGGTACAGTCACGAGAAGGGGACCAGTAGACAGAAAGGTGCAGAGGCCCTAAGAGGCCAGAACATGGGTGGCTTTGTATGCTAGGCTAGGGAACTTGTAAACATTAGCCTGCGATAATGAGGAGCTATTGGTGGAGTTTTAGCAGGGAAAAGAAACGACTAAGCTTGTGTTTTATTACTTTGACTGCATTGTGGAGAAGGAGTGGGGCAGAGAGCGCTGCTCGGGGAAGCAGAGCCAGTGGGAGGCTCTTGCTCAGTTCAGGTGAGAAATGATGACAGGCTGCTCCGTGAATACGGCAACAGGCTGGACTGGTGGTTCCCATTTGGTTGCATGTCAGAATTACCTGGATAAATTAAAAATACAATACCCGTGCCCCATTCAACAAAATCCAGCATCCCTTTATGATTAAAACTCTTAGCAAAATCAGACATACCTCAATGTAATAAAAGCCATCTATGACAAATCCACAGCCAACATAATACTGAATGAGAAGGAGTTGAAAATATTTCCTCTGGAAACTGGAACAAGACAAGGATGCTCACTCTCACCATTCCTCTTCAACATAGTACTGGAAGCCCTAGCCAGAGCAGTCAGACAAGAGAAAGAAATAAAGGCCATCCACATTGGTAAAGAGGAAGTCAAACAGTCACTTTGCTGATGATATAATCATTTACCTCGAAAACCCTAGAGACTCCTCCAGAAAGCTCCTAGAACTGATAAAAGAATTCAGCAAAGCTTCCGGACACAAGATTAATGTACACAAATCAGTAGCTGTTCCATAAACTGACAGTGACCAAGCAGAGAATCAGATCAAGAACTCAACTCTTTTTACAACAGCTGCAAAAATAAAATAAAATACTTGGAAATATACCTAACCGAGGAGGTGAAAGACCTCTACAGGGAAAACTATGAAACACTGCTGAAAGAAATAATAGACGAAGCAAACACATGGAAACTTATCCCATGCTTATGGATAGGTAGACTCAATATTGTGAAAATGGCTATACTGCCAAAAGCAATCTACAAATTCAAGGCGATCAGCATCAAAACACTACCATCATTCTTCATAGAATTAGAAAGAACAATTCTAAAATTCATCTGGAGCCAAAACGGAGCTCACACAGCCAAAGCAAGACTAAGCAAAAAGAACAAATCTGGAGGCATCACACTACCTGATTTCAAACTATACTATAAGACCATAGTCAACAAAACAACATGGTACTGGTATAAAAATAGGCACATAGACCAATGGAACAAAATAGAGAACCCTGAAATAAACCCAAATACTTACAGCAAACTGATCTTTGACAAAGCAAACAAAAATATAAGGTAGGCAAAGAACACCCTTTTCAACAAGTGGTGCTGGGATAATTGGATAGCCACACGTGGGAGAATGAAACTGGGTCCTCATCTCTCACCTTATTCAAAAATGAACTCAAGATGGATTAAGGGCTTAAATCTAAGACCCAAACCTATAAAAATTCTAGAAGATAACATTGGAAAACCCCTTCTAGACATTGGGTTAGTCAAGGATTTTATGACCAAGAACCCAAAAGCAAATGCAATTAAAACAAAGGTAAATAGCTAGGATTTATTTAAACTAAAGAGCATTTGCACAGCAAAAGGAACAGTAAGCGGAGTAAGCAGACAACCCACAGAGTGGGAGAAAGCCTTCACAGTCTACACATCTGACAAAAGAATAATATCCAGTATCTACAACAAGCTCAAACAAATCAGTAAGAATAAAACAAACAATCCCATCAAAAAGTGGGCTAAAGACATGAATAGACAGTTCTCAAAAGGAGACATACATACGGCCAACAAACATATGAAAAAATGCTCAATGTCACTAATGATGAGGGAAATGCAAATCAAAAGCATAATGCAATACCACCTTACTCCTGCAAGAACGGCCATAATCAAAAAATTAAAAAAACTGTAGATGTTGGCACGGATGTGGTGACCAAGGAACACGTCTACGCTGCTGGTGGGAATGTAAACTAGTACAGCCATTATGAAAAACAGTGTGGAGATTCCTTAAAGAACTAAAAATAGAACTACCATTTGATCCAGCAGTCCCACTACTGGGTATCTACCCAGAGGAAAATAAGTCATTATACGAAAAAGATAGTTGCATATGTATGTTTATAGCAGCACAGTTCGCAATGGCAAAATTGTAGAACCAACCCAAGTGCCCATCAATCAATGAGTGGATAAAGAAACTATGTTATACATACATGATGGAATACTACTCAGCCATAAAAAGGAATGAATTAATGGCATTTGCAGCAACCTGGATGAGATTGGAGACTATTATTCTAAGTGAAGTAACTCAGGAATGGAAAACCAAACATGGTATGTTCTCACTGATATGTGGGAGCTAAGCTATGAGGATGCAAAGGCGTAAGAATGATACAACGGACTTTGGGGACTTTGGGGAAGGGTGGGAGGGGCAAGGGATAAAAGACTACAAATAGGGCGCAGTGTGTACTACTCGGGTTATGGGTGCACCAAAATTGCACAAATCACCACTAAAGAACTTACTCATGGCCGGGTGCGGTAGCTCATGCCTGTAATCCCAGCATTTTGGGAGGCAGAGGTGGGCAGATCACAAGATCAGGAGATCGAGACCATCCTGGCTAACACAGTGAAACCCAGTCTCTACTAAAAAATACAAAAAATTAGCCGGGCGTGGTGGCGGGCGCCTGTAGTCCCAGCTACTCGGGAGGCTGAGGCAGGAGAATGGCATGAACCTGGGAGGTGGAGCTTGCAGTGAGCCAAGATCGCACCACTGCACTCCAGCCTGGGTGACAGAGCAAGACTCCGTCTCAAAAAATATATATATATGTGTGTGTATATATTTATTTTGATATATATATGTGTATATATATATTTTAATATATATATACACACACACACACATATATATACACACACACACACAACCAAACACCACCTGTACCCCAATTACCTATGGGAAAAAAATACCTATGCCCAGGCCTCATCCCAGACTAATTAACCCAGAATATCTAAGGTGGGCTTGGGCATGGGTGTTCTAAAGAGCTCCCCAGGTGAATCTCACGTGCAGTCAAGGTGGCAGGCCACCGGGTGAGAGAAACAGGAAAGAGGACATATCTTCAGTGGTGTTTCTCAAAGTGTGGTCATTTCCCTCAGAACTACCTGAGAGTGTTTGTTAAAAGTGCAGGTTTCCCAGCCCCATCACTGAACTAGTGAGTCTGCATCTCTGGAGCCATGGTCTGGGAATCTGAATTCACAAAGCAGTGAGCCTTAAGCCCTGCAGGGTTGGAAAACCATTCATCTACAGGCACCAAATAAAGGAAGTAAGCACCAACTCTAAGCGGACTGGTGGGCAGAACCTGGGAGGAGCAGAACTGGAGGGAACACCCATCAGAGGTCAGGAAGACACAGGGAAGAAGGGGCCTAGGAGCCACCCAGACAGCAATGGAACAAGCAAGGAGCAAGGAGGCTCCTTCTGGACCATTCAGGGGTTTCCATAGCACACTTGGGCTTGAGCACTTTATTAGTCTACTAGGGCTGCCATAGCAAACACCACGCACCGGGGGCTTAAACAACAGGAATTTATTTTCCCTCAGTTCTGGATGCTGGAAGTCCAAGATCAAGGTATCCACAGGATTGCTTCCTTCTAAGGCCATTCCTTTGGCTTGTGGGTGGCTGTTCCTCCCTGTGTTTTCACAAGGTCTTCCCTCTGTGGGTGTCTGTGTCCTCATCTCTTCTTATAAAGATACCAGTCACAAGAGCCCACCCTAGTGACCTTGTTTCACCTTGATTATCTCTTTACAGGCCCTATCTCCAAATACAGTCACATTTTGATGTACTGGGGGTTAGGGCTTTGTATTAGTCCATTCTCACACTGCTATAAAGAAATACCCGAGACTTGGTAGTTTATAAAGGGAAGAGTTTTAATTGGCACACGGTTCTGAAGGCTGTACGGGAAGCATGACGGCATCTGCTTGGCTTCTGGGGGGGCCTCAGGAAACTTTCAATCATGGCAGAAGGCAAAGGGAAAGCACACATTGCATGGCTGGAGCAGGAGCAAGAGAGAGAGGAGGGAGGTGCCACACATTTTTAAACAACCGAATCTCATGAGAACTAATCACAAAGGGAATGGTGCTAAACCATTCATAAGGAATCCACCCCCATGATCCGATCACCTCCCTCCAGGCCCTGCCTCCAACATTGAATATAACCGTTCAACATGGGATTTGGGCAGGGACAAAGATCCAAATCATATCAGCTTCAACATATGAATTTTGTGGAGACACAATGCAGCCCATAACTGATATCTTAGAGCTGGAAAGGGAGATCGAGACATATGGGCCCTGACACCCACAGGAAAATAGATCAGAGGAATAGAAGGTTTCCACCAAGGGCAGGTGAGAACGCAGGTCTTCAGGAAGCCTCCGACAGGACGGAAGAGGCCACTGGGGCACTTCCTTCAGGGACTCAGTTGATTCTCTGTCAGGAAGATGAGGAAAAGGGAAAAAAGTTATAATAAAAACTACAAGTAAAATATTACAGCAAAGAGTAAAGAAAGAACCGTTTTTACAGTTGAATGCAATAGATAAGTTATTTCATGGAAAATTCTCCATATTAAATATTTTGTATTAAAGCTCTAAATTGCCTCCAGGTGACGTTCTGACAAAGAGCTTGCATGTGTTTAAGTCAATTTGAGCTTGCAGGCAGGGGAA
This sequence comes from Rhinopithecus bieti, assembly GCF_001698545.2. Classification (NCBI taxonomy): domain Eukaryota; kingdom Metazoa; phylum Chordata; class Mammalia; order Primates; family Cercopithecidae; genus Rhinopithecus; species Rhinopithecus bieti. The sequence goes on from NW_016809075.1 coordinate 2,332,553, forward strand.
TGGACTGGGCTTCCATGGATTTTGGTATCCACGAGGGTCCTGGAACCAATCCCCCAGTACCAAGGGATGACTGTATCTCTTCCAAAAATTACTTTACATTTTCTGTTTAAGATCTTGTTCAGAATGAAATGGTCAATGTAGAATTTTTGCAGAAGATATATTTAAAACAATGTAAATGTTCGTCAGTTAGGGAAATAGTTAAATAAATTATTGTTCACTCATACGATGGAGTATCTTGCACCTATAAAAGGTGAGGTAGATTTATATGTATATAAAGGTGCAGAATAGTGTGAGTTGCAGAATAGTGTGATTCTATTATAGTTAAAAATTAACTATGTGTGTGTGTGTATATATATATATATATGCAAAAAATGGCCTCAAAGGATATTTACAGCAATGAATAATATGGTGGCCTTCCCAGTCTCCATTCCAACTATACCTCATCAGGTACTAGCCATTTATTTGGTTTGGGTGGAACTAACCCCTCATTCTTCAGAGGTTGGTCCTATTGTTGGAATCAATTAGGATAATCCCATCCTTTTTGCCACAGAGATTGATTCAGGAATGGGAACTGTTCCAATTATTACTTGACATTCCCCAGACTTTAATGATTGGCTTGTAAGTAGGCATATAACCAAATTTGATCCACTCAGAATGAAGCCTAGGACCTTCACTCCACCGTTGTTGAGTTTCTCTCTCTTCCCTCTCTTCCTTTTCTTTCCCTCCCTACCCACTTCTCTCTGATAAAATACGTAGCCCTGTTGTCAGCTGGGATACAACCTGAAGTGAGCCAGCCTCAGGATGCAGCTGATGTCTTGGAAGCAGAGCAAGGAGATAGAAACGGAGTCTTTGATGACATAGTTGAGTGACTGAATTAAACATATCCCAAAGCCTGCCCAAACTCTGGACTTTCAAGATCTCTTTACATTTTCTGTTTAAAGTGTTCAAAATGAAATGGTCAATGTGGCATTGTTTGTAATAGCAAAACATTGGAAACAAATGTTCATTCACTCAGAAAATGATTAAGTAAATTATGAGAGGCAATACATTGTTTTACTGTTTTGTCCACTTTGAATTGAGCTTTTCCTTACTGGTAACATAGTTTGAACTGATAAATACCCCAAACTGTTACAAGTTTTTAACCTTGGGAATGGTGGTGGTGGAAGTGGGGGGTGAGCAGAGGGTTGATAGGGAAACTCTCGCTTTCTACAATTTTGTACTTCTGTTAAGTTTTAACTTTTTACAGTGAGCATACGTTGCTTTCTTTTAGAATTAAAAACTTTTAAAAATAAATGGAGAGTAAAATACAGAAACTTTTCACAAAATAGTTTGTGCCAAAGCAAATTTGGAAATATTTTCGTCTAGTCTTAGGCGGGGTGGGGTTAGTGCATGGAGGGGACCAAAGGAGACGCTCTAGAGGTACGGATCATACTCTGTTTATGGAAATGTTTCTGTGTGTGTTCACCTGGTGAACATTTGTTGAGTATAACCTTAAGATTTGTGTGCCCTCTTACATGTGTGTTAAACTTTAATAAAATGTTTATATAAAATATTGCAGGCTTTTAGAGAGGGGTTAAAACATGTGTCAGGTTTGAAATCATGTAATCTCAACAGCATCTGCCACACTGTACATACGAGATGGGAAGGGAAGGTTGTCCGTCATCTTTAGGGGGATGATATAAAGTTACATTTTTTTTTCCCTGAAAGTTCGCCCATCTTAGCAGTTTCAAAGCTAGACCATAGGTTTCTCTTTAGTTTTCTACTGATGGAGGGGGAAGGGAGGAGGCCTAGGAGGAAGAGGCAATCTCTGGGAACTGCTTCAGTGGCTGGATGTGAAGTCAGTCACAAATGACCTGGTCAGCTCAATTATCTAAGGCTTGAAGAGAGTAACTAAGCATTTACTCATTTGTTCCTTCAACAACCTTTTCTTTTTTCTGGGCACTTACACTCTGCCTGCATTCTGGTAGATGCCTGAAACACTAAGATGAATAAACTGTTCTTGCCTCAAGACATTTTCCATCATGCAGAAAGAAATTGGTATATTAACAAAATTAGAGAAATACAGTGTTGTAAGGGCTGCAATGGAAGTATGCATAGAGTATCAATAGAGAGAGAGAGGGAAAAATCGGAGCCCCTTTGTGGGTGGTGTTTCAGGAGGCAATGATCTAAGGGGTGGCAAGAAGGTGGAATGATCAGAGGTTGGTCACCTGCCGCTTTCAAGGTGTGAGGAAGAGTGAAGTCAAGGGGAGGTATTTCTCCGATCCTGGCTTGAGATGATATGGTGGATGGTGCTGAAATTCTCCAATAAAGGGAGGCTGAAGATGTATAGATTTTGGGATTCTGCTTTTGGACATATTGAATTTGGCGAGTGGGCTTACTCAGCAGGAGATGTTCAAGGACAATTGGATTTGTGGGTCTGGGGCAAGAGGCCAGAGGGGTAGGAAGAAAATCATGGAGAGTAGATGCCATCATTTTTTTTGATATATGAGCAGAAGAAAATGAAACAATTTTTTGAGCGTATGTAACTCCCTTTTCCCATATCAGATTCAGCTGACTTGGTTCTTTATTCCTTTTAGTCCCCTACTCCTCCATATCTCTGACATTTCCCATGGAGCTGAGTGAGATGACTCATTAGTTCTGCATAGTCAGTAGCCCCTAGCAACCTCTGACCGGTTTCAGTACAAACTGTTTAGCCAAAGCAGACTTATCCCTCCCAATATATGTGGTCATTCCAGATAAACATTTTAATAAATATTTATATTGTAAAATAGTATTGTAAAATCACAGATGCTAAAAATCACAGAAATCAAACGCATGGCTTAATAAATCGTTATGAAGCAAGTACCACCCAAATCAAGAAATACAACTCTCCCAGTCACCGCAGAAGTTCCGTCAATATGCCCCATCCAAATTCTTTTCTTCCCCCACAATTAAGCATTACTCAGAGAAAACTGTGGATTTGTACACTTAACAAAGTTTTAGCTTATTTTAGCTTATTTTTATGCCCACCATTGCCTTTTCCTGGGATGCCCTTCCACCCTTGTAAGTCAGTGTTAGAACTCACCACCATAAAGCATTTCTAGATTATATGTGTCAAATACCCACTATGTGTAGTCAGTGTAGTAAGGAATCCAAGAAAATAATGTGTCTTAGAACCTGCTTCCTCTCCTTACTGCATTACTAGCTACTTATATTTTATTTGATTTTCCCCCTTTTGTTAATTTTGTCCTGATATCCTTCTCTTCCTGACTCTATTATAGATTCTTTCAAAGTAGAAACAAAACATACTGCTTGTGTTTTCCAGATCCTTGCCATTCAGAGGCTGGTCTGTACACCAGCAGCACTGGCATCACCAGGGAGCTTGTTATAACTGCAGAAAATTGGACCCCACTCCAGACCTGCGGAATTAAAATCTGCATTTTACCAAGATTGCTAGGTGATTCTTGTGTACTTTCAAGTTAAGAAGCTCTGCCCTTGAGCAGGGCTTTCTTGTACTTTGCTGTACACTGGAATCACTTGGAGATCTTTCAGAAACATTGAAGCCTGGGTCCCACCCCCAGAGATTCTGAGCCATTTATCAGGGGTGGGTTGGCTTGAACATGAAGATTTTTTAAAGCATCCCGATAAGGTGACTAACTGTCTCAATTTCCCTGGGACTGAGAGAATTTTCCAGGACATGGAATTTTCAGTGCTAAAACCAGGAATATCTCGGGCCAATCAGGGTGAGTTTGTTGCCCTGTCCCTGGTGATTGTAAAGTTGAGACCCACTGCTGATGAGAATGCACAGTAAAGGCTGGTAATGCAGAACTATGCTATTCTGTTTAGACTGCAAGTCTCTTAAAGGCTGAAATGACATTTAAACGTTCTTTTTGTATGTATATTTTCCACATGAAGCCTCTTAATAATGCTATAATCAACATGATATTTCTCCGAATGCTCTATAGTCATATCTCAAGTTTATACTTTTTTTCCCATGATAAAGAGAGTTAATAAATTTAAGATTCACACCTTCAGGCATGTGAACATACACACACTTCCCTCTTACCGAGTGAAGATCTTAGAGCCCTTCCTATAAATGCTGTTAGAGTTGACCTTGGCAGCCAGCTCAGATACTCCAGTACTGGACAGGTCCTCACTCAGCCCCAGCCCTGGAGTCCATGCCTGCAAGGGTTCCACACCCTAGCTCTCGAGTGTTGCTTATGTTTCTTCAAGACATGCAAAAGATGAATATGTTTATATTTGGTTTTCCAGAGTCCATACAAGAAGCGAAGTAAAGTAACTATATACCTTAACCTGAAATCTCATGGAGCTGTATCAGGTGCAGAAGCCATGCTCTTGGCCATCTGTAGATTCTTCCATAGAGGCTGTGCGTGGTAGTAGATAAAAGCAGACCTCAGGAGTGAGACTCAGTTTCCTTATCTTTACAACAGGGATACTAATAATACCATATCTGATTTATAGGACTATGAGGACTATGTGATTTCTTACGTGCAGTTTCATTAGAACACTCATGACCCTTAGCAAGTGGCTCCACCAGAGAGAACTGTGACGTTTATTCCCAGTGGAGGCTCTTATGTCTAATGTGTTTCCTTTGACTTCTTGGTCTTTCTTCTTTTTCCTATGTATATTCCTGAAATTAGGGCTCTGGGGACATTTACTAAAAATGTTAAAAAATAGATAAGAACAAAAAAGATACCACTCGATTTCTTATAGTCTTTCAGCTGTCAGGTGTTATGACCATGTGCTCTTACCCATATATTACTTTCTTTTATTTTTTATTTTTTTAACTTTTATTTTAGGCTTGGGGATACAGGTGAAGGTTTTTTACATAGGTAAACACGTGTCACCAGGGATGTTGTACAGATTATTTCACCATCCAGGTATTAAGTGCAGTACCCAATGGTTATCTTTTCTGCAGCTGGGCATGGTGGCTCACACCTGTAGTCACAACAGTTTGGGAGGCTGAGGCGGGCAGATCACTTGAGGTCAGGAGTTCAGGACTAGCCTGGATGACATGGGTGGCAGGGGCATGGTGATCCTCAGACCACAGGTGGAGTGCTCAGGTAAAGGGTGGCAGCGGCTGCACTGAGGCCCTGCCACTGGAGAGGGTGGGATCATCCTCAGTGGTCACAACCTGGGCCAGAAGGTAGGGAAAGCACATCTCTCTCAGGCTTCAGTTCCAGTAGGGCTTGTTCCCCACTCCAGCAGTAGTAGCCTGTTCGTAGTTTATGCCCCTTCCTGGCTGTAGGAGCTCCCACCCAGCTGGCGACTAAGACCAAGCAGCAACCCACACCCTGCTTGCATCCCAGTCTCTGTCCCAGTGGCACTCACTTCTTGGCACCAACAGCTGCTGCCTACACCTTGCTTCTTTTTAGCTCTGGCTGTGGGACAACTTCCAGCTTGCTCCCCAGTCCCAGCAGCAACAGAGTCTCTGTAATGCCTCAGACTTGGCATTGCTGGGCCGCAGGACAGTATGTAGTCTGCCAAAGGCTAGGTCTGAAAATGGCACCTTGCCATAGCTGCTTAGGCTCAGAAAGGGTGTGGCACCCAATGTGAGCTCCCTCCCTGGAATGGTTCCATCCCATGATCTCCTTGCGGCTCCCTATGTTAGTTTCAGGAGTTGGGAGGGTTGAGGGACTCTCTTGTGGCAGGATTGTAGGATTCCATGGTAGGGATGTGGGCCTCTGGAAGTCACTCATCCTTCCTTTCCGTGCCTTGGGAAGTTACTCCTGCTTCCAGTTCATCCCCTCCAGACAGGCTCTCTCTCTCCCTTCTTACCTGCTTTCCGGTAGTTCTTGTTAGTTCTCTGTTGAATTCTGACATTCTCTCTTGGATGGTGTATTCAAAGTATGACTGTCTATACACACTAAGTGGAAGAGGCAGGCATGAAATGCTTCTAATCAGCCATCTTGAAGCCTCTCCTCAGCTTTCCTTTTTTAGAACAGTTTCATATTTGCATAAAGTTGAGAAGATTAGAAAGTTTCATGTACCTTGCACCCAGTGTGCCCATTACTAACATCTCACATGAGTGCACAGTTTTTCCAAGTAGTAAACTATAACTGAGACATTACTAACTGAGGTCCATACTTTATTCAGAATTCCTTGATTTTTACCTAATGTCCTTCTTCTGTTCCAGGATCTCATCCACAATGCCATATTTCAGCTAGTGGTTGTGTCTCCTCAGGATCTTCTTGGTTGTAATGGTCCAGTCTCCCTTTTTATACCAACTGTTTTGTTTGGTTATTTATTTACTGACTTATTTATTTTTTGAGATGAAGTCTCACTCTGTCGCCCAGGCTGGAGTGCAGTGGCACAATCTTGGCTCACTGCAGCCTCTGCCTCCTGGGTTAAGCAATTCTCTTGCCTCAGCCTCCCGAGTAGCTGGGATTACAGGTGTCCGGCGCCAGTCCTGGCTAATTTTTGCATTTTTGGTAGAGACAGGGTTTCACCATGTTGACCAGGCTGGTCTTGAACTCCTGGCCTCAAGTTATCCTCTCGCCTTGGCCTCCCAAAGTGCTGGGATTACAGGTGTGAACCATGGTGCCTGGCCCCAACTGTTTTAGATTATTCACTATTGTGATTATGAAATGAATTCATGGCTAATGTATATACACATAGTTGAAAAATCAATATAATGATCTACATTATAATAGAGGAGGAATAAAAGTAAAGCAATACATAATTAATATTTAAATGCTCACTCAGAGCTACACCAGAGGTCATAAATAAGTAGTCAGATATTTGTACCAATTTATAATTTAAGAACAGAGAGACAGGCACTCTGGAATATTTTTTACACTTTTTCTTTATATTACTGTTATTTTGAAACGGGAGCTGAAGAAGTATACACATATGGAATTACTAGGCCTGTGGGCATCATATATGTGTTGATTGCTGAAACAGATGCCATGAATGGAACTGGCTTCTGTGTCCTGATTTTCTGAATTGGCAAACAGAGTACCATCCCTTCCTAGACTTATACAGTAGTTGCATTTCCAGAAAGTCCTGTGTGTATTCACAAGATGCAAAAACATTTTGTGTTTATATGTAAAACAAAGTTAAAGTTCCAATGTAATTAGATGCACATTTTAACGGAAGCAAAGGTCAGGTCTGACATATGAAAGCCATGTGGGAAACAGACAGTCTCCTGCATCTGGGGCCACCCCCAACTAAATGTCAGTGGCCCCCTCCTGCCATCATTGTGACCAATGAAAGTACCTGCAAATTTCCAAAATGTCGCCTAGGGGGCAGTACCCCTGTGGATTATGGTGGTGGGCAGAGGTCGACAAGGCAGATGGGCCTGCGTTTGTTCATCTGTGAAATGAGGACAGCAGTAGCTGAATGAGGGAGACAATGCATGTAAAACACTTAGCTAGGTGCCTGGCACCATGGTATGTCCTCCAGAAATGTAAGCTAGTGTTATCTTCCAGTTAATCAGCAGCGATTGTTTGAGGGAACACTGTATCCCTGACACCCAGGCAGGTGTGTGTGAGGAAGGAATGCACATCAGGAAAGCACCACTATCCCTGCTCCACACATGAAATAAATGGTGAATTATTAATCAATTACACTTTAGAAAAAGGAGCACCCAGAGGGGAGCTGGAGTCAGAGAAATCTTTCTGGAAAAGACAATAGTGGCTTGTTTAATCAGGGCAGCTGGAACATGATGGGAAATATATTTATTCCATGAATAACAAACAACTCCTAGATCCTTGCTTCTCAAAGTGTGGTCTTCAGACCTGCAGCATCAGCAGCATCGGGAGGTTTATTAGAAACAGAATCTCAGCCTGGTGGAAAACAAAAAAAAAAGAAAAGAAACTTTTAATCTGAGGAATGCAAGCCCCATTTACATTATCAGCCCCAGAGATTTACTGGAATGAAACAGCAGCAAGTGACAACCTTGAGTGAAATAATGATTGCTGGAAGCCACTGACTATGTGGGCTCTAGACTAATTTATGCCAAGTAGCCATAAAATGACCATACACTGGACACCATAACTCCTACCCGACAGTTCAACAATCTATAGCCAATCACTAACCCAAGTTATCTCTGCAAACCAATGAGGATACCTGTCACACAACTTTATATCAGTCCTCTCTTTGCTCCCTTCGCCTTTAAAAACCTGCTTATAACAGAGGCTAAAGGAGCACTCCTCAAGGCAACTTAGAAATGTCCTGGGTAGCTGTCCTCATTTGGGCTCAAGCAAATTCTTTCAATTATGTTTTGTGCCTCAGCCTCTTCCTTTTAGGTTGACAGCCTCTATCCCAGACCAACTAAATTAGAATTAGCATTTTAAGAAGAATTGCGGGTGTTCATTGGCACACTCACCTTTGAGATGTGCTGGACTTACAGAACCAACTGAGGAACCAGAGGAAAGAATAATGACACCAGCTCTTCTGGTGAGAATCTGCTGCAGACTGTGTGTGTGTGTGCGTGTGTGTGTGTGTGTGTGTGAAGGGCACAGAGCTAGATGGTCCATATTGTGGAGAGTAATCACAAAGGGTGGTTGCAGAATAATTGACATCAGAATGTGTGTTGGAGGCCGGGGGGTGGGGGGGCGAGAGGGGTTTAAAGGAAGGTTCCCAGCCAGACCCCAGATCTATTGAACCAGAATCTCAGAGAGCCAGGGAGGAATAATTTTTTTAAGCCCCCAGATGACTCTTAGAATGGGGAAGGGCCCTACAAAATACCCATGCCAAGGTCTCAAGCCCAGAACGATTACATTAAATATGATATCAGAATCTCTAGCAGTCAAAGCTTGGGTATTTTTGTTCTTAGACTCCCTAACCAGTTGAGAGCCATTGACAGGGGGATTAAATGGGATAGACTGGAGGGAAAAAGTGGAGGAGATGACTCCGCAAATATATCTGAAGGATGTTCTATCTTAGAGGATAGAACCAGGATTAATGGGTAGAGATTTTCATTGTCTTTATCCAAGTAATGATAGCATTTTTCTTTTTCTTTGCAGCAGGAAGGGATCTTTGAAATGACCTAGTTCAACTCTTTCAGTTTGTAGTTGAAGAAATTAGTGGTCAACAAGGTAAAGTGAGTTGGTCAAGGTCAGCTCAGATCTTCTCATTCCAATTCAGCAACAACAATAATAACAGCAGCAACAAAATAAAATAAGACCCCTCTCCCCATTTCTGGTGATATTCCCAGTGCACCACAAAGGCATTGAAATCCTACTCTCATTTCAATCACAAGCAAAGAAGACATGAAAAAGGAAAAGGGTGACTCTTCAAGAAATGAGGGGGACTCCTTTAAATGAGGAATTGACATTTTGGAGTACCCAGATTAAATTCAGAGACTGAATCAATCTAAAGTTGAAAGCCAGACTCTAGAGCTTGGATGTTGATACCATTGAAACTGTAGGGGCAGAAAAGGTGTGATACCTTTCCTCCCCACCATAAGGGGCACCGCTAACATGCTTATAACAAAAGATAGGTTAATAAGAGAAAAGTGTAACAAATTTATTGAATCAAAGTTTTATGTGATACAGGAGCCTTCAGAAATGAAGATAGAAAGACTCAGGGAAAACTGCCTGTTTTTATTTTTTTATTTTTTTTGAGATGGAGTCTCGCTCTGTCCCCCAGGCTGGAGTGCTGTGGCCGGATCTCAGCTCACTGCAAGCTCCATCTCCCGGGTTCACGCCATTCTCCTGCCTCAGCCTCCCGGGTAGCTGGGACTACAGGCGCCGCTACGTCACCCGGCTAGTTTTTTGTAGTTTTAGTAGAGACGGGGTTTCACCGTGTTAGCCAGGATGGTCTCGATCTCCTGACCTCGTGATCCGCCCGTCTCGGCCTCCCAAAGTGCTGGGATTACAGGCTTGAGCCACCGCGCCCGGCCAAACTGCCTGTTCTTATGCTTAGATTCAGTGAAGAATGGACAGCCCTATAGAAATGTGATTGGACAAAGGTGTGATCTAATGGTAATAGACTGACGGGTGAACCCAGCGAGGCCTGTTCAGATTCTTCTTGGCCTCTCTGTGCAGCATGTGCAGAGCAGGACCTCTTCTGGAATGAGGATCTACTATCTACCATCAGACAAAGTAGGTCTGAGTAGTTCTTCATGGCCAGCTCCTACACAGAAAGGCAGGGGACCAGGGAGGTTGGAGTACTATTTCTAGGTTGTATGACCACCGTGGGGAAGAGGAATTCTGGTTTCTATGAATTGCTTAGTGGGGAGAAAGTCAGGCGGGAGACAGAGACTTTGTTTCTAAGGCGGCTTCAGAGGCCTGTTTAGTTTTATAGTTCAAACTTAGCATACCAAAGTGCCGTACGTTGGAGTATACTTTTCTGAGCCCCAACAAATCCAAGCTGAATTTATTAAACAGCAGGTCCTCTTTTGCTCCTCTGTGGGCATCAAGAGAGTTGGCGTGTGCCCTGCTGGGGACTCTCACTGGTGAGACCAGCCCCACCGCACAAAATGAATTAAGAGCTGCAGGGGTCAGAGTTGGGGAGACTTCTCGTAGGAGGCAGGCTTCCATGGATTTCCGAAGATCACACAAGACTTAGGATGAGCAGAGGGGAGCGAACTGTACGGGACGAAGGCCCAGGAAGAGTTGAAATGGGGAAGCCTCGGAGTTCAAGCATCTTCTAGAGCGCCCGCTGTCCTAAAGATACCCCATCCTTGGCTAAATGGGCGCTCCAGGGAGAAACTGGCAGGAGTGTTGAAGCTCCTAGAAGGACGGAGAGGACGGGCTTGGGGACAGATGAACCCTTTTTCCCTGGATGAGTAGTGAGAATGGCGGCCCAGGCGAAGACCCTGTACAGCCTCTGAAGCCTGTGCAGCTCCAGAAGAGAAAGATGCCAAATTAGGGGCGCTGTCTGCAACCCACGCGCGGCCGCGGGCTTCGCGGACCGCAGAGGAATCCAGTGGGAGGGGTCCCCTTTGGGCACCATCCCGCGGCGCAGGTGGGGCAGGTCCCCGCTACGCCCTAGCCAAGCTCTGCCGGGGCCCGCTGCGGGTCCCCACGCTGGGTTCCTCCCTCTTGTCCGCCTCGGTGCTCCGGCTCCCGCGCCCGGGCCTCGGGGCGGGTCCCTGCCGCCCGCACCTGCCCCCAGGGGCGGAGCGCGGCGGCGACAACGCGGCCCCAGCCTCCGCCA
>NW_016809075.1:2344284-2364177 GCF_001698545.2 Rhinopithecus bieti
CGCCGCCAGGCCGGGCCGGAGACGGGGGCGGCTGCTCGGGGCCCGCCTCTCCCCACTCGCGGGCTGCGCTGGACCGGGTGCGGGGCTCGGAGCGCGCGGGGGCACGGAGCCCCGACTTCTCGGCTAGAGTGCCGCGAGCCGAGAGCGGCAGCCCCACCTTCTGCGGCCGGCACCGCCTCGACTGCGGTTCCTTCCCTCGAAGCCCAGACGCCGGCTGCCTTCAGGCCGACCCCGTCTGGACTGGCGCCCTGCTTTCTGCCAGCTCCAGGCCCTCCGGCGCCCACGGGAAAAGTTTGCGGGAGGCATTTTTTTGCGTTCGGAACCGGGCGCTCCTGGGCCACTGCGGGCCCTACTCAGCTCGGAGGGACCCGGGCTCGTTGCATCCTCCTTTCCGTAGTCCCCTGAGGCCCCGCCGGCTGCCTGGGAGAACTTCCCTGCGGGAAGTCCCTTGCGGGTGTAGCCGCGAGATGTCTCTCGGCGACCGCCCGGCTGCCCGCCCCGGCGAAGGGCGCAAGGAGGGGAGTAAGCCGAGACTCGGGCGGCTTCTGGTCTCGGGCGGTCCCCGACTCTCACTGCGGACCCGGGTCACGGTGGGTCCCTGCCCCGTCGTCTGATGATGGGGCAGAGGAATGGGACATTTGGATTTGGGCCACCAGCCTCATCTGGATAGATGCCACTGAAACCTGATGGTTCCGGAGGGCGCGTCTGCAGACCCTTCAGAGCCCCCCTCCACTGACACTGGCCTGGAGGTCCGCACACGTGCCTCTGCTGGGAGACCACACTCTGCCTCCCACCGACTGCTGATGCCCCCTTGAGTCGCCGGCGTAGGACGGGAGAGACTCCCTGCTCATTCCCGCGTCTCTCTCCTCCATCCCTTCCGCGTTTCCTCTGGGCTTGGATTCTTTGCAGAGGGAGCCCTGTTCTCGGCCACGTCTGCACCTTTTCTGCTTCTTGCTGAATCTGAATCCAAATTGTCCCCCTCAGAACGAATCTGTGGTTCTGCTAAAACCGCTTAGTGGCCAAAGCGGGATTCTTGCAGCCAGGCCCTTCAGGGAAGCCGGCTCTTTGCACCTCCACCCCCTTTTCTTGGAAGCCTTATTTTGTTGGCTGTGGCGGGTTTATATATTTTAGACTTAGCAGGTTTTTGTCCTATTCTTAGTATCTCCTGTACATTTTTATTCCGGTTTAGTGTTCGGATGCACGATCTCTTTCTCCTTAGAAATTCTAAACTGTAGCATGTGAAATAAAATGACATGGAAACGGCAGTTCCCAGAGAATCCGCCTAGATGCTCAGCGAGAACTGGAGCTGCTCCAGTGGCAACGAATTCTGCACCTCTGTTGCAGTTTCTCCCCCTGTTCTCACATAACTAGATTCCATTTAAGAGGTGAGGACAGGGGACATCACGAGCACGGAGCAAAACCTCTCACTTTTATTATAGCGTGTGTTCATTACCTTTGCCCCTCTCCAGCTAATATTGTAGGATTTAAAAATTCCATATTGAAGAAAGACAGAAGCCTGGGTTGAGCTTATTTTTGTAGCATTGCAGGTCATCTGTAAGAGCTGGCCTGTTTCTCCCTACCCCATAAAATAATAGGAGGGAAAACAGTGCTAGGGTGAGTTCATATTTAGCATCATTTTGTAGTTCATGTTCAAGTGTGAAAAGCCCTTCTGAATTCATTCTTAAGGTTATTTTTCTCTGGTCAACGGAATTTCATTTTCCATTATGTGATAGCATGAAAGCATTGACTGTTTGTAAACTGTCACTGTTTGAGAGCGTGGCATATCACACACAGCCTCTCTGTTAGGATGAACCCTATTCCCCAAAGAACCCGGTGCTGTGTGGCATTGAGAGCTGAACGTCAATGTGACATTCTTTTGTTTGACCTCTTCCTGATGGCAACCAGTATATGGTGAATAAGTGATTTTTGTTAAGTAAACCAGAACGTTACCTGGGGAGGTTTATTGTAGGATTTTGTGTTTGTTTTTTGTGTTATTTTTTTTTCTTATGGTGCTGCATTTTTCCAATATTGATTTTTATATCCTTTGGGAATGGGTTGAATGCAGCTACCTCTTTCCTGCTGGTGAGAGGAACTGGGGAGGTGGAAGCCTCAGCACTTGCCTGCTGTGTATCTCTGCATCCTGCCTGACTTGCTTTCTTTCAGGCCTAAATACCTATAGGCTGTCTGTAGAGGGGTTGAGGGGTACCTCGGATCTGCACCTGTATTTGGCATTCTCTTTTGTCCTAACTCCCTTTGGAGCTATCAGATGTGATTCCAGACCACCGCTAACTCTCTTCAAAGGTTTGCTTTAAAATCTAGTGTTTTGAGACTTTGGAGGCATTCGCCCCTTACAAGTAATGTAGGCTGGTTCTCAGAAACCTAGCTAGCTCAGAATGTCAGTAACTGCAGTGCCATCTGGTTGAGCTTAAAGTTCAGGGAGCAAGAGCTCTGTGGCCTAAGACCTTTAGGGACTAAACACAAAAATTAGGCCAGGTTTATCTTAATTATTCTTCCCATCCCCCTTGAATACCTATTCTTCTCCCCACAAGTATTTTCCCATCATTCTGTCCATAACCTTAGGGCCCAGCTTAGCCTTAGATAATTATATGTGTCAGCATTTCCCACTACTTCCCCATCTAACAAAAATTTCCCTTTCTTCAGAGAGTTCAAGCTTGACAAACTTAGGAGAAAGGAATTGGAATTAATGCATACTAGTGTAGAAATAACTGATGGCTTCAACCTCTCCAAATGTATTTGTACCTTTCCCCTCTCCAAAATAAATAAAGGATCAGTCCCTCATTAGTACTATGCTTAGTATTCCCAGTCCAAAATTGCAAATATATGAAATTTGAGTGAGTTTAGAAATTCAAATATGGGGGCCAACTATGGGTAGGGATGATCCAGCCCTGCCTGCAAATCTGAGGCCTGTCCTGTCTCTTCAGGCTGCCTTTCTTCCAGCTTTAAAGCACAGCTTCCTGAAAACCTTAGGAATTCTCGCTACATCTTTGTGACTTGTGAGTGTGCCTGCATCCAACATGTGTGGAGGTACCTGTGTGTGAAACATTCACTAGGAACTGAGTCTTTAAACATCATCATACTCCACTTCCCCTTGAGGAGTACAAAGTTTTCCATTCTTAGGATCGGCTATATTTTGAGAAAGGAAAATCAGCAGAAAATAAGAAAAGGTTGAATAGAAATGGGCAAGTCCTTCCATTTTTGGACAGTCTTCCCATTCTACTTATTCCATTTTATTTTTTAACTTTAAAAATTTCATGGAGGAGGCACACACAGGCTCAGATCTGGGGAAGAAGTACTGGTTGTAATGCCGAGAAGTTCTAAATGCCACCTTAGTGGGACAGTCCAGTTGTCCTGGGCTGTCATCTGAAACTCCTCCAGGGGAGTGCTGTGTCACTGGTGGGTGAAGCATGTAGATTGGTCCGCATGTGTGGTCAGGACCAGTTATATTATTGAAACTAGCTGACTTTGGATGGAAAAATAAATGTTATGTGGCTGAAGAGAAAATGGGCATGATTGTCATTCCTCTTAGCACATGAAATCTACTTCTCAAAGGAACCTTGTTTTTACCTCAGTGGATGACAATCTGGAGATTGTTGCTGTCAAATTACCTAGCAAACAAACTGCTTATTTGAGTCAGTACCTAAATGTTATAACTTCACTTATCCTGAAAATCAGTTGGCCACGATGAAAGGAATATTTTTATATCATTTGGGAAAAGGGACATAAATTTTTAAGGGTGCATGGAATCTGCTCATTCTAGGATAGGGCTATAACTGGTGATTGTATAGTTGAAAACTGGAATAGGGTGTGGTTTTTGGCAGCCAAGGAAGATATAGACAAAGGGGCCTGCTATATTTTTATTTAAATTACTTGTACCTGGGCAGAATTTGACAAGAGAGAAGATATTTATCTTTTCCATCCAAGTCCACTCACGAAGGAAGGTTTGGGGAGATTTCCAGAGAGAGAATGGTGATGGTGTTTATGCCTCACATTTGCATTTCATCTACCTTTGATTCTATGTAAGCCTGTAGGTTTCAATTATTTAAAAATCTCTAGGCAGTGAGCTGGGCTCACTTACCAACCTTCTTGACATTCTGGCTTGTTTTGCTCAGGACTTATTCAGCGATGCTTGAGTCTGGATTATAAATGGAACTGAAAAGCTTTAGCAGGGTCCTGATTTTAACTTTTGGTCAGGATGCAGTTTTTGGCAACCAGAGGCTTACTGTGGTACCCAGTTGGATGAATGAGATGGTGTCTTTTATGTGATGCGTAGGTGTGATGTCTCACACTGTGTGATATTTTACAGATTGGCACCTGAGCTTTCATTACCAATTCCTTCATTCTTTGGAGCTGCTCTGATGAGGCTGCTCAACCTCTGAAAGTTGTGTTGTGGGTTGTTTCACCAGAGATGGTGTAATAAGCTCCTGTTCATGTAAATGCATGGCTGAAAATCTGGTGCTCTGTGCAACTAAGAGATGCTGTATATGATCTATAGTCAAAGGAGAAGGATAAACATATAAATCAAGATCATTCTGAAGACATTTTAGTCTTTGACCCCAGGCAGTTGTGGGCATTGCCTGGGAATTGTCATGAATTTCTGTTGTTGTCGAGGACTCTCCATGTTGAAAGCATAGAAGATAAAAATAAAACTTGTCTTATACATGGCCTACCTGGGAAGCTACCTCTAGTTTTAGTAGGTTTGCCCCACTTTAATATTCTGAGAATTTTTTGACATGTGCTTGCTAAAAAGGATGTGTATACTATAGAACAGAAAAAGGAGGGAAGGAGACGTGGCTTATAATTTGGGCCTGGAGGCTATTGGTGGATATGGTTAAAGAGAAATGGTTCTTCTCCTGCTAATTGTTGGGGGAGCAGTGAGGTCATTTGTAGACTGACTCTTTGCTTTGGGCAAAACCCAGTCCACCAGTTGGGACTGTGCTGGTGAATGAATGCAAATCAATGCTCACAGCTGAGGAGCCTGAAGACCCGGCTGAATGTGGGTGGTTTGTGCTGTTTTCCTAACAGAAAGGCCTTGTGGGCAGGAACAGCATCTACCTGAGGCCAAGCAACTTAACACAGGGGCAAAGGAATGGCCTGGTGTGATATGTCAAGGAGTGGTGGGGTCTGTGGAGATCTTCGAAAGAGGACAGCTGCTCTTACCCTGCAGAAATACGCGGCTCATATTGTCAGAGCCTGTGATTTTTCAAGGGGTGCCAGAAAGCTTGATTTTCATGTGAAATCTTCTAATTGTTAAAACACAGTGTGGGCCAAACAAAACACATCTTGGCCCACGGGCTGTTAGTTTGCAATCTTTGGGTAAGAAATTGTAGCTCTCGCTGTGGGTTTCTTAGTAAGGAAATGTCTAACTTCCCTTTCTCCTTGTTTTTGTCAGGCTTACTAGAAAGCAGCACCCGCCTGAAACCTCATGAAGCCCAGAACTACAGGAAGAAGGCATTGTGGGTGTCCTGGTTCTCCATCATTGTCACCCTGGCCCTCGCAGTGGCTGCCTTTAGTGAGTATCAAGGGTCTCGTCAGCCAATATGTGCTGCTGTTGCCTGTTTTATTCTCTAATTCCTGTGGGATGTGCTTTTGCTTTTAGTTGACTATTATTGATGAGTAAATTCTTTTAGATGGTTGGATAGTCAGAGGACTTATAAATTAGTAAAATAGCTTCTGTCCTCTGCAGAGGAAAGACTGGTAAGAAGATGAGGTGGAGAGCGACTGGGAGCCTTGGCTCTCATCAGTATGCGGGCTTGCGGAAGTAGATGCTGGCTGCTAGCTGAATAGTGAAAATACTCTTGCTGGATGCCTTCAGCTTGGGCTGACACGTGACACATATATATCCTTAAGATTCTTATTTTGAGCCTAATGCAAGAAGATGGGTGTAATATTGCAGTGAGCCCTCTCCTTTTCCCTGATCGTATCTGTGTAAGGCTTGGAGGAAAATCCTATGCACATTTTAGTGAAAGTGTAATGGGAGGGTCTTCTCTCAAGTTTTCGGTGGCCATGGAAACAAAAACATGTATTGCAATTAAGAAAAACTAAGGAAGTGGAACAGTTTCTGCCAGATAATCCTGTTTGGGGGTTAGGAAGGCCGATGGCATGTGTTTTCTCGACTAACATTTTGCAGCCTATGGAAATGTACGTGTGCTATTTATTCTTATGAATTGTGCAGTGACTCACAAGCCTAAGCAGTGTCAGTTACAGCTCAACCTTGGTAGAAACCCGAGTGGGGTGTGTGTGTGTGTGTGTGTGTGTGTGTTTTGATGCTAGGGAAAAGACTGCATTTTGTGACGAATTTATTACCTAACAGAAAGATCTATTTTCTCAGTGATAGGCATCACACAAGGTGTCTCCTGTGACAACCCTCAGATTAGGAGAAAAAAGCCCATGTCTGCTAGAAGACAAGTTATGTGTGCGTGTTGCTTAAAATTCTATTCTGCAAGGTTAGATCTGCTGCTGGAAGTTGGGTTGGCTCCCAAGAGGGAGTATTAAAATTTGACCAAATGCTCCCTGCAAAACTAGGCATATATTACTTTAAGCAATTTATATTGGAAAGACTGTACCATATCTTGGCTGTAAAACAGCCAAACATTTAGAAGTGGAGGGCAATGCATTCCCAAGTATAAACATTTTTACCGGTGAGCCAGAAATCTAATCAAGGGGAATTCTGATTCCTGAAAATAGCTACTCCTTCCCCTTGCCCCCAGTTTTTAAATGCTGAAACAAGAATAACAAGATGGATTGATGTCCCTAGGGGATAATTTGGTTGCGGGGGCTGGTGGAGGACTTTGGATCAGACACCATAATTTGCATATGTAAAGAAAAAGGAAAGGAACGAAGGGAGGCGATTTACAAACAGAATAATAGTAACTCAGACTCGTCCATGTGCCTGATAAAGCTGTTTTGATTTATCACGTGGGTGTTTGAATGAAGACTGAATGTGAAGAAATATTGGGCAAGTCTTTCTTCTGGGAAAGTAATATTACATTTGCTGTACTTAAGTCTCATCATAGACAAAAATTATGAGGAAATTTTGGTTTCACATGTTACACCTGATCAGTTGGGTTATCTTAAAACCGTTGTTCATTTCCTTTAATAAAGAAAGACAGTTGCATAGTGCATACAGAAGTAGAATGTGGCTTTGTGGAAAGGGCTTCTCTTTCTTTTTCTTTTAAAAATGATTTTACACCTTCTTTGCAGCAAGTATTTAATTTAAATCCTCTAACTTTTAGCCAATAAAATGTTGGTATCGGCATATGATATCATGATTTGTGTTATCTATAGTACGTTCAATTTGTTCTCATGTTACTTACAGTTTGTTCTGGTTTCGTCAAACCAAAGAATGTAGAAGGTGAATTGTATTTTCCTCCACTTTAACTACAGAGTAGCTTTAGTGTTTGTGTGTGTGTTTGTGTTTCATATTTTAAACCCTTGATGTGGTCTCTGATTGTGTTGTTAGGGTTGTTGATTTTACTATTTAGTTTCCTAAATGTATTTCTACTATGCAGTATTTAAAATCTCTTCCAAAGCATCATTTATATGGTGCCAGACTTTTGTGAAATTCTTTTCCTAGTTTTGAATGGAAATAAACAGAGATTAAGCAATATAAACTGACTTTCGAAGTTATGTTTAAATGAGTGTCTAAGGTAAAAGGGAACATTTCAAAATGGCAATAAAGATTTTGTAAAGTGTCACAAAACTTCCAGTCCTACTCTTCAAGGAAGGAGGTAGTTAACAGAGATGGATGAAACGCAATGCTCTGACTTCCTGCACCTCTCTCCAAACCAGTGAAATGGCTGAATTGAATCAATTAGTATTTTTAAGAGGATTGCTGTAGAATTACTGTATATGATGCTTTGGTGTGGCGGAGAAGTTTTGGAGTGTGTGCATGTGTGTTGTGTGTGTGTACGTGTGTTGGCGGGAGTGTTAAACATGATGAAGAGAAAGCGACTGTATTTATGGACATGGCTTCTTGCTACTGTTGGATGGTGAAAAATTTGGGGCAGGAAGATCATCCATCCTTGTGTGGAATCAGAACTCAAGACTGAAATAAATGAACTGAGAGATTTTTTAAAACTTTTTTTTTTAGTTAGGTGGAAGGACAATATTTCTTGGAAAACGATAAATTTTATCTGAAGATTTACATACAAGGCCGAGATCTCATATATTTTATAAACAATTACACTTTTGGGGGGTAATCAGGTCATCCTATGGCCATTCTCTTGCTAAGGGAGTTGTCTTGGAGTCACATCTCCTGGGGTCAGCTGGAGTTCCTGTCTTTACCTCCTTAGCTGCCATTTTCTATTTATTTAATAATGGTTACTGATTTTTAGCTGAGTATCTTCTGAAGAAATGCTGTGGGCTCTTTTGAGTTTGGAAATGAGGAGGGTAGATACAAGTTGGGGGGCACATCTCTTTTTCTCGGTCAACTGGAAAGATTCGTATTTTTACCTGACATGTGCATTGTAGGTTGTGAACCTGAAAGTCTCTGAGACAGGGCTCAATCAGTTGAGAAAGTTTATTTTGCCTAGGTTAAGGACACGCTTGTGACACAGTCTCAGGAGGTCTGAAAACATGTGCCTGAGGTGGTTGGGGTGCAGCTTGCTTTTATACTCTTTAGGGAGACATAATATATCAATGAATATTTGTAAGGTGTATACTGATTTGATCTGGAAAGTTGGCACAACTGGAAGTGGATGACTTCCAGGTTATAGGTAGATTAAAAAATGTTCTGCTTGGCAATTGGTTGAAAGACTTAAGTTATTATCTAAACACCTGGAATCAATAAAAATGAATCTCTGGATTCTGATAAGGGATTATGGAGACCAAAGTTTTATCATGCAGATGAGGCCTCCAGGTAGCAGACTTCAGAGAGAACAGACTGTAAATGTTTCTTATCAGACTTAATGTCTGCGTTGATGCTAATGCTGGTCAGCTTTTCCTGAATTCCAGAAGGGAGGCGGGTACAGTGAGTGTCCTCTGAGTCCCCTTTCCCATCACGGCTGGAAACAGTTTTTCAGGTTAACTTTGGAGTGCCCTTGGCTGAGAAGAGAGGTCCATTCAGATGGTTGGGGAGCCTTAAAATTTTATTTGTGGTTTACAAGTTAAAGATTGTTACCCTTCATCTCCTATAAGCTTCCAGGTAATCAATATACCATGTCTTCTCAAGTTAGTAGTTTCTAAAAGATCTGATGATAAAACTAGCTTATATCAGTATTACTGAGTTATTTGTTATAAATCACATATGTAATTATGGTTGGCATTCATATGTCTGGGATAGTTTGAAAAATTAGGTGGACTTTTGAAGTTTGTGCCTTGAGTATGCTTTGAGAGGGACATGAACTATTTTTTAATGTGAACTATTTTTGATAATACTTGGTAATGTAGTGATTTTGGATCTGTTCAAATGCTGATATAAAACCAGATGGTAATACATCTTGAATATTTCAGAGAGAGCTCTAGTTTGGTTTTAAAATTCATTCTGTTTATAATCGGTAGGCAGCATGGAAAAAATGGCAATCCTGTTATGACCAAATGTGAAAAAAAGTCTGTTCTAATAATGAAGCTAGAAAGAGAACAGAAGTTCTGTCTCAAAACTCAGGGTTTTGACACCATTGATATCTTTGTTACAGTGATTTAGGAAAATGCATTCTGACTCTGTTTATCAGGTTTGAGTGCAAGTTAATTTTTAGGCACTCAATGCATGTTCTGTGGGAAATGAAGGCATATTTGAAACATTCTCAGGGGAAAACCTTTCCTAAGATACACAGCTCCATTAGAGAAGTACTCCAAACCCTGATCTTCTCAGAAAAAGCTCACTCAAAAGCTAGGTCCAGCTGACCGGGAGCAGTGGCTCATACCTGTAATCCCAGCACTTTGGGAGGCCAGGGAGACAGATCCTGAGGTCAGGAGTTTGAGACCAGCCTGGCCAATATGGTGAAACCCTGTCTCTACTAAAAAGAAAATACAAAAATTAGCCTATATTTTTGGCTAATATAATATAGGCACACGGCCTATAGTGTGCCTATAGTCCCATCTACTCGGGAGGCTGAGGCAGGAGAATCGCTTGAACCCAGGAGATGGAGGTTGCAGTGAGCAAGGATCATGCCACTGCACTCCAGCCTGGGCGACAGAGCAAGACTCTGTCTCAAAGTAAATAAATAAATAAATAAACAAGCAAACAAATAAGGTGCAGCTGTAGATTTAAGAACTAGAAAAACACTTTGGAAAGGAGTGATTTTCTTTTTAGATGTGGATATTTTAAAATCATTTATTTGATTTTAATGTAAACTCTTAACCCTTAAAATGGTAAGATATGTATTTTATTCTTTCTAAATTATGAGACTAATAGTTGAGAGATAAAATGAAATTGCACGATTCTTCTATAAACTCAGCAAAAAATGTTTGAGAACTTTCTTAGGTGTTCTCTCATCTGATAGACACACTGGGAGATGGAAAAGACATAAGACTCTTCAGGCACTTTCTGGTGTGCTGAGAGTAACATGGACATAGTTGCAGTGGCCTTAAAGGTCTGGCCTTGGCCAGGTTTGGTGGCTCATGCCCGTAATCCCAGCCCTTTGGGAGGCTGAGGCGGGTGGATCATTTGAGGTCAGGAGTTTGAGACCAGCCTGGCCACACCATGAGATCAGCCATGGTGAGATCCTGTCTCCACTAAAAATACAAAAATTTGCCAGTGTGGTGGTGCGTGCCTGTAATCCCAGCTACTCAGGAGGCTGAAGTAGGAGAATCACCTGAACAGGGGAGGCAGAGTTGCAGTGAGCTGAGATCGTGCCATTGCACTCCAGCCTGGGAGACTCTGTCTCAAAAAACAAACAAACAAACAAACAAACAAACAAACAAACAAAACAGGTCTGGCCTGCCCTGACTTTTGTCCCCCTTTTTTCCTCAAACTTCTTCTCCTCAGGACTGGAACCCACGTCCTTTAGGCAACCCATTTCACGGATCTCACATGACAGCCTCCTCACTGACAACTCCCCTCCCCAAAGAGGGCATACCAACTGCAGGCGCCCGTTCCTGCAGAGCAGTTTTATCCATGACACTGCCAGTTTCCTTCATCACGGTTCTTCCCTTTGTGCCCTCCTCCATGCATGAAGGCTGTGAAGCCCTTGTCTCTTCTGCCCGTGTCCCTAAACTCACCTGTTTCCCCTACTCCTGAAATACTTCCATGACCCAAGACCTTAACCGTGCAAGCTGGCATTCTGCATGTGGAATGATCCTTTGTGTAGTTTGCTGGTCATGTATTTATTTTACTGAAAAAAGCAGAATGTACACAAGATAAAAATTCCTGAGACCAAAGGAGCACAATCCAAATCTCTGTCCTGTCCTAAAGTCTCTCTCTCCTGCCGGCAACCTTTGTTACCAGTGTCTTAACTGCTCTTCAAGACATTTTCTACGCATGTCCAGGCCCAGGCATGGTGCCTGCATACACTTCTGGCCGCTCCTCATGTCAGATGTGGCATCTAATCCTTGCTGGACTTTTCGCAGCCCCGGGCCTCTTCACAAGCTCCTGTGTCCACCTCCTTGTATGAGGTGGAACCATTGTGGAGAATCTGCAGGAATATTTTCCTGACAAGCGTCTGGCTGCCGCCGCTGAAGCAAGCAATGGTATAGGGGCCAGGGGATGTGGGCAGGAAGTTTGAGAGCCACATCCTGGCGGTGTTCTGAGGGATAGTGTGCTCCCCGTGGGTGTGCTCAGGACGATAAACCCGGAGGCTGCTTCTGAGAGGTGGAGACCAGGAGGGAGGAATAGGCAGACCAGCGGTTTGGGAACTTTGCCCTGACAACTCTCCCTCCCTCTGCATTCTGCCTTCATACCCTGTAGCCACGTGATCAGGGATTCTGTACCTGTCACCCTCTGTGCTGTGAGCTCAGACAGCACATGGAGTGCGGAGGCATATTTCAGACAGGCCACTTTGCTTACCACGAGGTCCTTCATGATCTTGTCCCCTTCCTCCTGGCTGGCTTCACCTCCTCCCATCCCCACGCACTGCCGGCTGCAACCCCCAGAGGCTCCTTGTGGGCACCACAGGCTGTGTCCTGTTTCTTGCCCCAAACCCACGTACCTGCTCTTCCCTTCATCTCAGATGCCTTTGGTTCCTGACCTCCATGCTTCATTTTCTAGCAAAAGTTTACTTATCCCTCAAGATCAAGATGAAAGATCACCTTTTCTGGGAAGCCTTCCAGGCTGATTGGAATGCCTCCCTTCCCCCATAGCCCCATGGACACCCATAGATCAGGAACTCGATGCACGATACTTGAATCATCTTGTTATTGCTTTTGACTCTAATGTGCACTCCTCCACACCAGGGCCCGTCTTCTTCAGGCAGTGTTCTCAGCCGCTAACACAGTGGACACTCAGACACTGGTTGGACTGGAGTCAGTTCTGCCCTGCTTGGGCACTGTGGTTGCAGCAGGCTGAGGATGTACATTTGCACGTAGAGATGCCAGACAAAGGAAACAAAGAGAGCATCTTCAACTTTGTAAATGGTGGGGATGCAGGAGCTCATTCTCTCACCCCTCCTGCTTACTGCACTGCCCAGCATCCCCCCAGCCCCTGATTGAAGCATCCAGGCTTCTACTGACAGGGACTCGCCTGAGGCTGTTAGGAGGACTCATCTCCCTGAGTCTCCGCTTACAGTGGGCTGCTGTTTCCAGCCAGGAGTGGGGGAGGGGTCTCAGCAGCTGCCTGCCTGCCCTGCCTGCCTTCTCAGTGCCTTCTTCACACAGCGTTTAATTGGAAGCGCGGCCAGGGTGCATTAGCACTAGGTGCCCCTGTCGCACAGCCATGGCGGTGACACAGGGTAGCTGGGCAGTGAGCCCCAGGTGGGCTCATCTCATGCCCAGGGTCCCTTGTCCCTTCTTGCTTGGGTCCTTGCTGGCAGGGGCCCTTTGGGACATTTGTCAGGGTTTTTCCTCTTGCCTCTCAGTCTTTTTCCCATCATATTTGTTAAGCAGTTGGTTGAGAAGGGGCTTTCTGGTCTGTGGATATCCCAGGGCTGTAATTTGGTCCTCTAGGAATTGCCTCTGTCAGGTGAATTTCTGGTGTAGCTCCCTTTTGGACAAGAGGTGACTTCCCAGTGCCTTGTGCTGTGGGTTGAGATGCGGAAGTCTTGACAAACAGAAGGAACAGAGGAAGCCAGAGGTAGGGAGGGAACCCCTGCTCCTAACCCCAGCAGGGGAAACTCTTACTCCCTGTCCACCTTCTCCCATGTCTGATGTCCATGCCTCCTTCCTGCTGGCGAATGTGGGAAGTCCAAGATCAAGGTGTCAGCAGGGTTGGCTTTCTTCTGAGGCCTCGCTCGTTGGCTCGTAGATCACCATCTTCTCCCTGTGCCTTTGCGTGGTTGTCCCTCTGTGTGTGTCTGTGTCCTCATTTCCTCTTACTATGAGGACACCAGACATATTGGATTAGGGCCCACCTTAATGACCTCACTTTAACTTAATTACCTCTTTAAAGACCGCATCTCCAAGTACAACTGCATTTTGAGGTACTGGGGGTTAGGGCATCAACATTTGAATTCTCTTTTTTTTGAGACGGAGTCTTGCTCTGTTGCCCAGGCTAGAGTGCAATGGCATGATCTCAGCTCACTGTAACCTCCACCTCCCAGTTTCAGGCAATTCTCCTGCCTCAGCCTCCTGAGTAGCTGGGATTACAGGCACATGCCACCAAGCCTGGCTAATTTTTGTATTTTTAGTAGAGCCAGGGTTTTGCCATGTTGGCCGGGCTGGTCTCGAACTCCTGACCTCAGGTGATCTGCCCCCGCTCAGCCTCCCAAAGTGCTAGGATTACAGGCGTGAGCCACCACACCCGGCCTCAACATTTGAATTTTGAGGACACACAATTCAGTCAGTAGCAAATGCTTTGGCCAGCACCAGGCGGATAGAGGAAACTAGTAATAAATTCCTTAAAAGGACTTTACTTTCAATGAAAGTGTGGACTAGAATAAACACCTCCAGCAGCCCAGAGACAATGAAGAGCTCATCTGTGTCAGAGTATTTCTGTGTGGACTGAGGAGGGGATGAGCGTGGGGGAGCCTTCACTGGAATTCAGAACCGTGAGACTGACCTCATGTACATTTGTGTTTGGAATTTTTGTAGGTCGATTCCCTGGGAAATAGACTCGGAGACTCAGTTTCCCTCCAGGAGGTTTATTGGCAGTGGGGTGAGGGGCTGAGGGAGGCTGTCAGGAAGAACACCTGCGGGGAGCCAGAACTGGCAGAGGGGAGGTTGAACCGCAGTGTTCTTGCCTTAGAGGCTTGTCCCACAGGGATCTGGAAGCTGAGATGGCTTCCAGGTGAAGCATGGGGGCCAGACCAGTCTTTGGCGTGGGCTGCCGCAGGGACATGTACAACCACGGGGAGGCAGCGTCCTTCAGTGGAGGGGGGTTCTGGGAAAGGGATGCGGCCATCAGCAGTCCTCATTCCTGGCAGCTGGGGAAATGAGTGCCCAGGTCCAGGAGGAGAATTTAGGAGACACACCAGGGCATCCATTCTGGGAATGTATACCCTGAACTTAGCTTGGGGGCCCTCAAGCTGAGATAGTAACATGGACATGGTCCTAGGTTGGAAATACCCCTGGAGCACCTGAAAGAAGCAAGTGCAGAGGAACTTTGACTAAGGCCCAGCAGGTGTCCGTGCAGGCAGCCCCACCAAAGGTGAGCTCACAATCCAATACTAGAAAACTCCCGAGAAGAGGAGCCACCATGATTGAGTGTCATACAGATGGCATGATTAGACCTGAAACTCTAGATGACAGAAGTAGCTGACAAAATCTGTAAAATAAGTGTGTTTAATATGAGTAGAAAATAAGAAAGGAATCAAATACACAAATGCTGAAAAGAGCGGCTGGAGAATAACCAAATAAAGACATTTTCAATTTTTTTTCTTTTTTACTCTCTAACATGGATGTAGTTATAAGAATGTTAAGAATGACAGCAGCCCCCATTTTCCATCCCTCTCTCCTCTCTATTTCCCCCTCATTGTCCTCCCAGCAACCTCTTCACCTCTTATAGTTAGTTCTTGTATTTACTTGTGTAAATAACAGGGTTCCAATGCTAATTCTTAATTTATTTTTCAAGTTTAGGCATTATTTGTTAACTTCCCCAAATGGAAGGAAATAATTTACTCTTTTATCCTCTTGGCTCCACACAAGCAGACTGACTTCCTGCATTTCCATCCTTGTATCATAGTTATGGTTTTCATTATTATGACTATGTAAATCCTCCTCCTAGAGCCATAGGGTGAAGTACGATGACTTCTTCCTTGCACAATTTTTTATTTTTTCTGGATTTCATGTCTGTTTTGTTTATTCCTATGTTTACTTTTCTATGAATTTATTTCTTATTAAACTTTCATTCAGCATTTCTTTTCTAACCTCAGCTTCTCTGTGATATTTTCAGATGCAGAGGTAATTCTATCAGTTTCTTCTTGAAGAAACCTCTCTTGGAGCACCTGACCTCCTGTAACGGTTCTGGTTGCCCGTTTCAGCTAGTGCAAAGCTGCAGCTCAGAGTCTTCCTTCCCAACCTTTTTTGGGATTTCCTTGATTTTTTTCTCTTCTGTTGGAAGCCCTGTTTCCAGGATGCCATGTTTTTCTCTTCTCTGGTTTACTCCCTTTTAGGGCAAACACATCTACTCCTAGCTCCCTAGGTAAGGTCGCACTGGAGGTGTAGCTTTCAAGCCATTTAATGCCTGGAATGTCTTTAATATATCCTGACACTGGATTGATAGCTGGATAGAAAATTCTTAGTAGGAAATAATGTTCCTTAAGAGTTCTGAAGACTTTGCTTCATTTTATTGTCATTTGTAGTGTGGCTATGAAAGTCCTAAGATCTTCTGAAACTTACACTTTTGCATGGGACCTGCTGTGGTGGGGGCTGTTTTATCCATACACACCCTACTTCCTATTTCTTTGTCTTTTTTGTTCTACTTCCTGGGAAATTTAATCACCTTTATATTCCTACCTTTCTATTGAGCTTTTCATTTCCATTATCAAGTTAAAACATTATCTGAGTGTATTTCTTTAAAAAATTATCCAACTCTTGTTTTGTGGATCTTTTTTGAAAATTAAATTTTTTATTTTTTATTTTTTATTTTTGGACAGGGTCGCTCCCTGTCACCCAGGCTGGAGTGCAGTGGCACAATCACAGCTCACTGCAGCCTCGACCTTCCAGGCTCAGGTGATCCTCCCACATCAGCCTTCCAAGTAGCTGGGACTACAGGGGCGTGCCACCGCCCCTGGCTAATTTTGGGATTTTTTGTAGAGACGTGGTTTCACCTTGTTGCCCAGGCTGGTCTTGAAGTCCTGGGCTCAAGCAATCTGCCCACTTCAGCCTCCCAAACTGCTGGGATGACAGGTGTGAGCCACTGCTCCCTACCGTGGATCTTTTTAATAGCGGTTATCTTTCTGAAAATATTTTGATGGTTAAAAGTACTTTTCCATTTCTTGCATTGTCTTCCTCCAGGTGCTTCTTTCTCCTGTTGCTTTGGATTTATCATTCATGTTAGGGGAGGAATCCTATGAGTGTGGTCCTAGATAGTCTGTTCTTGTTAAAAATAGGTCATTAAAAGGCTGTCCTGAGCTCCTAGCATGTGGGCAGTGTTCGCTATAGGGTGACATGTTGGACTGTTTTGTTGGTGGATTCCAGTTTTAAACTTTCAGATCCTTCTTTTTGGGCTGCCCAGGGTTCCCTGAGATGGTTTTGCTGAGCCTCTGCTTTGAAGGTGAACTCCTGACTGCTTGAATTTTGGGAGCTGAGTTGAGGATGAGGATGGAGATTTCAGTCTTCTGTTTGAAATTCTTTTTTTTTTTGAGACAGAGTTTTGCTCTTGTCCCCCAGCCTGGAGTGCAGTGGCGTGATCTCAGCTATCTGCAACCTCCGCCTCCCAGGTTCAAGTGATTCTCCTGCCTCAGACTCCAAGGAGCTGGGATTACAGGCACGCGCCACCACGCTTGGCCGATTTTTATATTTTTAGTAGAGATGGGGTTTCACCATTTTGGCCAGGCTGGTCTTGAACTCCTGAACTCCTGACTTAAAGTAATATGCCCACCTCAGCCTCCCAAAGTGTGGGGATTACAGGCACAAGCCACTGTGCCCAGCCTGAAATTCTTTCTTTAGCCTCTTTGAGTTTGGTTTCCCCATCTTTGGCTGAGTTTGGTATTCCTCAAAGAAGAGACTGTTGCACCTTCTCCAGAGAAAAATCCTCCAATCATCCAATAGGAGAGTTGGGGATGGGTGGGTATTGCCCTTCTGGGCAGAGCTGGGGAGGGATTCTGGAGAACTCCTTTTTACACAGGCTTTGAACAAACCTCCCTATTGCCAGTCTTCTCTTTATTATACTGTGCTACCAATTTCTGTTTTATTGGGTGTCCTGAGGTGTAAATTGGGTTGCCTTTTTGCTTTCACACTGCTGTGTTAGGAGTTTGCTTTCTAGAGTCTGTTAAATCAATTACCACTTGCCCATATGCTTTCTAGCTTCTAAAAATTGTTTTTGTTGCCTTTTCCATTTTCTTTTTTTTAAAATTCACTCTGATTTCTTTCTAATTTTATGGTTTTCCTTTTAAATTTAACTTTTAATTTGTTTTGAATTTACTTTGGAGGACCAAAACAACATGTTTAGTGTCTTTGTACATCGTCTGAGCTCCAGATCTGTGCTTCCAACTGCCGGTTAGACCATGTGGATCGTCCCTATGCACCATGCATCTGCATTCATCTAGTTTCCTGGAGAGGTGTCTTCCATTTTTTTTTTTTTTAAACTAATGGTTTTGTCTTTTCATTTTTTACTTTGTTTATTTATTTATTTTTGAGACACAGTTTTGTTCTTGTCACCCAGGCTGGAGTGCAGTGGCGTGATCTCGGCTCACTGCAACCTCTGCCTCCCGGGTTCAAACAATTCTCCTGCCTCAGCCTCCCAAGTAGCTGAGATTACAGTCACCTGACACCACACCTGGTTAATTTTTGTGTTTTTAGTAGAGATAGTGTTTCACCATGTTGGCCAGGCTAGTCTCGAACTCTTTACCTCAGGTGGCCCACCCGCCTTGGCTTTCCAAAGTTCTGGGATTACAGGTGTGACCCACCGTGCCTGGCCACTCTACAACACTTTTGATTATAATATGCTACATGATTTTTTGTACTAGAAAATAAAAAATTGCTGCTATTGAACTATGTGCTATGCTAGTCATTCTGTGAGCTATTAATACTTGATTTTAGAGTTGTTAAAATGTGAAAAAAATTTCACTTTGATAATTTCTATCCTTTTTCATTTAAAAAAAGTGCTGGTCACATCCTACCAAATTCATTTTATGTGTTACTAGTGAGTTGTCACCCTTTGGTTTAAAGAACACTGATCCAGTGGCTCAATGTAGACCCATGCATCCAATAAGGATGTTTGCACATTACGGAATATTTGTAGAAGGTGAGTGCTTCCATCATATGCAAAAGAATTCTCATCATATTCCTAAGAATGTGTATTTTACAATGTTCTCTGACCACAGTGCAATAATAATTTGAAATAAAATATAGCTAAAATACCTCTACATATCATAATACATGTTGGGAAACTAAGCAACACATTTCTGAATAATTCAAGGATAAAATTTATATTAAATATTAAACAATATTTAGAGCTTACAATGAGAAATTGAAAGTTGATAAACAAAACTGTCTAAAACAAGAAGATAAGAAACAGTAAAAACAGTAAATGCAAGATAAATAGAAGAAAGGAAACAATATATTGAAGAATACAAATAAATGAAAGAGAAAAGATATAAGAAATCAACAAAACTAAAAGCTGTTTATTTTAAGACTAATAAATGGGCTTAAGTCTGGTAAGATTGATTGAAAAAGAAAAGAAATGAGTGAAAGGTAATTAGAAGTGAAATGAGGAGTATAATTAGTAATCTGAGAAAATTTAGGAAATGAGACTATTATTTACAATTGTATGCCCATAAATTTGAAGACTTGGATGAAGTGCATAGTTTACTAGAATAACTTGCCATGAATGGTTTATGACCATTAAAGATGTTAATCCAAGACAGTAGTTCACGATCAGAGGTGATTTTGCACCCTCTCCCTTTCCTGGAGACATCCAGAAATGTCAGGAGACACTTCTGTTTGTCACAACTGGGAATGGAGATGCTACTGGTGTCTACTGGGTGGAGGGCAAGAATGCTGTTAAACATCCTACAGTGCACAGGACAGCCCCTCACAGCGAAGAATTATCTGGCTCAAAGTGTCAGTGGTGCCCATGGTTGAGAAACTCTGATCTAGGCCAGCAGTGGCTTTATGGGTGCTTTCATATGTTCAGGGGTCAGATAATCCCAATCTCATGCACTCCATTCTACAGAAAAAGAAGGAAAACTTCCTATATCATTTTGAGATTACTACTACTGTGATACCTAAATCAAAGGCAATAGAGAATTTATAGGTCAGTATCACTAATGAATATAGATTCAAAAAGTCTTTAATAAGACATTGGCAAACTAAATCTCATTGTGTTTATATAAAAATTAATAAATAAATGAACATGCTCAGCACATGTGTTTATTTTTGGAATCTAGGATGGTATAATCAGAATGTTTATTATTTAATTTACCATGTTCATAAAAGATCAGGAGTTCAAGACCAGCCTGGCCAACATGGTGAAACCCCGTCTCTACTAAAAATACAAAAATTAGCTGGGCGTGGTGGCAGGCACCTGTAATCCCAGCTACTTGGGAGGCTGAGGCAGGAGAATCACTTGAACCCGGGAGATGGAGGTTGCAGTCAGCTGAGATTATGCCACTGCACTCCAGCCTGGGTGACAAGAGTGAAACTCCATCTCAAAAAAAAAAAAAAAAAAAAAAAAAATTGGGA
>NW_016809075.1:2364404-2430437 GCF_001698545.2 Rhinopithecus bieti
GAGGCAGGAGAATCACTTGAACCCGGGAGATGGAGGTTGCAGTCAGCTGAGATTATGCCACTGCACTCCAGCCTGGGTGACAAGAGTGAAACTCCATCTCAAAAAAAAAAAAAAAAAAAAAAAAAAATTTGGGAAGAAACCTATAGTATCTCTCAATACAAAAAGCATTTGATAAAATTCAAGGCAAGATAAAAACTTTTAGCAACTAGGCTGGGAATTGCTGATAAAGGTTATTTAACCTAAACTATTAATTGTAACTGGTAAATTAGATAGACTCAGCCCTTTAAAATCTAAAATGAAGATAAGGATGTCTACTGTTACCGCTTCTCCTCATTATTATACGTGATGTCCTAGCCAGTATAGTAGGGCAAGAAAAAGGAAGAAAGTTACTGTATATGGATTGGGGAGGAAAAAAGTAACCATCATTACTTGTGGATATTATAGTCTACATAGAGCTTTATATATACTATATCTATATATAATACAGATAATGTCTATCTTAGAGTTATTATAGTCTATATAGAGCTTTCTATAGCTCTACATAGAAAAGCTAAGGGAAGCTGGGCACGGTGGCTCAGGCCTGTAATCCCAGAACTTTGGGAGGCCGAGGTGGGCAGATCACCTGAGGTCAGGAGTTCGAGACCAGCCTGGTCAACGTGGCGAAACCCTGTCTCTACTAAAAACACAAAAATTACCTGGCTATGGTCGTGGGTGCCTCTAATCCCAGCTACTCAGGGGGCTGAGGCAGGAGAATCGCTTGACCCCGGGAGATGGAGGTTGCAGTAAGCTGAGATGGCGCCATTGCACTCCAGCCTGGGTGACAGGAGCAAAACAATGTCTCAAAAAAGAAAGAAAGAAAAAAGAAAAGCCAAGGGATTCTATAGACACTATTAGAAGTAACAAATTCCAACAAAGCTGCTGGGGATGGGTAGAAGTTTAATATACTAAAATAAAATGTATTCTTATATAATAGCAACACAGCAATACATTTTTAATTTTCATAATGATATCATTTCTCATAGCAACAAACCAAAAGGAATAAATCTAATATATGTATAATTCCTTCATGAAGAAAATTATAAAATGCTATTAAAATGCATAAAATAAGATCTGAATAGAGAGAAATATCGTGTTCAGAATTGGGAAGACAATCTAATAAGGATGTCATTTCTCCTTATATTAACCCTAATACATGCAATTTCACTAAGCATTCCAATAGGTTTTTTCCAATGCGGGTGGGTAAGCTCTAAAATGTTTATGGAGGAATGGAGGGCTAAGAATAGTCAAGATAATTTTCAAGAACAAGGTGCGTTTATATCTCAAAACTTCTAAAACTAGGGCAGTTGAGATTGTGATATTTTTAGGGACAAATAGACCAAGAAAGTTGAATATGGAGTCCAGAAATAGTAACACATATATGGAAATTGGATATGTGAGAGAGGTAGCATCACACATCAGGGAGGGAAATAATGGTACCACCACAATTGGCTGTCTGTATGGAAAAACTAAAATAAGTTTGAAGTTTGTACCTCCCACATATACAAATATAAATTCCCTGTGATTTAAGAAACTAAACCTGAAAAGCAAGAATTAAATTTTTTTTTTTTTGAGATGGAGTCTCGCTCTTGTTGCCCAGGCTGGAGTGCAGTGGCACAATCTCGGCTCACTGCAATCTCCACCTCCTGGGTTCAAGCAATTCTTCAGCTTCAGCCTCCTGATAGCTGGGATTACAGGCACACACCACCACGCCCGGCTAATTTTTTGTATTTTTAGTAGAGACAGGGTTTCGCCATGTTGGCCAGGCTGGTCTTGAACTCCTGACCTCAGGTGATCTGCCTGCCTTGGCCTCCCAAAGTGCTAGGATTACAAGTGTGAGCTACTGTGCCCGTCCAAAACTTTTAAACAATAATATCAGACTCTCCATTTGACCTGGAAGTAAAAGAAAAGCTTTTGAATTTAAGACACAGAAATCACAAACCATGAATAGAAACTGCAAAAAATTTAACTTCAAGCTGACTAAGAACTTTGTGCACAGAAAACACTATATAAAGCACTAAAAGATAAGTCACTGGGAGAAGATATTTACAAAGGATGTAACTCATATGTGTTTAAGGAGACTATTCTAGCACTTTCATTTGTGAAAAAAAAAGAAAACCTAGGAGGGAGACAATATCCATTAACAGAATATTTGATAGACATATTGTAGTGTCTTAATATAGTGGCTCTACATTTTGGAGCATTTTTCAGCTTTAGGAGACCTACTGTGCCGTTTTCATAACTAATATATATGTATTTTTTGTTTTTGTTTTTGAGAGAGGGTCTCACTCTGTCTCCCAGGCTGGAGAGCAGTGGTGCGATCACAGCTCACTGCAGCCTCAACCTCCAGGGCCCAAAAGATCCTCCCACCTCAGCCTCCCAGATAGCTGGAACTACAGGTGCATGCCACCGTGCCCAGCTAATGTTTTGTGTTTTCTGCAGAGACAGGGTTTTGCCATGTTGCCCAGGCTGATCATGAACTCTTGAGCTCAAGGGATCTATCTGCCTCGGCCTTCCAAAATGCTGGGATTGCAGACATGAGCCACTGCGCCTGGCCACCAATATTTTATCATACCTGTTTTAGTATCTTAAAATGAACTTCTATTTATACACACCATTAAAAAATAGTATTATATCTTAAATGTAATGTGAAGGAGAAATAAGAGGAAGGTAATTTTGAAAAACATTGTATTGTATATAGTTATATATATACACACACAATGTATATAGTTATATAAATGCTTTGTATGACGATATTAGATACAACTAAGTAGTTAGTGGCTTACACCTGCATATAATGAATAAATTTGAATCTAAGAGGGGTGAGAAAAGAGTCATACTGTATTGTTGACATTTCCCTTTGTATGACATTTTGAAATAAGTACTAAACAGGTATATTGGTACACATATGTAGAATCATCACGAATGTGGCAGCTCCAAGAACAGATGGATACAAGTGTTTGTATTGTATTTTGAATACTTTGAGTAAAGTTGCCATTGGTGACCTCATTGTCTGAAGTGGTTTATAACTCTTTATAAAGGGTCTGAATAAAACCAGACTCTTCTCTTGATTTATCATAGTAGTTCCATTCCCGGAAAAATCAGTGTATATTTAAATCTATGCAAAAGAAAATGAAACAAACTCTCCTATGTAGGTAAAATAGAGTTGAATTCTAGGCACAGATAATTTTTCACCTTAATGAGTATCATTTTAGTTATCCGAAAATCTTATGGGTTGAGAGAAAATTCTTCATTGTGCATAACTGCTTTGAACATTTCAGCATATTAAGATCCCTGGCTCCCTCCCACCCGGTAAATACCATGATCTCACCTGTTCAAAATTATGACAACCAGTGACAATGCTACAAGTTTCCAGCATGCCCTGTAGGGTGGAGTACTGCCTCACCGAGAACTGCACAAGTAGAACTAGCAACATGGATGAATCTGAAAGGGTAAAACAAGTTGTAAAAGCCTACCAGTTGCATAATCATAAATAATACAGTATGTTGCTTGTGGATCTGTAGGTAGAGAATAATAACAAGCGTAGGAATAATGAATTAGACTCAGGATAGTGGAAATCTTGGGGTGGACAGAGACAGGAATCAGTGAAGGACATGCAGAAAACTTCAGCCATAACTACCGATTGTAAGAGAAAGCAAATATGCTAAAGTGTTAGATTTGTGAAAACTGTGAGGAGATGATTCTTTCATTATTCTGTAGTTCATCATATGCTTAAAACCTTACAGAATGGTCTCAGGTGAGACAACAAAGCAAGAGGCTAAACAAGGTAAGTTCAGAGGAATGGTTACCATTGTATCTATGCCTTTCCATGATACCCTTTATTCCCTCCTCCACTGATTTTCATTATTTTCTTTCTTTTCCTTCCTTCCTTCCTTCCTTCCTTCCTTCCTTCCTTCCTTCCTTCCTTCCTTCCATCTGTTTTTTTTTTTTTTTGACAGAGTCTTGCTCTGTCACCCAGGCTGGAGTGCAGCGGTGCAATCTCAGCTCACTGCAACCTCCGCCTCCCAGGTTCATGCGATTCTCCTGCCTCAGCCTCCTGAATAGCTGGGATTACAGGCACACACCATCACACCTGGCTAATTTTTGTATTTTTGGTAGAGACGGGGTTTCACCATGTTAGCTGGGCTGGTCTGGAACTCCTGACCTCAGGTGATCCGCCTGCCTTGACCTCCCAAAGTGCTGGGACTACAGTGCCAGCCCTGATTTTCATTATTTTCTATTGATTCTTTCCTATGAATGGATAACATTTTCTTTCCTCTCCTCTCTGTTTCTCACAGCATCTAATTTGAAATAATATCCTTTTATTTACAGTCTATCCATAGGGCAATCAACAGATTTATTGTTCTTCATATAACCCCTATGAATATTTTTGTGTAATTTCATGTATTATTTTCCATTTTCCATATACCCTCTCCAGTGCTTCTTTTCCCTTTAAAATATACAGCATCTTCATTTTTAGATCATATAGACGTTACATATTCTGTTTTTCTTGGAATCATCATTTAGTCTTAGTTCTACAAGTAAAAAAAAATTGCTTTTTTTGAAACAGGGTCTCATTTTATTACCCAAGTTGGAGTGCAGTGGTGTAATCATGGCTCATTGCGGCTTCAACTTCCTGGGCTCAAGTGGTCCTCCCGCCACAGCCTCTTCAGTAGCTGGGACCACAGGTATGCACTACCAAACCCAGCTAATTTTTAAATTTTTTTGTAGTGATGGGGTCTCACCATGGTTGGTCTTGAACTCCTGGGCTCAAGTGAACCTCCTGCCTTGGCCTCCCAAAATGCTGGGATTACAGGTGTGAGTCACCGTGTCTGGCCAGTGCAAATATTTTTAATAGTCACTCCCAATCCTTAGGTTCATGTTTCACTTCAGTCCTTTCTCCACTAGGTTCCTCAGGGAAAATTCATTGGAACAATATTTCCTGAGCTCTTGCATGTTTTTAATATTTTTATTCCCTGTGGCCTTTGTACTTGAATTTTGGCTGAATATAAAATCCTTGACTCATATTTTCTTTCCCAAACATCTTAAATATGTTACTACATTATATTATGGCATAAAGCATTACTGTAAATGTTTTATGACAACCTTATTTTCCTTTCCCTTAAAACTGACTTGTCCCTTGTGTTGGATACCCAAATAATTACTCCTTTTTTAAGGTTCAGAGTTTTGCCAAACTATGTCTTGGTGATAGCTATTCTGGGTTAACTTTTTTCAGGTAAAAGGTAGTTTCATGTCTGTTTCAAGAAAGCTACAGTTTTTAGTTTTCGTTCTGTTCTATCACTTTGATTTAATTCCTTAGGGATTTATAATGTATGTATGTTGGCTCTTTTTTGCTTGTCATTTATATCTAGTATTTTTTTGACATCATTTCTATTTTTCATTTCTTTTTGATTAAAAGCGTGGCTGGGCACGGTGGCTCATGCCTGTAATCCCAGCACTTTGGGAGGCTGAGATGGGTGGGTCACCTGAGGTCAGGAGTTCGAGATCAGCCTGGCCAACATGGTGAAACCCTGTCTCTCCTGGAAATACAAAAAATTAGCCAGGTGTGGTGGTGGGCACCAGTAATCCCAGCTACTTAGGAGGCTGAGGCAGGAGAATTGCTTGAATCCAGGAGGCGGAGGTTGCAGTGAGCTGAGATTGCACCACTGCACTCTAGCCTGGGTGACAGAGTGAGACTCCGTCTAAAAAAAAAATTTTTTTTTTTCCTCCTTTCCATCATTTAGTTATCTAAAAGTATTAGCTTTGTTTTAGTTTTGCTAGTTTTTCTGATGTCTTTAAGGAGGAATTCAGGGAGATTAAAAAACTTTCACCAGCATTTTTTCTTTCCAGAAAACCATGGAGTTTGTATTTCTTTTTACCTGGGTTCCTTTTACATTATGCTTTTATTCAGGGAGATTTCTGGCATTCCAATTAATTGTACTTAGAGATGCTGTAGTATTTTTAGATATCAATTGACCTTTGTTCACTTGATAAAGTACATTTTCAAAATGGAAACTTTCTGCTATATTTTTAAAAGAGTAATGTGTGTATATAGTCATTCTGTGAGAGTTTGGATCTAATCCCAAGTTATTCTTCAGTATGAATGAGGAGATATGGTATCAGAACTGAATAGATATTTATTACAGAGTAATTGATGTACCAGTCTCCTGAAAGGAGAGGCTTAAACTTTACATGTCCATAAAGAGAGTATTCTTAGGGAATGAATTCTGCATTACAAAAGATGGCCATTTTTTTTGTCCAAAGCAAGGACAGATGTGATTTACTTCTGGTGAAATAAGAATAAGTTCTTAGTGGTAAGTTAAATCTCAGCACCTTTAAGTGATAAAGTCACCATAGTAATGACACTGGTCCTTTAGTTCTCCAGTATTGGCAGTGCCATTCTTTCCAGATACCATCATTAGAGATTCCTTACCCTCTTTAGGTCAATTCCAATAGTTCTTCAACTTTTGTTTGAATACATCTAGTACTGGGATTCTAATAACTTAGCGAGACCCAGTTTATGTTGCCCAGTCTCAATTTCAGAAAGTTTTTTTTTTATGGTTAATTGAATGGTTTACCTTTTTCTAACTCCTCTTTAATAGTCCTCATTTTCTTAGCTAACACTTAGCAAGCACATAGTATGCTGGGCGCTGTGCTAAGTTCTTCCCATAGATAATCACACTTCATTCTTGCAACATTGCCCTGAGGCAATATTATCACCTCCACTTTGTAGATGGGAATTTTAAGACTCAGAAAAGTTAGGGAGCTTTCCTAAGTTTCCAAGCTCATAAGAGATAGAGTATTCACACTCTGCCCTCCTTGACTCAGAGTCTGTACTCTCCACCATGGGACCAGTCTCCATTGTCCATAAGACAGATCTGCAGTGCGAGCTTATTGTGTGGTCTTCTCACCTCTTCCAAAGACTAAACATCCCCAGACTCTTCAGCTGTCTCTCGTGTAGGAGGGAACCCACTCTCCTGGCCAACCCTGCCTGGACCTAAAGGTGTCCTGTTTAAAGCAGTGCCCAGTGATGTCTTCTAAGTCATGTCATCAACAGAGAATAGAGTAGACCTGCTACCTGACAGGTGTGGAATTCACACCAATTCCTACTAAAGCAGGTCAAGGTTGATTTGTTTTTAAAAGCTCCATCATGCTGTAGGCTCGGTTTCAGGTTTTTCTGTTTTGTTTTTTGATGGAGTTTTTGCTCTTGTCGCCCAGGCTGGGGTGCAGTGTCCTAATCTCGGCTCACTCTAACCTCTGCCTCTTGGGCTCAAGCAATTCTCCTGCCTTAGCCTCTCAAGTAGCCAGGATTACAGGCACGCACCTCCATGCCTGGCTAATTGTTTTGTATTTTTAGTAGAGATGGGGTTTCACCATGTTGGCCAGGCTGGTCTCGAACTCCTGACCTCAGGTGATCTGCCCACCTCGGCCTGCCAAAATGCTGGGATTACAGGCATGAGCCACTGCGCCTGGCAAGGTTTCAGTTTTTGATCACCTACAATTGCTGGAGTTTTAAAATAATGTTAAAAAAAATTTTTTTTATGCCTTACTCTTCAAGCAAGGCCCATACCAGTATCTGCTAATACTCAAGGTTTCTGGATGAAGAGGGAGAGTAAACAGTTCCAGAGCCTAGAGGGTAGTGATGGCGGAATCTCTGAAAGGAATAAGGGATTAGAGACAAAGCGAAGATTCTGTGGCACTGCGGAGGCTGAGGTACAGGGGGGTCCAGAGATGTCTTCAGTGTGAACATCCTGGTTTATGGCCTGGCAGTACTTTGGGAAGGAGACAACTGATGATCCGTTGGAAACATGCAACTGGAGTGTGACCGAGATGCCAGAAGAAAGATGGATTTGGGAGTGTTTTGCTTTAGGGCAGTGACTGAGGCCGTGTGGTGGATGGGTGAAGTCGCCTGGGATCATGATGAGGAGAGAAGAACTGCTTTGGACTGAATTGTATCCCTCCAGATAAATAAGTGAAGCTGTCACCCACAGTGTGATGGTATTTGGAGGGGGAGGTTTTGGGAGGTGGCTCGGTTTACCTGAGGTCATAAGGATGATGAGGTGATGAAGGCAGGACCCTCATGATGGGATTGTGCACTTTTAAGAAGAGATACCAGAGGGCTTGCTTCCTCTCTGCCTCTACCCTCTGCACTGAGGAATGGGCGTGTGAGGACACAGTGAGGAGGCAGCCATCTGCAACCCACAGGGAGCCCTCGCCAGACACCCATCCTGCCAGTCCCTGGATCTTGAACTTCCAACCTCCAAAACTGTGAGAAATAAATTCCTAGTGTTGAAGCCCCCCAGCCTGTGGTATTTTGTTATGGCAGCCCAAGCAGACTAAGACAGAGGGGAAAGGGCAAAGGTTAGAATTTGGAGAATAACTTCTCTTGGGGTAGGAAGATGATAAGGAACTAGTGGAAGACATAGAGGTCAGAAAAGTTGAAGGGAATGTATTCATTTTCTCTGGCTGTTGTAACAAATACTGCAAACTTGGTGGCTTCTAATAACAAGATCTATTTATTCTCTCACATTTCTGGAGACCAGAAGTCCAAAATCAGGATCGCTGGGCTGAAGTGAAGGATCAGCAGGGATGTGCTCCTGCGGAGGCATAGGGAAGAATCCTTTCTTTGTTTCTTCTGTTCTCGGTGACTGCTGGCATTCCTTGGCTCATGGGCACATCGTTCCAGTCTTTAAGGCTGGCATCTTCAAGTCTCTCTCTGTTTTTCCCTGTGTGTCAAATCTCCCTCCATCTGTTTCTTATGAGGACACTTGTGATGGCATTTAAGGCCCACCTGGATAACCCAGGGTCATCATTCCATCTAAGGTTCTAAAATTAATCACATCTGCAAAGACATCCACTGCAGCCCCTGCCTCAGTCCTATTTGTTGCTTATTAAGGTAATGTGGACAGGTTCTGGGTATTAGGGTGTGGTGCAAGGATTGTACAGGGATACAGAAAGGCAAATAAAACACTTCAAGGTGTGACCAGCGATCTCACATGCTGGCCAGGGTCAAGGTTGAGGAGACTGTTCATTGGAGTTGGTGTTTAGGAGGTCACTTTGTGACCCTGTAGAGAACATTTTGTCAGAGTGGTAAATAAGGAAGCCAGGTTGCCAAGAGATGGGCATGAGCGTAGGACAAGGAAAGGGACTATCAGCATAGTGCTGTCTGTTGGAGAAGCCTGGCCGCACCCAGGGTTGTCTGACAAGGGTGTATGTGCACATGTGTGTGTGTCTGCGTGAGCATGTGTGTACGTGTACGTGCACATGTTCCTGTGTGTGTATTTACAATACAGTTGTTTGGAAATGCAATGAATAACATTCATTTTCTCTTCCCAAGTTCAGAACCAGAGGAGGCAAACAGAGGGAAAGCAAAATATCAGCCTCATGGCTGAGAAACCCAGATTGGAGAATGGGTCTCTCAGTGCAGCCACAAGGGCTTCTTGACGTTTGGTGCCTACACTAGGCAGACTCAGTGACTTGGCTGCTCCTCCAGGGATGCGAGTCTACTTGTGGAATGACAGGTGCTGACTCGAGGTCCCCTTTTCTGCAGAAGGCCAGCAGCAGAGAGATGAAGGGGGGGCTTTGCTATCCTTGTTCTTGGAACTCGCCCAGCATTTTGATTTCTCCCCTGTTCTCCCCAAAGTCTTGCCCTGGGAGAGTTAGCTGCTCCCTGCTCAGGCCCTCACTGCTGTTTGTGTGAACCGCTGCCCTCCTATCTCCCCAGTGATTGGCAGAGTGCCCCCCACCCCCCGACTGCCATTCCTGCCAGCCACACTGTGAGTGCCTGGAGTGCAGGAGCAGATCTTCTCCGTTTTATGTCATCAACCCTTGGGGCACCGCTTGTCTGGACCAGGTAGACGGGTAGTCAGGGTTTCTGGAATAAATGAATGAGGAGGTGGTCTCTCAAAGTCGTTATCCAGGGCCCTGTCTTTACTTTACCAGTGTATTTCAGTTTCACTGATATTTGCATTTTGCTAGTAATAGGCTTTACACTGGTGGGAATGGCCACAACTGTGATTATACAAGGTATAATTAGTCAGCCTTGAGAATAGCTGTGTAAAGAAAGCCAAAGTCATGAAGTTCTTAATTGTGTCAGAGGGAAGGATTGGGTTTTTTGATAGTTTGCTCAAGGCTCTGAAGAATTCACTGGCTTTTCTTGTGATAAATTAAATCCATCCTTCACCTTGATTTGTTACTTTTCTCCTTTATAAACTGCTGATATAGGCTGGGTACAGTGGCTCACGCCTGTAATCCCAGCACTTTGGGAGGCCGAGGATGGCGGATCACTTGAGGTCAGGAGTTCAAGACCAGCCTGGCAACCATGGTGAAACCCTGTCTCTACTAAAAATTTAAAAATTAGCCAGGTGTGGTGGCACACACCCGTAATCCCAGCTACTCAGGAGGCTGAGGCAGGAGAATTGCTAGAACCCAGGAGGTGGAGGTTGCAGTGAGCTGAGATCACACCACTGCACTCCAGCCTGGGTGACAGAGTGAAACTCTGTCTCAATAAAGAAAAAAAAAAAAAAAATTGCTGATGTAGGTAAAGTTTGATAAATCGATGGATATCCAGTGTATATAAATGCAAAGGGGTCGAGGTACAGTGGCTCACCCTTGTAATCCCAGCACTTTGGGAGGCTGGGGTGGGTGGATCACTTGAGGTCAGGAGTTCAAGAGCAGCCTGGCCAACATGGTGAAACCTCGTCTCTACTAAAAATACAAAAATTAGCCAGGCGTGGTGGTGCATGCCTGTAGTCCCAGCTATTTCAGAGGCTGAGGCACGAGAGTAGCTTGAACCCGGGAGGCAGAGTTGCAGTGAGCCGAGATCACACCACTGCATTCCAGCTTGTGTGACAGAGTGAGACTCTGCCTCCAAAAACAAACAAACAAACAAATAGACAAACAAACAAACCGCAAAGGGGCAGGTTGACTTTTACTTTTGGGCTCTACTTGCAGTTCTTTGGAAAAACCACATTTTTGATGGGGACCTATGTTTGCTTGGGTGTTCATTTGAAATAAAATGTGTAACTTTATGGTACATTTGGCTGTTATAATTTAGGAAGCCATAACATTTGGTCATAAAAGCACAAGATATTAGTTTTTCTAATTGTATCTTTCCCTCTGAACTCATCCACGTGCACTAGGGAAAGATGAACTATGAACGTTTGCCCCACCTCCCTCATCTTGTTTTCCTCAAGGAAGCCCCATCCCTGGAGCAGGCCTCCCTGGGAATTTCTGGACCTCTGAGTGCCTTTGAGTGGTGGCAGGCCTCTCTGGAGTGGGCAGTTGGAGGGGATGTCATAGTGCTGGTCATTTGGGGAAGTGAGCTGAGTCTCTAGACCAGTGTTGTCCAATAGAAACAAAATATAACTCTAGTCACAAATGTGACTCACATGTTTAATTAAAAATTGTCTCCAGGCGTGGTGGCTCACGCCTGTAATCCCAGCACTTTGGGAGGCCAAGGCAGGCAGATCACCTGAGGTCAGGAGATTGAAACCATCCTGACCAACATGGTGAAACCCCATCTCTACTAAAAATACAAACTTAGTCAGACATGGTGGTGCATGCCTGTAATCCCAGCTACTTGGGAGGCTGAGACAGGAGAATCGCTTGAACCTGGAAGGCAGAGGTTGCAGTGAGCCAAGATCGTGCCATTGCACTGCAACCTGGGTGACAGAGTGAGACTCCATCTCAAAAAAAAAGAAATTTTTTTTAGGCACTCTATTAAACAAAGTAAAAAGAAACATAAAATGAATTTTGCTGATATTTTTATTTATCCTAGTATATCCAAAATATTATACTTGGTAATAAAATACAGGAATTATTGAGATATTTTACATTCTATTTTTCATATGAAATCTTTGGAATCCAGTGTGTGCTTTACACATGAAGCACATTTCAATTTGGACTAGTCACCTAGCCACGTTTCATGTACTCAGTACCTACATGTGGCTAGTGGATACCATAGTTCCAAAGAC
Organism: Rhinopithecus bieti; assembly: GCF_001698545.2. Lineage (NCBI taxonomy): Eukaryota > Metazoa > Chordata > Mammalia > Primates > Cercopithecidae > Rhinopithecus > Rhinopithecus bieti. Next base: position 2,376,416 of record NW_016809075.1, read on the forward strand.
AGTGTGTACGTGTGGTAGCGGAGAGGGGCGTGGGGGCAGTGTGTCTGAGTCCTGAAAGGAAGATAATCTGTTGCTTAGTATTCTGAGTTGGTGGGTGCTGTTGGCAACCAATAATTAAGCTCCTTAACTTTGGGAATTGTCTTGATACTTTTATGTCATCCCATGGTGCTTTGCATAGAGTTAAACATTACATTATTGTAAACTAGGTTCTGCTTTTACCAGTGATGTCTTCTCTGATGAAAAAGTACAGGGTGCCTAAGTAGGATATTGGTCACAGTACGCGATTTATAAAGAATTGACCTTCACTTAGAGTAACTTTACTGAGCTGTTACCTGAATCATGCATTTCACAGTTGAATGCCGTTTAAGAACGAGTTTTGCCACCTTCGCCATATTCACTTTGTCACAGCCACACTGCATCACTTTTAGAGAGGCCTCTGATGTTCAGCTTTTTCATGACATTGTTGAAATTCTGTATGGAGATGAATATACATTCATTGTGCATTGTTACTAAACTTATACATATTTTAACATTGATTTTGTTTATCATCATAATATGTGTTCATGATTTAAGTGAAATAGTGCTAAAGTTGATAACAAAAAAACGGATCCCTGTGGGTCCTTTTCCCTCTCTCCACCTCCCATGGCTACTTCTTACCCGAGAAGCAACTCTTCCCAGTATTTTATCTGTGCTTTTTTGTCAACCCCATTTCTAAAATCCATCAAGTTTTGGCATTTCTGTGGACCTATTTCAGCAAGTGGAGATTTTTACTCTCTTCCTTTCTGGGAGATGATTCTTCCTGGGTCTCACACATTTCTGGCCATCTTGCAAGCAGAGGTACTAACTCGCTTTGTTGCTGACTATTTTTTCAAGGATGTTTGTAGAGTCTTGGATGATATAGTGTCTTCTGTCAGAGCAAAAGGCTGTTTGCTTACAGCTTTGGAAGATAGAGATGTTATGGGCTTATTGCCCATTGTGAAAAATTCAGCTTCCCTAAGCTTGGGTTCCTCTCCTCTAGTGTAACTCACTGTGTCTGCAATTTTCACCTGCACTTCTTTGGATGGCCAGGGGAATGGGGGCTTAGGGAACCAAGGCAGAAATATTGATTCTCTGGTTACTACTGTTGCTGTGAGTAATAAATCGTCCTTTGTCTCTGACTCAAAAATCTCATGTCTTCTGCCAGCCTTCATGAAACTGGCTGACTAACTTGTTGCCCTGCAAGTAGGGTAAAATCTCCGATCCTTCACAGCTTTTCACTTCCACTCCTCCAAATTTCTTAGTATTACAATAGTTGGTTAAATTTGTATCAAATGTATTTGTAATTTTTACTGTATAAAAATTGTATCATGATGAGCTGAGTAGCATGCTATGATTCTGTCTCCTTTTCTGCCCCATGAGTCAGTCACTGCCTTTGAAAAATTTTTAGTTGGTGAGTTTTATTTTACTCTCTGGTCAAGTAGACCCTTGCTTTTTGACAGCTCTGTAATACAGAAAACACAACTCATGGGTCAGCTGTCATATAACCTAGCAGTTCTTTCTTTTAACTGGGGTTCTGCCCTGGAAGCCACCACCATCCTGCTTTAATATGTACGGAATGCTTTTTAGGCTCTAGGCTGCATGGTTGAGCCTGGGGGCAGGCTTCCCAACCCATACTAAAGGCCTCCTCTCACTTCCTCCACCTGCTGTGGAGGTTGGATAAGCTGTTCACTTAAAAAGCTTTTACCTGTTCTCTTCCCCAGCCTTTCCTGCATTCCAGGTGGCTATGGAAAACTTCTGGCAGGTGAGATGTGAGTAGAGGCTTATCAGGCTGTGGTGGGGAGGGCAGCTGGGTTCAGGGAAGATTTGTCCTTTTTTGATAAAAGAGACAAGTGGACCCAGATGCCACTCCTTTCCTTCTAGCTAGACTCTGGGTATGACACCACGATCTGTGGCAGCCATTTCTGTGATCAGGACAGACAGGCATACAGGCTGGCAGAGTCTTTAAATCAATCTATAGCTGAAGAAAGCCTTATTCTAGACATTTGTTGGTGTGTGTGACATGAGTCAGTACATTTCCTTTTGGCTTAGGCCAGTTGGGGCTGGAATCTCCATTTCTTGTAATGAAAAAGTACAAGTGAGTGCAAAACCTATTTGCCATCCCTAAATAGGTAACGGAGAGTGTAATCATGCTCAAGAATCTATGAGGTGGTCGTTTCGGAAAATGGGTTTAATGATGATTGTATGTTTGAATTTTGGACAGAGAATTCTTTCCTAGTTTTGGTTGTGTTTCTTTCTTCCATGTTCCTTTTGTAAGTTTTATAATGATTGCATAAAATGCTGATGGGGACAAGAGGGAAAGCGGGAGCCGTGTTGAGGGGTTCTCCAGATCTAATTAGGCTAACCTTGGACCTTACAGTGACTTTTCTTGAAAACACCTTATTTTATAAATCAAATAGTGACATTATGCTAAATTATGCTTTATTACTCATAAATAATTCATTTCCATAATTTAGTATTCCTAGCATTCTGAATTGCTTCGCTTAGCAAAGAGCAAAATTGCTTTCCCAAAAGTGCTCATGATAAAAGACTTCAAGTTACACATCCAATTATTGGTTTGTTGTTTTCTACCTACTCACAGCTCTTTCTGGATTAGAAATTAATATGCTATTAAGATATTATGATAACTTATATAAAGGAAGAGAATTGTGAGTGGTGGGTTTATAGTGGAAATCTAGGGCAATTAAATGGGAATTTTGGAAACAGTTATTTTTAAGGGTCAGACATCTTTAAGATGCCATGAGTGGCTTCAGTAGCTGACTCAGCCAGGATCTTTAAACATAATACTGTTTGACCCTTGAGAGAAGACATATTCTGTCAATTACCTTATAAACTCAGCATCCAAGGGAAGATTTGGGGAAGCAGTTCCTTTTTTGTTTTAGTATGACATCAGCAAGTTGTGGACATGAAGTTTGAGAGTTAGGTCGGAGAGGATACATGTTCTTGGAGTGCCATGTTTGTGTAGGCCTTGCTCTTGGGAACTAATTCATTCTGCTTTTACTTTTTCCTTTCTTTTCTTTTTTCTTTTTTTGAGACAGAGTCTCGCACAATCTCCCAGGCTGGAGTGCAGTGGCACAATCTTGGCTCACTGCTACCTCTGCCTCCTGGGTTCAAGCGATTCTCCTGCCTCAGCCTCCCGAGTAGCTGGGACTACAGGTGCCCACCACCACGCCCGGCTAATTTTTGTAGTTTTAGTGGAGATGGGGTTTCACCGTGTTGGCCAGGATGGTCTCGATCTCCTGACTTCATGATCCACCTGCCTCGACCTCCCAAAGTGCTGGGATTATAGGCATAAGCCACCTTGCCCATTTTAAGGTATCTCTGTGTTTTTCTAAAACATGGGGTGTGGGGCTCCGTCCTATTCTTGTGCCCTTTTATTTGATACCTCTGAAGTGCAGCCTCATTAGCTGATCGCTCAGACTCCGAGGTGCCCCTTGCTCATGGGATTCCCTCAGAAGCCTCTTCCCATTGTCCTTGGCCTTGGAGGAACCTTCAGTTCCTTCAAGATACCACCTGAGCCTTCACTCATGCTCATAGAATTATTAATAATTACCATCCCACAGCACTGCTGCCTGTGGTTTTGGCTGGGGCTCATTTTGCCTGTAGGTGGTAGTTGGGTATGTCTGTAACCTTCACTAATGAAGCCTCTCGATTGTAAGGTCTGTGCCTGATACATCTTTTCATTTACTCGCAGACAGAAGGTGCTTACTTCAACGTTTGTTAAGAGAATCGGGGGAGTGGTATCTATCATCAGGCAAAGACCAAGAGCTGTTTGTTTGCTCTGTGACCTTGAACAAGTCACTAAACCTTGTTATAGGTCTTGCTTTCCTCATCTGTAAAGCAAGATAATAGTACCTACCTCCGGGACATGGTGAGTATTGGTCCCAACACATACAATGGCTTAGGTCATTTCACACAAATAAATGGCAGTGATTATCATTAGTCATCGCTGGTAAAATGCCCATTTTACTGCTTTGAATTCACCAGAAGTTAAAGCACACCCTTCAGAAACCTCTATAAATTGAGGGCATATTATGTCCATAGTCACCAGTGCTAAAAGTGTTTGTTCTGTTTCCCCCAAAGATGACCTTGGTGTTGACATGTCAAGTTCAGGGAATTGCAGAAATGAGTCATTCTAGTTGTAATCATTGCTCTTTTCCCTGTTGCTGGCCATATTTGTTTTCATAGCAAAATCTGATAAACTTCTTCCTCCTTCCCTCCCAGTGTCTACTAAACACCTGCTATTGCGCCAGGGGCTGTGGTGGAGACAGAGGAATAAGTAAGGCCTCGTATGCCCAGAAATCAGCATGACTTATTACAGATTTAATCAGTAGAGTTGCAGGACCGCTAATAAGCAGAAATGTAGGTAACAGTGTCAAGTTATTCATGTTTTGTAATTGCCACCCTGTTGTTTGCTCTATGACCAGAAAAGTTGTTCTGGTGGTTTATGGCTTCACAAATGAATTTAACTTAGGTTTCCATTTTCTTTCTTTCTTTCTTTCTTTCTTTCTTTTTTTTTTTTTTTTAATTAAAGACTTTGTTAGAGCAGTTTTAGGTTCACAGCAAATGTGAGAGGAAGGTGCAGTGATATTCCATATAGTCTGCCCCCATAGACACATAGCTTCCCCCCATTATCAATAGATCCCCACCCGAGTGGTGCATTTGTTACACTTGATGAACCTACGTAGACACATCATTATCACCCAAAGTCCATTATTTACATCAGGGCTCACTCTTGGTGTGGTACATTCTGTGGGTTTGGACAAATGTACAATGACGTGTATCCACCATTACAGTATCATGCAGAGCATCTTCACTCTCCTAAAAATCCCGTCTTTCACCTATTCATCTTTTCCTCCCTTTAGGTAACCTGTGTCTATAGTTTTGACTTTTCCAGAATGTCATAGGGTTGAAATCATGCAGTATGTAGCCTTTTCAGTTTGGCTTCTTTCTCTTTGCAATATGCGTTTAAGGTTCCTCCATGTCTTTTCCTGGCTTGGTAGCTCATTTTCTTTTGGCACCGAGTTACATTCCATTGCCTGGATGTACCAAAGTCTATCCACTCATCTACTGAAGGACATTTTGGTTGCTTCCAGGTTTTTGGCAAGTGTGACTAAAGCTGCTATGAACATCTGTGTGCAGGTTTTTGTATGGACATAAATTTTCAACTCTTTTGGGTAGATACCAATGAGCACAATTGTTGGTAAGAGTGAGAAACTGCCAAACTGTCCTCCAAAGTGGCTGCACCATTTTGTATTCTCAGCAGTGATGAATGAGGGTTCCTGTCGCTCCACCTATTCATCAGTGTTTGGTGTTGACAGTATTCTGGATTTTGGCCATTCTGATAGGTGTGTTGTGGTAGCTTGTTGTTTTAATTATTGGTTTGTAAGTGTGAGAATGAAGAACTCTCCCAAGGCTCTTCGTGCTCTTAGCCTGTGGTGCTGCAGACTTGGGCCTATTTCTCATTAGTTTTCTTTCCATATAAAGAGATGGCCCCTACTCACCTCAGTTTACTGAGGACACTGCAGACACATGAAATGGGCAGCAGACTGATACACAGCTTTGACCCTGCAAAATAAGCTGAGCGTGACCTGTGTGTGTTCTTGGCCTCTCCCCAAACAAGAAGAGAAGTTGCAGCTTTGTGAAGTGATAAGGGCAAGTGAATAAAAATGTATGAGAAAGTCCCCCTCCCCCAGCCTTTCTCAACCTGGGTTCTGCAAGAGATTTAAGCTCTAATACCCTGAGAAGAGTGTTGTATGTGATGGATTAACTGCAGTCCCATGCATTAAGAATAGCAATAGCCATGTACCATGCCTGGGAGAATTGAGAACACTGACACCAGTCATTTTCTGTGCTCTGTGGGTCAGATGAGGAATCCCAATTGAGAAAGGCTGAAAGACTAAGTAGGAACCTTTGGGTTAATTGCATGCAGATTCTGTATTTGTTTTCTTAGGCATCTCCTAATTAAGTGTTTGCTGTAGTAAGGTCTTTGCTGTGTGTAATGTGTGTCTCCCTCCCCCAAGCCAATTGTTTTAGAAGTTTCCTTTGAATCTGGGTTCTAAATGTACACTTTGAAAATATGCCTACTTCGAATGTGCTTTGGGGCATGTGAAAACTAAATTGGCAGTAGGCGGACATCAGGCTGTTTTGTTTCTTGGAGAAGAAGGTGCTTGTTGGTGACCTGTTTATCTGTCCATCCCACACACCCTGATTGAGATTGCCATGTGCTGGGCACCAGGGTCATCAGGGGGAATGCAGTGTGGGATGATTTGTAAACCAAGAGTATACTGTGTCCTGGAGGTGATGCTCTGCTAAAAGAAGGCATGATACCTGTGCGAATTATAGAAGCTGAGTGGTAGGACTTACAGATGGAGCCTTCTATTCCTGTTTGCATGGGGTGTACGGGATTGGGGCAGAAAGAGAGAGAAAGAGAAGGAGTGTGGGGTAGAGAGAAAGAGGTTTTGTGTGTGTGTTCTGTGGGGCAAGAAGGCAGAGTTCTTCAAAGGCCTTTGCATCTGGGGAATTGCTGGTGGTTGGCTCAGCTTGGCCAGGACACTGGAATGGGGTTTGTGTGGGAAGAGCTGCAAGACTGAGCTGGAGAAGAGGGTAGGGGGCAGGAAATGCATAACCAGCTTTCCTGGCGTGGAACTGAGGCTCTATCAGTACCCATCAGGGTCACCAAAGGAGGTCAGACTGGAGAGAGGCGTGACCGGACGTACCTGTCAGAGATGGCCACGGTGACCCCGTGGAGTGGGGTGCACTGCTGGGTGGCTGTGTCGGACATTTGGAGAAAGGAGAGGCTTCTATGAGCCGGAGGTGTAAGTTGGATGGAGGGAAGAAGATGACTTGGGAAATGGTGGGAACTGTTAAGACACCCTTAAATGACCCGAGAATCTCAGGCAGTTGATCCAAGTGGTTATAAAGATGAGTGGAGGCTCCATCCTGGATTATCGAATGTTGCCATTGAACTACTTTTATTGCAATAGTTTCCAGAGGTTGAGAAGCTCATCTTATTTTTTTGTTTTTATTTTTTTGCTATTTACAGAGGTCATGATTATGTCTGCAAAACCTTGAAGAATTGGTGAGAAAACTCACACAAACAAGATAATGTAGTAAAGTACCAAATGTTTACAATCAACATATCAATACCAAAGACATTCATACATACAAACTAGAAACAGAAGACATAATGGAAAACAAGACCCTATTTATTACAGCACACAAGAAACCAGGCATAAAAATAAGAGATAATGTCCGAAAGATGAAAACTACAAAATAATTCTGAAATCACAAAAATGAATTTGAAAAAATAGAAAGACATGCCAAGTTGCTGGATAAGAAGATTCAATCTTATAAAGATGAGGTTTTAGATAAGGTATTATAAAACTAATGAGAAGCTCATCTTTAGCTTACTGTGTACCAGGTGAACTAAGCTCTTCATGTACTTTTGTGTAGTTCTCATGACAACTCCACAGAGAAATGGAGGTATGGAGAGGTTAGTAACTTGCCCATGGTCACAGCTGACACATGGCGAAGCTGGGTTTGAGCCCCTCTCTGGCTCTAGTGCCACAGTCCAGCCTTTCTCAACGTGTCCCCATGATAGACCCTGTCTGCCCCAAACTTTCTGTGACTCTGAGCAGGGGTGGGGGCCGTCCTTACTCCTTTGACCTGGCCAGGGAGTGGGTAACTGCCCAACATACAAAGTAGCTGTCAGAAGAACTGAGAGAACCTTGCACGTTAATGTGGTCCATAATGAGCCCTTGAGAATATAACTAGAGGAAAATTACAGGTTTTGATGATTTAGTTAATAAGAAAGTGAAAGATTTGTGAGAGGTGGACGTTTAGTCAAGTTTGACCAGTCACTTGAAAGGTGCATTTTTTTGTTTGTTTTTGAGACAGGGTCTGGCTCGGTAGCCCAGGTTGGAGTGCAGTGATGCGATCTCGCCTCACTACAGCCTCCATAAAGAGCTCTTTTTTGTGGGTCTCATCTTTGTGTGTTAAATCCTTTCTTTGATTTTAGTCTTTTAATTTAATCCTTTTATCTATCCCTTGAGGATAAATATTTATTTAAAATGAAAATTTCATGAAAATAGTAATTAATTATTTAGAAAACAATTAAAAATTCTCTTAAGGCCTCATTTAAGATTTCTTGCTCCAAAACATTATGTAGAAAAGCTTCTTTTCTCATGCAGCCATTTACATAAGTTAACAGGCTTCTGGAACAGTCAGGGTCTTGCCTCAGCAGCCTGACTTTCCCAGCCATCATGCCACCTGGCCCAGAGCCACGGAACCTTAGGTTGCCTATATTTTCGGAGCCTTCTGTATGCCTGGGTTCCTTGGTATTTTTGTTGGAATTAGCGCTTGAAGAGCAACTTAAAATATGTTAATTCTGGCAGGTATAGGGTGGAGTCATTAGGGTTGCTGAGGAAGCCACTGTGGTTAGAGAAGGAAGTCATGGCTGAGTATCTGGGCAGGGTAGGTGGGGACCTTGTGGGTGAGCTTGCCACTTCCACATAATTCAGCTGTGGGGTGCTGGTGGAAGCTGGCGACGAGGGTCTGGGATGTTTCTAGACAGGGCACCTCTTACTAGCTCGTGTAAGACTGAGTGTCTCTGGGCCTCTTTGGTCATTTGTAGAATGGGTTTAGTTATCCTCATCTTAAGTCCTTTCCAGAATAGGTGTAAGAATCAAATAAAACGTCTTCGAAAGCTCCTGAATGCATCTTACCTTTTTGTAAGCACTTACTTACAAAGTGCTCTTCCTTCCAACCCAGAGCTCTGGATCACTCACTTCTATCACTGGTGAATTGTTCTAAGTGTAAATTCTCACAGGGGCCAGGCAGGTGTGAAAATGATTGAAGTGGGTGGCCTGGGTGGGGCCATGACCCATATCTGTCACCTACTTGAAATGCCAGTCTTGTTTTTATGGAAGGAAATCTTTCCTGATCTTATGGTGCGTGATGTAACATGCATGAATTTGTCCTAGAGTCATGGAACAAACACATGAGACTGGACATATGTGTATAGTCATGTACACATATATATGAACCGCAGGGCCGCCGTTCAGTGGATGTGCTCCAACATGGCTCTGCTGATTGTTAAAACACCACTTGGTAATCGGCCACTGCCTAAGCCCCGTACCACCATCCTTGTGCCCCCCCACCTCAGGTCATCTGGACGTCCTTATCAGCGGGCAGCTGAAAGAGCTGAGGCCTGGCCTGCACTCTGGGACTTTCCCTAGGCCAGGGACAGACACTGTGCCTTATGCCTGACAGGGGCCAGAGCTCTGCTTGCTGTTAAATATGTTGATTGTCACCTCTGTGGACAAATCCATTATTTTCATATACATAGATAGATGTTGGAAGAGATTTTCTGCTTGGTGAAAGACTGACATTCAGCAGTTGAATTAATAGCTGTTCGCAAATACAGTAACCTCATTGAAGTGTAGCTTATCCACTTGAAGTTAGAACAAAACAGCTTAATAAAAATTCAAATTTTAAAGCAATGGAAAACCAATAACTTGAGAGGATTAATTTCTTCTGAAGACATTTATTGATCACCTGCTTTGTGCTTGGAAAAATAATACAAATGTGCCAGGGCTTGCTATTGCTTTTGGTACTTGCAGCCCTGTGGACCTGGGGAATGGGAAAGGAATCCCCAGGCGGACACAGCTTGTGAGTAGCAGAGATGGGACTTGGGCCCAGGTCTGAAGATTCCAGGGCCCCTGCTCTGACCTTCAGCCTCTCTCTCAGCGGATATGTGGAAGGAGAAGGTGGAGATGCCACAATCCTTTCCTCATCCCGGTGGGAGGATGTATATGTAAACCGGGAAAGTCCCTACAATTGTATTTTATTTACAAAAAGACAAAAGCCTTTTCCTGTTTTTCTTTTCTGAGACCATTTGCAACCCATAAAGTCTGAAAAGGCAGCCAACGAGAATAACGGATTCATGTGCTTCCACAGGCTTGAGAATGAGACAGGGCGTACTGCCACTGCTTTGACCTTGAGGCTCAGTGGCCATCTGCCTGGATTTAACAGTGAGATTCCTCCCTGTCCTGGTGCTCGCACCCCTCGGATGTGAAGACTTGGAGTTCCTGCAGTCGCTCCGTGGCTCCCTTTACCCGTGGGTGTTTGCAGCTGGACTCAGGAAGGGAGCAGATGTGATAAAAACGACTTTAAATAGCCCAGTGCAGTCCAGGAAAATGGACGTTCTGGAGCAGAAACAGCAGAATCAATTAGCTAGGGTCGATCTGCTTTCCTGAGACCGGAAAGAAACCAGGACCAAGAGTGCACTGCAGGTTGCATTGGGGCACTGCTGGCACGCCTTAGTTTTTTGTGCTTGGCTGCAGGTGGGCTTACTGGAAGGTGGAGGGGTGTCTCCTGGCCAGAGTCTCTCTTTACCGTCAAACTGTACGTGGAGAACTCATGGCCTCATTAGTTTGGTCCTATGTATCCAGTGACGTTGGAAGAACTGCTGCTCGTTTCATTAGGAACTGTTGACACAGGGACGCATTTATTTAAGAAGATAAAGATTGCAGAGTTAATTACTACAAAATAATATTATAGAAGTAACACATCATTTTGGAAAAAATGGGAAAATGATCCACTACTCTTCTGTATCTCAGGGACAGCCATTTTAATATTTTTTCTTCATTCCTACAATCTTAATCTATTTTAAGAAACATATAGCTATGGTCATATTATAGATACAGTTTTTATACTCTGCTGGTCTTGGGTGACTTTATTATAAAAAGACTTTTCAGAGATAGAAACTACCTTCCCTCTGCTCCCCGCAAGATGAATTTAACTTTTTTCTTTTGCTTATAAAAGCAGTACATGGCTTGGCTTTAAAAAAATCAAACTATATTGAAAGCCAGTAGTTTCTTTATGATTCAAAAGGCCACTGCCACTTTTATTTTTGTCTTCTGCATGCCTTTTCGTGTGTGGATTGCATAAGCTTTTTTCTGCAGTCTTTCTCTTGTAAGGAGTGGGATTTGGTTCTGAGGGAGGGGGTCTGGCAAGATCCGTTGCTGACACTTCAGAGATGCCTTTAAAAATAGCTCCATGTCGCAGGCCCGCGGGCCTCACTGCTCTGCAGCCTCCGTCCCAGCGTGAGGGTCTGAAACCTCTTCAAAGCCATAGTTCTTTGCACAGCCAAAGCCACGAGGTCTGCGGAAGGAAGCGAGAAGAACAGGGTCACCGGAAGCTGACCTGCTTTGATTTGGAGCATTAGACATTACACTCAGGGAATGTGGACATTTTCTTAGTGTTTTATATCTCTCTCTCTCAGGTGGGCTGCATCTGGTTAAAATGCCTTCTGCAGAGAACTGTAGAAGAAAAGCTGCTGACAGAAAGCATCATTACAGACTCTTGTATTTTTTTCCTGCCCTATTTATGGTGATTTATCAGTTGGTTCTACAAGATAATAGTGAGGGTAGTTAATTTTCTCATTTAGCACTGTCTCCTATAATGCTCATTCATTATGGGCTGTTCATCTCAAATATTTTTATGTTTAGACGTATATGTATGATATTGTATGATATTGATTCCATTTATGTGAAGTCTTGATTCTGCTTATGTGAAATATCCAGAATTAGGTAAGTGTATAGAGGCAGAAAGTAGATTCATGATTGCCTAGGACTGGGGCTGTTGAGGGACCGTGAGCAGTCACTTCCAGGGACTGAAGAATTTTTGGGGGTGGGGGAGTGATGAAAGTGTTCTAAAATTAAGTCTGGTGATGGTTGTACGGTTCTGAATACACTAAAAACCATTGACTTGTATACTGGAAATCAGTGAATTGTATGGTATATAAATTATATATCGATAAAGATGTTAAAAAATGAATATTTATGTATATCTATATCTACTGCAGTACTAAACAATGCAGCCAATACATCCCCATTGCAAGGGCATGTCCCTTAAAGACAGAACAGACATGTGAGAAACAACGCTTTACCCGTAGGAGTGAGTGGAGATTCAGGCCTCTGAAGATTATTTTTTATTTTTTATATTTTTGAGGAAGGATGGAGGGCTACTCAATAGTGAACCGGAGTGGGCTGGCTCACAAGAGCTGATGGTTACATTTTCAGTATTTTGCAAGCAAATTGACATCAAATTGGTAGCTTGAAATTGGCAATAGGGGCAGTATATTTACACCATGGAAACTGGCAAATGCTGCAAGTCAGGGCCTTTTTTCCTCCCAGAGAGCCAGTGAAACATTGACCGTCATGCCGCTGGCCCCATTCTGTTGTACCTTATGTCACAGGTCAGCTTTACTCCAGGCAGTTGAATTAAGAGCTGAGTTTAGGAGAACTGTCTTCATGTGGGGTGGGGTGCTCAGGAGGACTGACTGTGAAATCTGCTAGGCTCACATTCCCTCCACCAGGAAGCATCTGGCTAGCTAACATGTCTATTTAGGGTTGGGGTACTGACCTGAAGGGCCTCCTGTTTCGGGGGAGTTATGCTCTGTGAATAGTCTGCTAATCATCAATGCCTGCTTTTGCATGGCCTTTCTGCTTTTGAGAAAGAAAAATTTGATTCTCAAATCCTGGGACCGGATTTGTTAATTAGTGCTGCTCTTGCACTGGAGGCTGCCCTGTTGGGAGCTCTGGATGAAATTTGCAACAGTAACTTGTGAAACTAAGCAACAGAATCCACTTTACTTCTCATTCATCTTCTTTAATTTATTCAATCTGATTTAGGCTTAGATATCTAAAAGTCATTTTTTTTTTTTAGACAGGAAATATCTCAATTATTCATATCCTTCTCATATTATGAGCTGAGCATATCGGTCCCTTGAGAAATCATTGCCACATATCTTACTGCTGTTCCATGTGTTACTTTGTCAACATCTCTGAGATTAGTAATTAGATGATTGGGCACACTGGAAATTGTGGAAATAATAAAGATTTTGAAAAACCTCAGGCGATACAATTGGCCAAAGTTTAAACCCATATATAAATTCTCCTTATGCCTACATGGTTTAGATTTCTTTCACTTTTTGATTATTTTTTATTGAAAGGAAAAGTCACTGCAGGATCTTATTGTTTGAATATAGTTTACTAATATTTGGTCTGTATTTTTTCCTTCTGTAATGATCAAAATGAAATTGTAACAGGAAACTTTCCTGAGAATGGATCCTTCCCCCAAATGGAAACATTCATGTAGTTCTTTTCGATAATACATGTTGTAAAATTCAATCAGTACATAAAAAGCAAAAGTGACGCTTGATCCTGTCAACCTAAATAGGAAACAGAGAGAGAGGCTCTCTAAATGAAAAAGAGATTGATTTGGAAATGAGCTTTGCCATGGGAGTACACTTGCCATAGTAAACTATGAACGTATTCAGGGAGGTGAAGGAACACTAGGGGTTTTAGAGGAAAATGAGGAGGATTATGTAATTGTTTTGAGATAATTAGCCTTGGCTACAAAGATCAATAACAAGGGTGGTGCCAGTCCGAGGCTGGATAGGCAGTTGTTGGGTAGATGTCTTTGCAGAGGTATTTTTAATGTAAGGTTGTGAGGGCCTTTGCACAAGATTGTAGTTTTTGCAGTCATTTGTGATCATTTTTGTTATTAGGCAGACAAGCATGAGAACTCTCTCTTCATGGCCTTCTTTGGCTGTATTTGTCAGGTGTTTTTTTTTTTTTTTTTTTTTTTAAACATTAGTTGGCCGGGCGCGGTGGCTCATGCTTGTAATCCCAGCACTTTGGGAGGCTGAGGGAGGCGGATCACGAAGTCAGGAGATTGAGACCAGCCTGGCCAACGTGGTGAAACCCTTTCTCCACTGAAATACAAAAAATTAGCTGGGTATGGTAGCGTAAGCCTGTAGTCCCAGCTACTTGGGAGACTGAGGCAGGGGAATTGCTTGAACCCGGGAGGCGGAGGTTTCAGTGAACCAAGATTGTGCCACCGCACTCTAGCCTGGTGACAGAGTGAGACTCTGTCTCAAAAAAAAAAATTAGTGACTTTATTTTTACTTTGACAGCATTCACATCCTACCCTCCAGAGATGAGTGAGAGATACTTTTTATAAAGCTGGACTGATACCTGTGATGTAATGTGTTAAGTGCAAAAGGCAGGTTAGATAGCAGGGTGTATAGTATGATGTGATGTACGTACGGAAAGTATACTCTCAGATATGGGAGAATTTATACCCTTGACAAGAGTATGTGTTTGTGCACATAAATGAGGAATAGACCAGTAGCCACCTTTTCCTTCCTGATAGCTGTGAGGTACTTCATTGTACATACGCACCATAATATGTGGAACCAGTCTGCTATTTGTGGACGCTCAGGAGACAGTTTTAGAATTCGAAACAGTTATGGAATGAAAATGTACAACATTCTCATTCCGTATAGTAATTTGTATTAGTTTCCTATTGCTGCTGTGACAAATGACCACAAACTTAGTGGCTTAACACCACACAAAGTTATTGTCTGACAGTTCTGGAGGACAGAAGTCCAAGATCTGTCTCAGTAGGCTAAAGTTAAGGTGTTGGCAGGACCTTGTTTTTCCGTAGGCTTTGGGGAGAATCTGCTTTCTTGCCCTTTCCAGTTTCTAGAGGCTGCCCGCATTCCTTGGCTCGTGGGCTCTCTCCGTCCAGCAGTTACGTCACTCCAGCTTCTGCTTCCATTGTTGCATCTCCTTCTCCCACTCTCCTACCTTGCCATTTCCCTTATAAGGGTGTCCGTGATTATGCTGGGTCCACCTGGATAACATGGGCTAATCTCCTCATCTCAGGATCCTTAGCTTAATCAAACCTGCAAAGTCCTTTTTGCCTTGTAAGGCAATATATTCACAGGATCTGGGGATTAGGATGTGAACATCTTTGGGGAGCACTGTTTGGGGACCTCGCTGTAGGTCCTAGGGATGGAAAAATGAACAGCACAGTTTTCTGCATCTCAAGGGGTTGTAGCCTTGAAGGGAGTGGGAACTCATGAAAGGATGTGGGGTATTGGAAGATCTGCATTCATAGTGGCTGAGCCTTGGGTATAAGGTGGGAGGTAGCCAAAAATGAAAGTGGAGGGAAAATTGGAGCCAGACCAACACTTGCCTAGGTGAGCTCACGAAATGGGACTGTATTTTGTGGATGAGGACTTCTTGTCCTGGGGTTAGTAGAAGGCTGCTAGGTGTTACTGTACCACCTGGCGTTGTCTGTAAAACTTGAGGCGTGTGTGCATTTTTCTGTGGAGAGGGTCCATGATGATATTCATCAGATAACAATGGGGTTTATGAGCCAAAAGTTCAATGCTGCAGCTGTGGTTGATGGGATGCCTTTGGAAGACTTTAAGTAGGTAAATGACCTAATTAAAGTTGTGCCTTGGAAAACCGTCCCTGAATGAAACTTGGGGGTATAGGAGTAGAGGCAGGGACATCCTTAGGAGGCCCCCCAGTAATGGGAGCCAAAGATGATGGGCAGGGCAGGCAGTGGGAGCAGAGCATTGGGATTGGGTCCAAGGTAGATGGGGAGGTGTAATTGACAGAACTTGGATAACTTCATGGATGAGCAGGGCAGAGGGTAATTGGCAGCATTCTGGATGGATGAAGGCCCTGTTAGTAGACCAAGGGAATATAGATGGTGAGCAGGCTTAGGGGTTATCATGGGTTGGGAGGGAGCTGATAAATTCGTCTTTAAGGCCAGGTACAATGGCTTACGCCTATAATCTCAGCAATTTGGGAGGCTGAGGTACGAGGATTGCTTTAGTCCAAGAGTCTGAGACTAGCCTGGGCAACAGAGTGATACATTGTCTCTACAAAAAATAAAAAAAAATTAGCCAGGCAGGTGTGGTGGCACATGCCTGCGGTCCCAGCTACTGGGGAGACTAAGGTGAGAGGATCACTTGAGTGAATCTTATTACTGCACTTCAGACTGGGCAACAGAGTGAGACCCTGTCTCAAAGCTCAAAGGCAGTAAATACATAAATTTGGTTTTGTACATATTCATAGCATAGATCCTGTGGGACATTCAAATGGAGGTAAATAGTATACAGTATGTGGTCATAGCAATTTCTAGAGTCCACAGGTATAGAAATTCATGAACTTTCTGTATTTTCATTCTTATTTAATATCTTCAGTCTTATTTAATATTTAATATCTTATCATTGCATCAGTCTGATGAGGGCTGGTGGATGAACTATCACTGACATGAGGGTGGTGATAATAATGAATAATAATTATAGATAATATATGTGAACATTCACCATGCCAGGCTAGGCTCTGAGCACTTTACATTTATTAGTTTAGTTTATCCTCACAGTAGCCCTGTAAGAGTTACTTTCATCATCCCGTTTTATAGATGAGTCAGCCAAGTTCCAGAGAAGTTGAGGAGCTTACCCTGAGTCACACAGCTAGGGAGGGGTGGAGCTAGGATTTGGACTCAGATGGCTGGGTGTGGTTCTAAAGCCTGTGTCAAGCCCCCTGGGGTGGGGCTGTGGCCCATATTCATGCTCATCAACCCCAGTTCCTGTGTTCTTTCTACTCTGTGACCACTGTCTTTCAGGGTGGAGGGGGACACGGAGGAGGTTAACAATGGCATTTCATAGCCAGTGGTGGGAAGAAAGGGATCCCAGAAGAGGGGGATGGGGGTATTGTCAGCAGGGAGCAGAGAGTTGTGACATCCCTGGGGGCTGCAGCACAATGCAGCAACAGCCATGTGCAGAGGAGTTGGTTTTGGGCTTGAACCCAGGGAGGTCAGTGTTCCTGTAGAGCCAGGCTGGAGAGAGAGTGGCCAGACACGGGAGAGGAAGGACAGCACCGTGGGCATCTGTGGCTGGATCTGAAATGGTTTGGGAAGAAGTAGCAAGTGATCCTGAGACTGCAGGAGCCAGGCGCTGGGGAGGGATGGGTCTCCTTGCTGCAGGGGCATCTGTGCTCCTGAGAGTCAGCTTAGAATCTCAGGGCCTGCAGAACTGGCACCACTAATAGTGAGGATTCTGCCACATGACAGGACTCACAGCCTTTGGGAGCCTGAGCACTATGGGCCAGGTGCCGGTCTTTGCCTTCTTTGCTCTTCGTCTTTGCTGAGGGCCAGCTCACTGCTGGCGAGGAAGGGAGAAGGGATGCAGTCCCCAGTCCCACTCACTGGGCTGCTGACACGGTTGGACAGGGGCACAGCGATCGTTTCCAGAGGGGGGCCTTTGAAGGCAGCCTGGTGTGCAGAGGGCAGGCCTTCCACAGGGCAGGGACTGAGTTCCCAGACTCCTGTGAAGTCCCAGCAGCTGATAGGAAGAATGGAGCAGTGCTTGAAAGCAAAGACATGAGCCAGAATATCACAGGCTGACATTTTGTTTATGCAAGCACTTATGTGGTGTTGGTTTCAAAGTCCTTTAAAATCGGGGACTTTAATGTGAAGTAATTGGCTCTTTATGGAAAGGTTTTCAGTTACAAATGGGGAGCAGGTGATCTCAGATTCCAGCCAAACTCAGTTAAAAGGCCAAGCCTTTGGTTTTCTGAAATCGAAGCTGTGGGCTCCCATGACATGCCTTCTTTCCCCTTCCCTGCTCTTGCCTGAGCTCATTAATGCGCCTTTCTGTGTCATTTGCTGCTGTTGCCCACAGCCATGGGATTCCAGCAGCTCTCAGCAAGTTCGATGAACATCACCAGTGCCGTTTTGCTTTTATTTATTGACAAGTGTGCCGATTGTGGTTTTTCAGAAGGCTGCTCTGTAGGTGTGGCTGTTGTGGTAGAGGAAGGGTAGTGTTGGGGCAAGATTGCTAGAGAAGGAGGGGAGAAGCCCAAATCTTGCCCAGTCCTGCCAGTATTCCCCCACCTGGGGTCTGCCCTTTGGAAGCACAGGAGGCCATGCACTTCTAGCCGTGGCAATTGCCCAACTCCTGTGTGAGATTCGGCAAGTTCTCCAGAGTGACCTTGAAAGAGGTATTGTGAAATTCTTAAGAACTTGAAGTAAAAAATTAAACTCTGACTTTTTTTTTAAAAGGTGCCATTTACTCTACTAGGAAGTAGAGTTGTGAAATTAAACACTGACAAGATGTTCTAAACCTACCCTGGAGGAGGTAACTTACTATTTTGAGAGAAGGAGCCACGTCTACTGAAGTTCCCATGTTTCAGTCACTATGGCTGCACAGAAAATCATCCCCAAACACAGTGCCCTAAAACAGCAGTAATCGCTTTTGTTGCTCATGGTTTCGGTGGGGCAGGAATTTGGGAGCTCCTCATCTGGGTGGTTCTGGCCCAGGGTCCCTTGTGGGGTTACAGTTGGAGGGTTGCTGGGGCTGAGGTCATCTCTCAGACTTCTTCCTCACATGCCTGGTGCCTGGTCAGGGAACCCTTGAACAACTGGGGGCTAGAACAGATGGGGCTGTTTGTTCATCTCTCTTCTCGTAGTCTTTCCAACTCATCCCTCCAGCATGGTGGCCTTGCAGTTGCCAGACGTCTTCAGTGATGGCTCTGGGTTCTGAAGGCACATGTCCCAAGAGCCAACCGGGTGGGGGCTGATTTTCCTTGTGTGACGCAGCCTCAGGAGGTGTGCCGCATCACTTTTGCTCTTGGTCAGTCAAGTTGCAGTGGTCTTCCCAGGTTCAAGGGAAGGGAACCAGCCCCACTGTCAGTGACAGAATGTCGGGGTCACACTGAGAGAGATGCACGTGGAATGGGAACCACGTTGGCATAGCCATCTTCAGAAAAACAATCTGCTGCGCCCTGGGATGGGAGCTTTGTTGGAATTAACTTGTTATAACTGATGAGCTTTGGAATGAAGGTGTTAGAGAATCTTTACTAGGGATCTGGTTTCTGTCTTCCATCTGGAGACGATCAGAATTGAAAGCAAAAAGTAAAGGACATGGAGGCAGCTGGGCTCTTGACTGTTGATTCTTCTTTTCTGTGTGATGAGGGATAGAACTAGGACTGGAGAGACTCGGTACCTTGTGACCAAGCAGGGGACCTTGTGCCCAAAGTCGGAGGGAATCTCCAGGGGAAACAGAAGCTCAGGAACACATGAGTGGGCATCAGAAGGGTTTGTGTTTGCTGTGGTGAGGGACTTCGGTCCTTATCATGCCAGCATATCCTGGTCGTGATCAAAGGACTTCTCATCCAGTCCCCCTGGCCCCTCCTGTTCTTTGGAAGTGAGGGGGAGCAGCCCCAGGCTCTGCTCTCACAGATGCCTCTGTGGTGAGGAAGTGGTCACGGGGCACCCTGGCTTCTTGTTTGAGTCACTCCTTGGCAGTGGCCTCTTTCATGTAGCTCATGCTAGAGGCTGTGAACCAGTGAGTCTCTCGGTGTGAGAGGTCCTTTAGGAAATGTTGTAGTTGTTCAGCAACTGAGGTGGAGAAATGACTACACTGGGCAAAGTTTGGCCTTCCAAGTGTGAACACAGGCCTATCTTGCCTCATATATATATATATGTGCATATATATATATATATATATGCATGCCTAGTCCCCTTTTTAGATTTTTTGTTGTTGTTGTTCTTTTGTGTGTGTGTGTGTGAGAGAGAGAGAAAGAGAGAGAGAGAGAGAGAGAGACTCGGTTCTTAGAGGATCAGACATTTGTTTAAGATATATTCAGTTAACTATGTGCTTACTATGTATTCACCCATGTTATGGGATGGAGAGGAGAAAGGGCACCGGAAAACCCATTTTTCTTTTTTTTTTAAGATGGAATTTCCCTCTTGTCGCCCAGGCTGTAGTGCAATGGCATGGTCTCAGCTCACTGCAACCTCTGCCTCCTGCAGAAAACCCATTTTTATAACCTCTGTGTTCTCTAAGCTCAGTGGAAGAGGAAAAGAAAAGGCAGTGAAGACCCCTAAAAGTGAGGACTGGCTCTCTGGGTTCAGGAACTTGAATTTGGGATCTGAGTGTTTAGAAGAATGTTAATGCCCATCAATGAGCAAGAGATGGGACTCTGTTGACCCCATCACCACTGCCATCCTTCCCCTTCCAGCCCCTTGACACTGGGTCTCGTGACCTCAGAGAGAGGGATATGTGGCCACTGATGAGTGCTGATGGAAACTGTGGGCTTGTTCTGGGAAAGGGTTGTGTGCCAACTGGGGACACATGGTTATAAAGCAGTCTGATGGACAACTCTTCTGAGTTTCGATTTTTCATTTTCTGTTCTTAGTAGTTTTCTTTCTCCTTTGAGTTGCTACTTTTGGACCATTTCTTTCTTTGGTTTGTAGGGTTTTGATTGCCTGACCCCATCTAAGTCCCTCAGCCTTGGTATCTACAGATGCAGAAAGCAAGGTCCAGCAGGCCTTTCTGCCCTTGGCAGGGCTGGATCCACAGATCAATCTCCCAGCAGCTAGGCCAGTGCTTGACCTGTTGGAATGGTCTCTATTCTTCCAACTGTGGTGTTCAAAAAGGTTGTTAGAATAAAACATTCTAAATGTCACTGAATGTGTCATTGGTGGATTTAGACCATTGGGTTGCTTTTTCTTCCCATTTCAGGAGATGTAACGATTAACTGTGTGACTCATTAAACAAACAGCACACAAATACTCTAGCTCAATGAGTGTTCTTTGGTAAGTCACTTTGGGAAAATCCATACAGTGTTATCCTTGCTTAAAACATATTTTAAACTTTTCTTTTGCAGGTGCTTTTAGAAGCGGTTATATATGTGAATTATTAATAATTGAAACATAGGTTTGGTTGTCATAAGAGACCCCAAATAGTTATGGTCTAAACACATAGCTGGGTGGAAGCAGTCCAGGGCTGCTGTAATGACACATGGTATTAGAAATGCTGTTTCCTTCCTTCTGCTCTGCTTTTTCTAGAATGTTGAGTGCGTTAACATGGAGAGAAGAGGTTTCCATATTCTACATCCCATGTCCGCCATGTCACATGCCAGTTAGGGTGAAGGGAGAAGTGGGAGGAGAAAGCTTGGCTTCTCTCTGGAAGAGAATCCCTTGGAAAATACAGTTTGCACTCAGATCCCATTGGCTAGAACTTCATCTCATGGCAATTCCTGGCTGCAAGGAAGGCTGCGAATAAGATTTTTATTCTCAATACCAGATTCCCAGCTAAAAGCTGTGGTTCTGTTACTATAGAAGAAAGAGGAAATATCACAGCATAGCCAGCAGCCTCCGTTACAATGTTGGTTTTGATTATTCTCAGAAGGAGCACTTCACTGGGTGCACGTTTGATTTGGGAATCAAACTTGAGCCAAATCTGGTGAATAAGGATGTTCAAGCACTAGGCCACACTCATGCTGGGATGCACAAGGGGTAATCATGAGTGATGAGTAGATTTTTCTAGTGTGGCTCATACACTGGTTCTGGAAGCCACAGCATCACAGAGGGGCTTCGGCGGTGCAAGGAGTGAAAGCTTTGATGGAGAAGACAACATCCTCCCAGGACGATGTCTCTGAAGGGGAGCACTCAGATTATGCAACTTCTGGTGACAGTTTACATTTATTGAATGCCTACTCTATGCTGGCCTTCATTTGTTACGTGGGTTATCTCATTTAATCCACATAAAATCCATATGTGGTAGGCAGATACTATTACGATCTCCTTTTTATGGATGAGGAAACGGGCGTAAATTGCTGGAGATCCTAAAATGAGGAATTGGTGGAACTAGGTTTTGAACAGGAGAGTCCCTGCTCTTAGTCTTAAGTGAAAGTCTACACTCTGGATGGTGCAGCCCCAAAGTTTGCTTCTCCTACTCGGTTCCAGAAGAGGGATAGCCAGGCTTATTCCACCCCCAGGCAGGAGGGTGGAGGATTCTGCTCTGGAGAAGTTCACGCATCATGGCTGTGCTGAAGGTGGAGAAGGTGGAGACCCGGAGGCGCTTTCAAGGCAGAGCAGGTGGCATAGGTGGAGGCAGAAACAGCAGCAGCTTCCGAGCTGGAAGTCATCTAGTTAAGTTTGGAATAGATGGTCTGTATGGGTGAGGGAGAGCCATGAGAAATTAGACCTCAGAGATGGGCAGGGGCCCAGTGTTGGAGTTTCTAGGCTGTGCCAGGGAGCTTGGGTTTTATTCTGTAGTGCAGTTGGGGAGTTGGGGGCGGTGGGAAGGGACTGGGGGAGATGAGATGAGAGGAAAGGCAGGCAGAAGTCGGCTGTTGTGAGCCCCGTGGTGGAAGGTGGTGGTGGTTGGGATTTGGTCTCTAGGATTTAGTCTGATTAGCTATATGTGTGGTGCAGTGTCAAGGATATGATTTTTTAAACTTTCTGTATATATTTTTCTCACTACTATTCTGTCTGTTAATTTGCAGATGACAGGATCAGATCTCAGAGGGAGCTGCTCACTAATTTGGGTCAAGAAACACACATCATTAAAAAGAGGCTTCTGTTGATCAGAGTGGGGCATATGCATTCAGCTACTTTAAAAGCAGTTTTCAGTCACAAAAATAATAGCGGCTGCCAGATGTTTGGTGAGAGCTTGCCACGAGTCAGGCAGAGCTTACACGCGCTCTCTCGTTTAATGCTCTTGAGAGTGCTTTGAGGATGGTGGTGTTGTACCCAAATTTCAGATGCAGATGCAGATGCTGAGGTCTGGAGAGGCTGAGGTACTTGCTTAGCCACAGGGCCAGTGAGCGGTAGAGGCAGGGTTGGAATTCAGCTCTGTAATCCCTCTGCTGTGTGCTTTCCCACTGTACGAGTTAAAGAGAAGGGGGTAGTGGGTGTGCTGTGTACTCACCTTGTAGTGCACTGTTCAGAATCATGGTTCCAGGGGACCATTCACACAGACCCTGATCCTCCAGATGGCATTAGGTATGGCCAGGGATAAATGTTGATATGGTTGGGCTGTGTCCCCACCCAAATCTCATCTTGAATTGTAGCTCCTGTAATCCCCAGGTGTCGTGGGAGGGACCTGGTGGGAGGTAATTGAATCATGGAGGCGTGTTTCCCCATGCTGTTTTGTGATAGTGAATAAGTCTCATGAGATCTGATGGTTTTATAAGGGGCAGTTCACCTGCACATGCACTCTTGCCTGCCACCATGTAAGACGTGCCTTTGCTCCTCCTTGACCTTCTGCCATGATTGTGAGGCCTCCCAAGCCTTGTGGAACTGTGAGTCCATTAAACCTCCTTTTCTTTATGAACTACCCAGTCCCAGGTATGTCTTTACTAGCAGTGTGAGAACAGACTACTACAGATGTCTTGCAGTGGTTTGCAAAGTATGGACTCCCAAACAACAATGTAAGCATCACAAACTGTTTTTGTTTCCTGTGGCTGTTGTTATAAATTACCACAAATTTAGTGGCTTAAAACACCAATTTAGGCTTGGCCTGGTGGTGCACTCCTGTAGTCCCAGCTCCTCAGGGGAGCTGAGGTGGGAGGATCACTTGAGCCTGGGAATTCGTGAGCTGAGATTGCGCCACTGCGCTCCAGCCTGGGTGACATAACAAGACTCTGTCTCAAAACAAAACAAAACAAAACAACCCCAACAATTTATTCTGTTACAGTTCTGGAGGCCTGAAGTCTGAGCCGAGTCTTACAGGGCTAAAATTGAGATGGCAGCAGGGTTTGTTCCTTCTGGAAGCTGCAGCAGCAGAGAATCCACCATTCCTTGCCCCTTCCAGCTTCTGGCGGTGGCCTGTATCCCCTTGCTTGTGACCACACCACTGCAGTCTCTGCTCCTTCCTGTCATGTTGCCTTCTCCTCTTCTGTCACCTAATCTTCCTCTGCCTCCCTCTCGTAAAGACCCCTGAGATTATGCTTTGGGTTTAGCAGATAATCCAGGATAATCTCCTTACCTCAAGTACCTTTACTGAATCACATCTGCAGAGTCTCTTTTGCCCTACAAGGTAATGTTTACAGGTCCCAGGGATTAGGACCTATATATCTTTGGGGGCCATTATCTTTCACACCCAGGAATTTATGAGAAATACAAAAATTTAAACCCCACCCTAGAGCTACAGAATCAGAGACTCTGGGGCCGGGGCCAGCATTCTGTGTCTTAACCAGTCCTCTGGGCGATTCTGATGGATTCTGAAGTTGACACTGAGCTCACACAGCTCAGCCTGTAAGTGGAAACTGTCCACTGAGCCAGGCGCTGGGAAGAGATCAGTCCAAGCCATGGATGTTCAGTATAATCTCTCCACAAGGATATGAAGTGGCAACAAGAAGCAGAGGCACTTACCGTGAGGGAGCTTGCTTTTGCTGCTCTTGGGGAAAGCTGGTCTGAGACATTTAGACCTGGAATTTATGCAAGAGGAGAGGGACACATGATCTAGGTGAAAATGCCGTGACACAGATGGGAGGAGGAGAGGCATGGAATGAAAATGGGAGAGGTGACATTTGACTTGGGTCCTTCAGACAAGCCTGTGCCTATAGCGCTACTGAGGATGAGCAGGCTGGCCAGGTTGGGGCTCACCTGCCAGAGAGGCCTCGAGGCATTGTGGAGACAGCCTTCTACTGTTGAGGCTTCAGTGGTAGCTTTTGGAGCATCTGAGAGGAAATAGGTGTGGTAAAAAAGGGCAAGAGTCAGATGTGGAGGGTCCTAGCTTTGCCACTTGTTAGCTGGGCAGCCGGACGTGCTGCCTAACCTTTGGCATCTCTCTGTCCTCACCTGTGGGGTAGAGATGATGCCGTCTTGCAGGGTTGGGAGAGGATGCAGGAAGATGAGGGAGGATGCAGGAGGATGCTTGCAGAGCATCTAGCATGCGTGCCGGGCATGGAACAAAATGAACACAGGCTGACAATGCTTTCACGTGTGGCTGGAGTAGTACACTGCAGAAAGGGACCTGTGGTGCATGCATTTAGAGCACGTGACTGTGGCTCCTAGGACGTCATTATCCAGACTCCTCCCAGCACCAAATGCAGTACTTGTCCAAACAGCCAGTCAGGGCCTTCCACAAAGGGTTTATCGTCTTTGATTTTTTTTGGAAGTAGCAAGACTTTGATGAGGCATTTGGCTCTGTTGGCTCCTACTGAATTCTGTCCTGCATGTTTTCCTCACTTACCAGATCAAAGGCCTTGGGGTCCACCCAGCAGGCCTTGAAATATTAGGACAAACAGAAGGTGTAAGTCACAGAAGCCAGCCTGAGCTGTCTTAAGCCAAAATCAGTGTTTATCATAAGGAATCATAAGGCTCATTCCTATGGGAAGGGAACTCTGGCCATCATCTTCACCTATGTGCCTTTTTGCAGTTCTGTTTATTTGGTTTTTTTGTTCTTCTGGCCTCAGGGTGAAGTATGGCTGCCTATGATAGAGGGTTGGTCACACAAAGAGATGTAACAGTCCTGCAGACCCAACTCAAGACTCCCACGCCAGGAAGTATGACTTGTCCGTGGAGGGGGCCTGATCCCAGCCATGCTGTTAGCTGTGGCTGTTGGGGACTGGTGGGGTGGGCATGGAGGATACCATCATACAAGGTGCCCACTGGAGTGTGCTTGGTTCCCAGAGAAACAGGGTTTTTCAGCTGGGCAGGCAGCCCCCTCTGCCAGGCATGGCGCAGAGAAACCGTGATTTGGTTATTAGGTGCCCAGAGATATGAAAGCATGTTGGAAAGCTCCTGGCTCTTCCTCACTCTTTTGAAACCCACGATCTGATAAGTCCTGAGAGCACTGGGTGGATTTCAGGTCAGCAGGGTCAAGTCGCTTGATAACAAATGCATAAGTCACTCACTCTCTTCTTCCCTCCTAGGAGAAAGATAAAAGGAGAGAATAAGAATTGCTCACTTCCCAAATCCCAGCATGAACCACTGTGAACCTTTCAGTCATATTTACAGCTAGTCTTTTTTTCCCCGTGTACATATTTTGAAATTATATGAATAATTATCTTAAGAACAGAGCATTGTAGATGAGAAGTTAGACTCATCTTTTTAACAGTACCCATTCTGGCTCTGCCTCCCCCATATCTGAAGGTACCCATGAACTTGGCACATGTCCTTCTGGTCCTTGTATTGCTTCTTTCCTTACATCTTTATGTTTGAAGAGATCACTTTTTACTCAGTTCAAAATATCAGTTTTAAAGAAGGAGAAACTATATAATATGATTGGACCTTGTTTCCAAGGGTGGCAATTGAATGAATGAAAAGTAATGAATCCATGAAAACTTACTTGAAAGACTGTATCGAATCTTGTTATTTATTCTGAATTTTGACTCCATTAAAACTCCCCTTTTTGAAATCACACAGTTCTCCAGAAAATATGCAGAACAGAGCCTTTGGGCTCCTAATCTTGTATTGGCAAAGTGCCTTCTCAAGAATGTGTGTGAGCTTTATGTACATTTGCGTAATGTGTGAATGGAAAAAAAAGGTTAAAATGATCTTTATTCTGTAGAATTTAAATGGCCTATGTATTGTGAATGGCCGCTCTCAAGATCATCATAAGCCCCTTGAACTTAGCAAATTAGCAGATGTTCCACCTGAAAATTAAGAAGCCATAACATTTAAAACCTTTGAATAGGATTGCACGAGCTTCATCTGGACTTGCCGTAAAGGAACACTTCGCAATGGTGCTGGGCTGTGGCATGAAGCCATTGTTTTGAAACATGAATGTGGCTGCATTCATTTGATTCGTCCATCAATATAAGTTCTCCCGCAGATAAATACCTGGTAAAAATTATGCCTGCGTATGTGTGTCTGAGTTCGTTTTGTGTTGCTATAACAGAGTACTTGAGACTGGGTAACTTATGAAGAACAGAAATTTATTTGCTCGGTTCTGGTAGCTGGGAAGTGCAAGATCAAGCCATGCATCTGGTGAGGGACTTCTTGCTGCATCCTCATGTGACAGAAGGCATCACATGCTTTCTCTTTCACATCTCATGAGAGAGAGAGAGTGTGAGAGCGAGCAAGCAAGAGCTCTGTGTGTGTGTGTTTGTGTATGTGTGTGTGTGAGAGAGAGTGCATGAGTGTGTGTGAGCACAAGAGGGGGCCAAACTCGTACTTTGAGAAGGAACCCACTCCCGCAGTAAAGACTGTAATCCTGCAGTGACAGCACCCATCCATTCATGAGGGCAGTGCCTGCATGACCCAAATGCCTCATGAAGGCCCCACCTCCCAACACCCTCTCATTGGAGATCAAGTCTTCGACACATGAACAATGGGGACACATTCAAACCATTGCAAAGGGAAACTACCTTTCCTCAGAGCCGCCTTTCATTTCTGAGCTATCAGGAAATACTGCTTTTGTCTCCTCCAACCCCTCTGTTAACTGACTGAGCAGTATACTGAGGTCTTCAGCAGTGCCACTGGGCATGCACACTTAGACGGTGGAGCTAATGAGGGTCCGACTGGGGTGTGTCTAATGGCCTGGTTTCTCTTGCTTCTCTCTGCCATGGACTGACTCCACGGTGGATGTCATGTGGCTAATTTCAGAAGCTGGCCATGGGTTACCAGTGGGCACATTGAGAAGATGAGGCAAATCTGTACCTCCTACAGGGGGACACCTGAAAGCATGCACTGCTGATTTTTGGATAAAGAAAGGAATTGTTTCTGTTCAAAAAAGGTTTCCTTTCAAAGTAATCTCTGAGCTTCTACCTACGACACTCTTGATTTAGCCTTTTTTCTTATGCCTGTATCCAGTCCATTTGTGAGTTCTGTTAGTAATCATCCAAAATATGTCCCGAGTCTGCCCCCTATCTCCCTCTCTGCTGCTTTGACCCCCATTGTCTCTTGCCTTCCTGATTGCAGAGGCCTCCTACATGTCCTGTGTCCAGGGCCCTCCACACTGGCTTACGCTCCTTCTCATAACAGGCAGCATCATCTTTTTTTAGTTAGAAATTAATCTTCGCACTCTCTTAAAAACCCTCTGGTGGTTGTCCATTGCACTTCCACAAAAATCTAAACTCTCCACCATGGTGTCTGGGTGCTGAATGGTCTGCCCCCACCTGCCTCCCCACCTCATAGGAACACTTGCTGACTTATTCCCCTCCAGCCACAGCCGCCTTCCACGCTTGCCACACATGTCCAGATCTGGGCAAGGCTGGCTCCTTCCCTCATTCAGGTCAAATCACCCTGTTTCACTTTCTTCATGAACTAAATAAACATTGTGTAAAGTAATTTTCTTGTCTTTTTTGACCCTTTTTTCCCTCAGACATGGGGTCTTGCTGTGTTGCCGAGGCTGGAGTTCAGTAAAGTGGTCGTAGCTCACTGCGGCCTCAAACTCTTGAGCTCAAGGGACCCTCCCTCTTTAGCCTCCTTGAGACTACAGGCTCACACCACCACCCCCAGCTAATTTTTGAATTTTTCGTAGAGATAGGGTTAATCTCTCTTTATTGCCCAGGCTGGTCTCAGACTCCTGGTCTCAAGTGACCTGCACCTGGCCCTTTGTTGACTTAAAATATTTGTCTGCCTTCACTTGAATGTAAGCTCCCTGAGGACAGGGCAAGGACATGTCTTTCTCTTTCACCATGGCATCTGCAGAGCCTAGAGCAAATAGTAGGCACTTGGTGAATATTTGTGGAGCGGGGAGGCTAACATGTCAGCAGGAGATGGTACATCCCAGTGAGGAACAAGGAGGTCCCTGCCATCCACACTTAATCATGAGAGGACCTGGGCAGTGCACACCCAGAGCTGCTGCAGTCACTCTATGCCTTAGCCTGAGGGATCCCACCATGGTCTGTGCTAAGCATGAGGGAAGCAGGAAACCCTGAGTCTTCCTGGACTCTCAGACTTTAAACCCTGTTTTCCGAATTCTTTTTGAAGTATGGTTGTGTGCTGCATAATGATGTTTGGGTCCGCTGCATATGTGACGGTGGTCCTATAGATTAAAATGGAGCTGAAAAACTTCTCTTGCTTAGTGACATTGGTAAAGTCAAGTTGCAACGCATTACCTTTCCTATGTTTAGATGTGTTTAGATACACAAATACCATTGTGTTACAGTTGCCTACAGTGTTCAGTCTAGTGACATGCTGTAGGTTCGTAGCCTAGGAGCAGTAGGCCGTACCACATAGTCTAGGTATGCAGTAGGCTATCCCATCAGGTCTGTGTACGTACACTCGGTGATGTTTGCACAATGATAGAATTCACCTCATGATGTATTTCTCAGAATGTATCCCTGTTGTTAAGAGACACATGACTGTATTTGAGTTTTTTTGCAAAGCAGACGCTTCATACAAAATCATGTTTTGGGCTGGATGCAGTGGCTCATCCCTGTAATTCCAGCACTTTGGGAGGCCGAGGAGGGCGGATCACAAAGTCAGGTGATTGAGACCATCCTGGCTAACACGGTGAAACCCCGTGTCTACCAAAAATACACAAAATTAGCCAGGCTTTGTGGCACGCGCCTGTGGTCCCAGCTACTTAGGAGGCTGAGGCAGAAGCATGGCTTGAACCCGGGAGACAGAGGTTGCAGTGAGCCGAGATCACACCACTGCAATCCAGCCTCGGCAACAGAGCGAGACTCAGTCTCAGAAAAAAAAAAAAAATTATGTTTTAGAGAAAATAACCAATTTTATGTTACCTGTTGGTTTAGAATATGCATTCCACTTTTTCTCCATAAGTATGACAACTGGGGCGTAGGCTCTGCCTTGCTCATACCAATACTCACAACAAGGCCAGGATCTGTACTCCAAAAACTCATGAAAAATATTTAATTTTTCGTATTATACATTGACCACCTTTCTACCTAGTGCTGCTGGGAGAGTTTGTCATTTAAACAAAACTTCACAGTGGTCTTTCATGTTGCTTTTGTTCTCTAAAACAAGTAGAATCCTGAATTGAGAGCTAGGTTTTTGTGACCTTTGAGCTGTTAAATTGGAACAGTATATGTTACTAAATTTTTCTTAGCTGCATTCTTTCTGCAACTTCTATGGCCTCTCTGGATGTTGCTTCATGTTCTGATAGGCTTTGACCTATGCATGGTAGGAGGTTTCTGAAGTCTACAGGAATCTGCAAGTGGATAGCTCTGACCAGCCTGACGATCAATAAAAGTAGCAATAAAATAGTCGATTCTCATTTCTTCCGGTTATAGCTATTTTTTTTAAAGCAAATGTTTGTTTATTTATTTGTCTTTTTTTTTCAACTTTTAAGTTCAGGGGGTATGTGTGTCAGTTTGTTACATGGATAAATTGCGTGTCGCTGAGATTTGGTGTACAAGTGATCCCATCACCCAAGTAATGAGCACAGTACCCAGTAGGTAGTTTTTCAGCCTTCACCTTCCTCCCGCCCACCCCCTCTAGTGGCCTCCACTGACTGTTGGTCCCATCTTTTTTTTTTTTTTTTTGGGGGTGGATGGAGTTTCACTCTTGTTGCCCAGGCTGGAGTGCAGTGGCACGATCCCAACGCACTGCAACCTTCGCCCCCTAGGTACAAGTGATTCTCCTGTCTCAGCCTCCCAAGTTGCTCAGGTTACAGGGATGTGCCACCACGCCTGGCTAATTTTTTATATTTAGTAGAGGTGGGGTTTCACCATATTAGTCAGGCTGGTCGCGAATTCCTGACCTCAGGCGATTCACGTGCCTCTGCCTCCCAAAGTGCTGGGATTACAGGCATGCGCCACCATGCTCGGCCTGTTGTTCCCATCTTTATGTTCATGAGTACTCAATGTTTAGCTCCCACTTATAAGTGAGAACATGTGGTGTTTGGTTTTCTGTTCCTGGATTACTTCATTTAGAATAATGGTCTCTAACTGTATGCATATTGCTGTAAAGGAGGTGATTTTCTTCTTTTCTATGGCTGTGTGGTACTTCATGGTATATACACAACTTGCTAAGACTGGGTCAGGAAGAAATTGAAATCCTGAGCAGACCAATATTGAGTTCTGAAATTGAGTCAATAATAAAAAACCCTACCAACCAAAAAGAGCTCTGGACCAGATGGATTCACAGCTGAATTCTACCAGATGTACAAAGAAGAGCTTGTACCAATCCTACTAACTAAAACTATTCCGAAAATTTGAGGAGGAAGGACTTCTCCCTAACTCTTTCTATGAAGTCAGCATCACTCTGATACCGAAATCTGGCAAAGACACACCAAAAAAGTTCTTGCGGGCCAATATCCCTTATTAACATAGATGCAAAAATCCTCAACAAAATACTAGGAAATTGAATCCAGCGACACATCAAGAAGTTTAATTCACCATGATCAAGTAGGCTTCATTCCTGGGATACAGGGCTGGTTCAAAATATGCAAATCAATAAATGTGATTTACCACATAAGAAGAGTTAAAAACAAAAACCATATGATCATCTCAATAGACAAAGTAAAAGCTTTTTATACAATTCAACATCCCTTCATGATAGAAACCCTCAACAAACAGGGCACCGAAGGGATAGATCTCAAAATAATAAGAGCCGTCTATGACACACCCACAGCCAACGTCATACTGAATTGGCAAAGGCTACAACCATTCCCCCTGAGAACTGGAACAAGACAAGGATGTCTAGTCTCACCACTCCTATTCAACACAGCCCTCGATGACCTCGCCAGAGCAGTCAGGCAAGAGGAAGAAATAGAAGGCATTCAAATAGG
Organism: Rhinopithecus bieti; assembly: GCF_001698545.2. Taxonomy (NCBI): domain Eukaryota; kingdom Metazoa; phylum Chordata; class Mammalia; order Primates; family Cercopithecidae; genus Rhinopithecus; species Rhinopithecus bieti. Next base: position 2,407,764 of record NW_016809075.1, read on the forward strand.
AAAAGAAGAGGTTACATTCTCTCTCTTCATTGATGATATGATTCTATACAAGTGTTTATTTAAAAATAAATCTTTCAAGTTTGATCTGTATCATCACCTATAATCTTGCTGCTTCAACAGTATTATTTAAATTTTTTGCTTGTTTAATTGAAGATACAATTTTTTAAGTAAAAATTGTTCATGTGTATGCAATAGAGAAGGATAAAAGTTAAAAAATAAAGGTTCCAAGTTCCTTTTATGTGTTAATGAGTTGAAATGTATACTTCCAGATGTTTTATACACATACATATACATACTAAAGCATATATAATGTGCAGTTTTCAAATACAAAATGTGGTCATACTGTGCATATTGCCCTATACCTTCCTTTTTTTCACTCATTGTATAGCATGGACATTTTTGCATGCCATAATATGCAGACCTACATCTTTCTTTTTTTTTCTTTTTTTTTTGAGACAGGGTCCCATTCTGTTGCCCAGGCTGGAGTGCAGTGGTGTGATCATGGCTCCCTGCACCCTCAGCCTCTTGGCCTCAAGAGAACTCCCACCTCAGCCACCCAAGTAGCTGGGACTACAGGCCTTCGCTACCATGCCTGGCTAATTTTTTGTAGAGACAAGCGTTCACTGCATTGCCCAGGTTGGTCTCAAATTCCTGAGATCAAGCAATCCACCTGCTTCAGCCTCCCAGAGTTCTGGTATACAAGCATGAGTCGCCATGCTCAGCCTACAGTATTCTTTATTATGGCTGCATAATGTTCTATAGAGATACCTTATGTTATTTTACCGATTCCAATACTGATTGACACTTAAATGGTTTCAAAGTTTTGGTTGTTAAAATATGCATCCATATTTTATTGTAATTTCACTGTACTTACAAGTTTAACATCAATATAAACATTTATCCATGTCTCTATCTTATTAAGATTGATATCTTTCAACCAAGAATGCACCTAAACATTACCAAATTGTTAGGCTCTTAAATGTCTCTTTTTCTCTGCTATAGAGAGTGCTTCAGTGGGCTCCATTGCACTATTGTTTGCAAAAGGGATTATAAACATTTCCAATGCATTAGCACTTTGAGGGTGTATTGGTCACTGATATCAGTCACAGGCGCCAGGACATGGGAGGGATGGAGGGGAGCATGAGAATTCCTCAAGTTTTGTTTGATCATTAGTTGACGCTGAACATTTCAAGTGTTTGTTTTTGTTTTGTGTAAATTGTCTGAATCTGTTTGCTCATTTATCTCTTGATGCCTTGATTTTTTAGTGAGTTTGAAACTTTTATGTATTATGGGTATCATACTTTGTTGTATTTCATATGAATATTTCCTTTAGCCTCTTTGCCTATTATTTTGTTGCACACACTTTTTTACTGTGATGGACCCAAATGTGTTAAACTTTTTGATATGTTGCAGGTCTGAGGATTATGTCTCCAGTGTTCTGACATTCAATTCTTTCTTCAATTTCATTTTTTTCCCACTGCTAACAAATGGATATATGATGATTTCTTAGTAGTCAAAATGATTCTTCAGCACCAGGGAAGTTTTTAGCCATGAGCCATCAGCTGTGGTAATACCCTGGGGAAGTATTTACTTCTGGTTGAAGCGAATCATTTACATCCCGTATTAGCAAGGGCTAAATGGATATAAGAAATATTACAGTTTCATACTGTTGGCAGGAAGCAAGTTCTTAGCAGCAGGAATCATACTACCCATTTCAAAAAGCCTATTATAATTAGAAGCAACAACACTTACACAGATTGAGGAGTTATCAGTCTGTGTGGTTATTGCTTCCTTTCACATCTTTATGTATACAATTCAAATAGAAATGTAAATACAACAATCTTTCATTGTTGCCAGCTGGATGATGGTTCTTTTCCCATATCCTTAATATATATTGTTCCTACTCATCAGGTAGTGATAGGGGCAGGAGATAGGAAAATTCTGGGCAGAAGAGGGTGGGTCCCCAGCAACCACCCCATCCTCAAGCCTGGAACTGTGGCCCAAAGTAAGAGCATGCATTCCTGTTTTCCCGCTTGAATGTTCCCTTTTCAAAAACCACCCATGGCCCGTCCCACAGCCCCATCCTGTGCCAATAAAAACTCCAGGTTCCACACAGCAGAGAAGAGAAGAGGAGAAGCAGTGGGATGCCAGAGACTGTGGTTAGACGTTGGAGAGAAGCAGCTTGACTTCAGAGGGATGGCTTGATAGTGTTGCTTCAGAGAGGAGTCCAACTGGAGACTCCTGGGGAAGATTATCTTCCTGCTCCATCCCTTTTTCAGTTGTCCTTCCTGCTGAGAGCCACTTTCATCGCGAGTACAGTCTCCCACATTTACCATCTCTGATTTGTGTGTGTGACCTCATTCCTTCTGGACGCTGGACAAGAATTCAGGTGCAGGTGCAAAAGGCTGTCATGCTGACCCTCCACTGAGCTGTTAACACTTAAGCCATCTGTGGATGGCACTAGAAGAGCACTGACTATAACACACTTTCTGGGGCTTCAGGGGTTGTGGGCACCCTCCTAGATGCTGCCACGGGGCCACACAGAGTTTTGCTCTTGCCAGCATCCAAAAGCGTTTGCCCTGGCTCCTGCACCCACTTACCCATGCTCCCCACTCTGCAAGGGGTGGAGCACAGTGGGACTGAGTGAGTGGGGTCTGCCCCTGCTGGCAATGAAGTGGCCAGCTAGCTTTAGCACCCATGCACTCCAGTTCCCACCTGTGAAGGAGTCAGGAAAAGTTTCCTGTTTCAGTAGGTTTTCCAAATGCTCAAAACTGGTGGTGGGTGATGTGGTTTTGATCTGTCAGCTATTTTCTTAGTATCTGTGGGGTGTACGGAATGTAAATCCCTCTATCAGTTGTGACCTAGTCTATAACCTCCACAATTTATATTGAGCCTTATTGCTTAATGTACAGTGCGACAGATTGAGGGTCCAGATGCAAACCCCACTGTCCATGAGTACTCAGGAATTTTTGGAGAAGATTCTGTCAGTGATTTTGGAGGTTGGTAGCACATTCAGAGACCATTTGCTTCCAGGCACTTTTGAGAGATGGGGATGCTGGGGAAACTAAGAGTCTTCCTCTTTAAATTTTATAAAAGGTCGAGACTATTTCTTTTGTGATTGGTTTCCTTTTTGCCATAAATGTTCCTTCTATGTCAGTTTTCTTTTTAATGTTTAATAAATGTAGTTCCTAGACATTTTGACTAATGAACTGGAAGATAATAATCATATAAACAATTTGAGCTGGAAGCAATGTAGAGGATATTGGGACTCTTCCTTTTATAAATGAGGAAACTGAGGCATGCAGAGATTGAATGACTTGGCCAAGGCACACGGCTGATGATTGGCAGCTCTGGATTTCCCGAACCTGTATTCCTGTTACTTCTCAAGCTGGGGACTTGGCATATGGTGCCCTTTGTCAGTGTTGACAGTGTATTCTGAGAAACTGGAAGAAGGGACCCACATTGGGAGTGAACTTCAGCTGACTTGTCTCTTATCAATTACCCAACTCCAGGTGGATGCAGAGTGTGAGGATGAATAGTATATGAATATGACTTATCCTGTGGTCTCCTGGAATTGTTTCTTGTATGCCTTCATCATGAGTCCAACCACAATGGGTTCACATCCCTGACCCCCTTATTGTCCCAGGATTTGTATTTAGTTTAAAAACACAGATTGGCCCAGACATGGTGGCTCATGCCTGTAATCGTAGCACTTTGGGAGGCTGAGGCAGGTGGATCACTTGAGGTCAGGAGTTCGAGATCAACCTGGCCAATATGATGAAACCCCATCTCTACTAATAATACAAAAATTAGCCAGGCGTGGTGGTGCACACCTGTAATCCCAGCTACTTGGGAGGCTGAGGCACAAGAATCACTTGAACCCAGGAGGTGGAGGTTCCAGTGAGCTGAGATTGTGCCACTGCAGTCTGAGTGACAGAGTGAAATTATGCCTCTAAATAAGTAAATAAGTAAATAAAAAAAATAATAAATAAATAAAAGCATAGAATGAGGGTTGACGCTGAAAAGAAGCAAACCAATAACTAAAAAAACCATCTAGGCCAAGCACAGTGGCTCATGCCTGTAATCCCAGCATTTTGGGAGGCCGAGGCGGGTGGATCACCTGAAGTCAGGAGTCTGAGACCAGCTTGGCCAACATGGTGAAACGCTGTCTCTACTAAAAATAAAAAATTTAGCCAGATGTGGTAGCAGACACCTGTAATCCCAGCTACTCAGGAGGCTAAGGCAGAAGAATCCTTTGAACCTGGGAGGTGGAGGTTGCAGTGAGCTGAGTTCGTACCATTGCGCTCTAGCCTGGGTGACAGAGTGAGACTGTGTTTAAAAAAAAAAAAAAACCATTCCGTAAGTTACACATTGAGTTTATGTTTCCATGTTAATCCTCAGATACTGTAAGTGAATAAATGTCTTCTACAAGGAAATCATAATATTAAGAGTAAAGTTTATATTTAAAAATTTTTACTTTCTAACTTAGCATAGAGTAAAATCAACTTTGTTTTTTAGTGTATACAGTACTATGACTTTTAACAGTTGTTAGATTTGTGTTAACTACCACCATAATCAGAATACAGCACAATTTTATTATCCCTCAAAAGTCACTTTATATATACCCCAACACCTAAAGCCTGGCCACCACTGATCTGTTCTTGCCATTATAGTTTTGTCTTTTGGGGGATGTCATATAATGGAATTGTATAGTATGTAACCTTTTGAGATTGTCTTCTTTAACTCAGCTTAATGCCTTTGAGATTCATCCAAATTGTATATATCAATAGTTTGTTCCTGTTTATTCTTGCATAGCATTCCATTATATAGATACACCACAGTTTGTTTATTTGTTCTTTTATTGAGGGGCGTTTGAGTTGGTTCCAGTTTTTGGTAATTATGACTAGAGATGCCATAAATATTTGCATATAGGTTCTTGTGTTAACATAAGTTTTCTGTTTTTTGGACCAGATGTTGGCAAACTTTTTCTGTAAAGGGCCAGATAGTAAATATCTTTGGCCTTGCTGACCATGTAGTCTCTGTTACAGCTATTCCACTCTGCTCTTATAGCACAAATGCAGCCATAAACAATACATCAGTGAAAAGGACCCTGGCGCAGTGCAGCTGCTGCTGGATTTGGCCTGAGGACATAGGTTGAACCCTGTTCAAGGGTAAATACTTAGGTGTAGGATTGCTGGGTCATATGGCATGTGTATGCTTAAATTTATATGAAATTGTCAGACTGTTTTTCAAGACTGGTTATACCATTTTGTACTCCTACTAGCGATGTGTAAGAGTTCTGGTTCCTCTACATTCTTGTAAGCATTTGGTATAAGCAGCATTTTTAACTTACGCTATTCTAACAGGTATGTAGTAGTATCTCATGGTTTTAGTTTGCATTTCCCTAGTGGGTACTGACGTCAAATACCTTTTCATGTGCTTGTTTGCCATTTGTATATCTTTTTAGTAATGTGGCTTTTCAAGTCTTTTAACCATTTTTCAAAATTGTGTTGTTTACTTACAGTTGAGTTTTGACAGTTTTAATACAGTCTGGATACATGACCTTTGTTGGATATGTGATTTGAAAATATTATCTCCCAATGGGTAGTTTGTTTTCTCATTCTCTTTAAAACATCTTTTTTGTAGAAAATGTTTTCATTTTGGTGAAGTCAGTTGATCAATTTTTTCTTTTATGGAGCATGCTTTTAGTGTCATGTCTAAAAACTCTTTGCCTAACTTCAGATCTCAAAGGATTTCTCCTATGTTTTTTCTAAAATTTTGATAGGTTTATGTTTTACACTTAGATTTATCTATTTTGAATTAATTTTTGATGTCTGAGGTATAGATTACAACTAATTATGATGTGTATAGATTGCGACTTATTTTTTGCATATGAATGTTTGGTTGTTCTAACATCATTTGTTGAAGAGACCACCTTTTTAAATTGAATATCATTAATATGTGTGAAAGAAATCATATGGCCATATTTCTGTGGGTCTGTTTTTGGACTCTGTTCTGATCTACTTGTTTTTCTTTTGCTAATACCACATGGTCTTAATTACTGTAGCTTTCTAGTAAGTCTTCAAATTGGGTAGTGTATTCCTTTAATATTTTTCTTTTTCAAAATTGTTTTAGTTGTTCTAGTTCCTTTGTCTTTCCCTAAGAATTTTAATCAACTTGTCTGTATCTGGAAAATCTTTCTGGAATTCAATGGCCTTTTCTTAAATCTATAGATAAATTTACAGAGATGCACATCTTTACTCTGTTTAGTCTTTCAATTCTTGAATATAGTATGTGTCTCCATTTATTTAGAACTTCTTTAACTTCTTTCAGCATACTGTTACTGCACACATTTTATTAGATTTACCTGCATTTAATGTTTTGGAACTATTGTAAATACTTTATAAAACTTATTTCCAATTATACGTTTTCAGTGTATAAAAATATGGCTGATTTTAGTGTGTTTATCTTATACCCTGCATACTTGATAACTTTACTTATTAGTCCTAGGAGTTTCTTTTTTACTTTTTTGAAGATTCCTTGAGATTTTCTGCTTAGAAAATCATATCATCTGCAAATAAGGACAGTTTTATTTCTTCCTTTCCAATCTGTATGCCTTTTATTTATTCTTCTTACATTACTGTACTGGCTAAGACTTTTAGTGTAATGTTGAATAGGAATGGTGAGAATGAACATTCTTATCAGCTCCCAGAAGTCTTCTGTTTGTAGTTTCCTAAGAGTTTTTTTTTTTACATGAATGAATATTGAATTTTGACAATTGTCAATTGATGTGATCATGTATTTTTAATAGTTTATACTCTTAATATGTTAGGTTGCATTAGTTAATTTCTGAGTACTGAACCAGCCTTGCATTCCTAGGATAAACTCACTTTGTTTAGGGTATGTCATTGTTTCATATATTTTGCTGAATTCTTTTTACTAGTATTTTGTTGAGGATTTTTGCATCGTATTCATGAAGAATATTGGTCTGTAGTTTTCTCTTTTTATACTTTCTTTGGTTTTGGTATCAGGATAATGTTGGCCTCATAAAATAACTTAAGAATTATTACCTCTTCTTATGTTTTCCAGAAGACTTTGTGTGGAATTGGAGTTATTTCTTCTTTAAATTCTCAGTAGAATTTGCTAGTAAAACTTCCTGGGCCTGGAGATTTGTTCTCCAAAGAAGGACTGTAAATTATGGCTTCTATTTCTATAACAGTTAGAGTACTATTCCATTTATCTTTTTCATCTTGAGTAAGTTTTGGTAGTTTAGGGAGGAATTGATCAGTTTCATCTAAATTGAAATATTCAGGTACATAAAGTTGTTGTATTACTTATTCTTTTAATGTCTGTGGGGTCTAGTGATGTCTCCTCTTTCAGTTCTGATATTGGTAATTTGTGTCTTCTCTCTTTTTGTGTCAGCATTGCTAGAGGTTTACATATTTCTTTTCAAATTATCAGCTTTTGTTTCATTGATTTTGCCTTTGTAATGTTTTCAATTTCAATTTCTGATCTCATTATTATTTCTCTACTTCTGCTTGCCATGCTTATTCTTTGTTCATCTCTTTTTTTGTAGGGTAGAAACTAAGATTATTGCTTTGATACCTGCCTTCTTTAAAAATATAAGCATTTAATGATCTAACATCCTTTGAAGCACTACTTTGTCTGCATCCTATAAATTTTGATATGCTATATTTTCATTTTTGTTGCATTTGTAATGTTTTCAAATTCATTTTTGAAGCATCCTCTTTAAGTCAAGGATTATTTGTAATTGCGTTGTTTGATTTCTAAATGTTTAAAAATTTTCTTGTCATCTTTCCATTGTTGATTGCTAATTTCATCCCATTATAGTCAGGGGATACACTTCATGTTTTATGCACCAGGATATGGTTTATCCTAGTGAATGTTCCATGTGCTCTTGAAACACATGTGTATTCTACTGTTATGGGGTATGGTATTGTGTAAATTTCAATTAGTTCCGGTTGGATACTGGTGTTGTTCCATTCTTCCACATCTTCGCTGATTTTCTTACCAGTTCTATCTGTTTAAGAAAGTAGTTTTGAAGTCTCCAACTATGATTGTGGATTGGTGGCCGTTCACGGTGGCTCATGCCTGTAATGCCAGCGCTGTGGGAGACCAAGGCAGGTGGATCACCTGAGGTTAGGAGTTCGAGACCAACCTGGCTAACATGATGAAATCCCGTCTCTACTAAAAAATACAAAAATTAGCTGGGCATGATGGTGCACGCCTGTAATCCCAGCTTCTCAGGAGGCTGAGACAGGAGAATTGCTTGAACCCGGGAGGCAGAGGTTGGTTACAGTGAACTGAGATCACACCACTGCACTCCAGCCTGGGCAACAGAGCGAGACTCCATTTCAGAAAAAAAAAAAAATCGTGTATTGGTCTTAATAACCAATCTTTTTCTTTTTTCAGTTCTTTTTTTTTCATGTGTTTTGAAGCTCTGCTGTTAGGTAAATATACATTTAGTACGTTATGTTTTCTTGATGAATCGACCCTTCACCATTATGTAATGTCTCTCTGTATCCTGGGTAGTTGTTTTTGCTCTGAAATCTACTTTGTCTGATATTAATATATTCGTTCTAGCTTGTTTTTGATTCATGTTGACATGGTATATCTTTTTACATTTGGCTTTTAACCTATTTATATAATTATATTTGAGGTAAGTAGTCTGTAGATAGCACATAATTGGCTTGTTTGAAAAATGCAATCCTTATAACCTCTGTTTTTTAATTGGTGCATTTAGAGCATTTGTATTTAATATAATTATTGATGTGCTTTTCTTTAGATATACCATTTAATTATCTATTTTTTTCTTTGTCTTTTCCTGACCTTTTTGAATGATTTGAATGTGTTTTAGTATTCCATTTTAATTTAATTATTGTGCTTTTGACTATGTCTTTGTATATATATTTTTAGTGGCTCCTCTGCCAGATATATGTATTGCACATGTTTTCTCCCTCCGTCTGTTGCTTGACTTTTTATTTCCTTAACCATGTCTTTCTGAACAGAAGTTAAAAGTTTAATTTCTCTGAATGGTATTGCTTTCTATGCTATTTTAAGAAATCTTTTTCTATGCTCAGTCTGCAAAGATATTTTCTCATGTTTTCTTCTAGAAGTTTTATCGTTTTAGCTTTTATGTTCATGCCCACAATCAGTTTCTAGTTACTATTTGTATATGGTGTGAGGTGGGAATCAGAGTCCGTTTTTTCTTACAGTTGACTATTCAATTATTCCACCACCACTTTTTTAAAAAGATTTTCTTTTGATTCTTGAAATACCTTGGCATCTTTGTTGAAAATCAATTGACCATATATGTGTGGGCCTGTTTCTGCACTTTACGTTGTTTGCGATTGTTTATTTGACCACCCTTGTATCAATTTTGATTACTACTGAAATTTTGTATTCATGGGCAATTCCCTTTTGTTTTTCTAGTTATGTTTTATTTCCAACTGCATCTTCATCCATTTTCTCAAGGATGCTTTGAACCTTTCTTTTTGCTGTTTGCAGTATGCTTACACACATGCTTGCTGTTTGTCATATTGCTCAGCTGAACATGGACAGCTTTATCTACAACTATTCTTTGTTTTAATAAAGTAAAGCTGATTTCTTCATGTTATCTTTCCTGTCTTAAATGAGACCTGTTTGCCTTCCTCTCTGAGCTGCAGTTTGAGGACATTGAGTATTACATTTAAGTTTTCTATGATCTGAAGGTGCATGGTAGGTAAAGGGGTCTGGGGATGGAGCTTGGCTGAGTCTGGGTATAGCCTATTTTGAGAGACCTGGGCTGTGCTTTCTTCTCTGAGATTTGGTTAAAGGCCTTAAACCAGGGTCTGTCCCCTGGGATGTGTCTTTTTCCATGGGTTGGAGGCTAGTCTCAGTCTTGAAGCATTTCCCCCGTTCATAGAGAACTGCCCAAAGAACTGTTAGCAGTTTTCATGGCCTCTGCTGAGGTCTAGAGGTACTGCAGCGATGGTACCAATGCCATTTTGCTTGGGTTTTCTAGGCTATTATCCATTTCCTCATCTTGCTTTCCTTGAAATTGGAGTGTATTAGTGAGAATTTTCAGTATATTGTCATCTTCTGCAGGTTAGGCACCCTGCAAGAGCCATTTCTTTTCTTTTTTGGGGTTGCTGGGTAAAGTTTTTATCTACTTCCGTTTTCTTTTTTCTGGGGGCAGAGGCCAGGGGAGAAGGCTGTATTTTTCATCAGTTTGTTAGGAATTAATGAAATGGGGAAGGACCCTGGTCCTTGTGCTCTGCCATCTTTAACACAGATGTTGCACAGCATGGCTCATCACTTCCTTTTCTGCCTTTTATAATTTTACTTTCTGATTTTGTATGTCATATCCCATAGTATTGACTTGAGTTTTAACCTTTTCCCAAGTACTGATTATAGAACTAGTACTTTAAAAATTAGGACTTTGTTACCAGGAAATAGAAATGGCAGTAAAGAGAACGAAAGTCTTAGATAAACTATACTCTGGGGAAACTGGGGTTTATTTTTAAGGAAAATTGAATTGTAAGTGCTCATTGTGTCTAGGAAAGAAGTGAATAAGAAGATAATTTAATATCTGAAAGAAGTGGCTGGCTGAATTTAATGCTATTACTGACCTGGCAATAAAGGAATGAGCCAAAGAAGAAACATTAATGTCTTCCTTTCCTGGGAGACGTGGGGCATATTCAGAAAAAATATTTTAATTTCATTGTCAACACTGGTTTGAAAAGTATCTAATACGCTGGGCCTCGGAAAGAGTGGTATGTCATCTTTTGTGTTGCTGCTTGTTTCTGTGGCATTTTCTAGATCTTTATTTCTGATTTAGCAGACGGTTTGCTATAACTAGACAAAAGAGTCCTCCATGAATAAGGTTACACAAAAACAGCACATTTAGACGACAGCCTGTGTCAGTGACATTTTGCTGTGAGCCTCTTTGTTAGACGCTTCTCTTACTGCAGAAACACCATTGGGGATTAGTGGCTCACAGCATCTCCAATGGAAGCAAAAGCTACCAGAAAATTGGAAATGGAACCAGAAACCACAAATGAGAGAGACCATGGCAGTACTGCACAATAGGGTAATTTTCAGATGGTCAGTCGTGATGATGAGGCACTTGGGGCCAGTTGTCCTGAGATTTTGCCATATATCTGTTATCTCCTTTGTCTCTTCTTCAATATTCTGCCTTCTTCACTTAAACCTTCTCTTTAGCTTATGAATGCCAAACAGTCTTCCTGTCCTGCGAAAAATCCACTCTGATTTAGTGCTTTCCTTCACTCCTGTGTTGATTCTGCTCAGTGCCAGCTCGGTTGAGCGCAGCTTCAGTCTTGCTTCCTTTGGTGTTTTTTCAGATTGTGTTGATAGATGACTGTGGGTCCAGGTGTCAGATCATCCTCTTCTTTCTTACACGTTGGTGAAGCCAGAGAGAAGTGGCACTTGGCGGTCTGTACCGCTCTCTCCCTGGGTGGCCTTATCCCATCCCAGGCTTCAGCCGTCACCTCTGTGGGTGGTGCCTAAATCTCTGTTCCCATTCCTGTCCCTTCTGAGTTCCATGGCACATTTTCAGCCACTGTTAAAAACATCTACCTGGTTGTCTCATAAACATCTCAAGGTCACCGCGTGCACCATGGAGCTCACCTTCATTCAATTCAGCATCTCCCATGGTGAGGGTGCTGTTTTGGCACCTGCGTCCTCCTGACATCTCAGGCTTGGAAACACTGTTGGAGCCTTTTGTTCTCCCTTCTCCTTTCCTCACTGTCCTACTGACCCACTCTGCTCCCTGTTCCTGTCCCCATCGGTCACTAACAATTAATTTTTCCCTGTGCGGTTTTGCTTGCATTGGTCCTGAATTCCTTTCCTTGTATTCTCTCCATTACCCCTGCCTTCATGCAGGTTCTCTTGCCAGTGCATTACTAGCACCTCCTAAATGGTCTTTCTCCATCATCTCCCTTCCTTTAATCCTCTTGACTCTTCTGTCCAGATTTCCCACCTTGACACAGATGTCTCTGATCCTGCCAGCCTCCTTTTCTTGACTTTCCTACTCATTCAGGAGCTTTCAATGATGCATGCCCTTTGATTAACATCTTCCACTTCTACTAGGATTTATCTTGCAGATTTACGCAGATGTGTGTGCAAAAAGTCTGACACACAGTTTGCTGACATGTTTACTGTCATGTTTTGTAACGGCAAAAATGGGTAATAACCTCTGTGTCCATCAACAGGGCACTGCTTAAATAAATTACGGTAGAGTAATATGATGCATAGAATATCCTGTGGCTATTAATAATAATGAGGTTTGTGTCTATTTGCTGATATGGAACAAGCTCCAAAGTACATTGGTAAATTTTTTAAAAGGTGAGAGGCAAAAGAGTGTGTATATTAATACATCTCTATTTGTGTTAAAAAAGCAGGATGAATATTCACCAAATATTTTTGGAAGATTACTTAACCCTGTTCTGTGCAGTTTACTTTTTTAAGCCATGCACAGTAAGTCCCACTTAACATTGTTGATTGATTCTTGGAAACTGACCTTACCAATTTTACCATAGGCTCATTAATATAAGCAAGAGCTAAGTTGCTAAAGGCATATTTCTTATTACAAACACATCATCAGACTTCCAAATAAAGACCCAAACCACTTCTAATATTAAACATTGAAATAAATGTGAGCTGCACATATATTTAAGAAAGTTTAAGGAAAAACCAGTAAGAGAATTATTTACCCAGTTTTTGGTGAATTGGTGAGTGATGGTGGTTGTGGTGGTGGTGGGTTCATTCAAGGAATAAATGTTTGCAAAGCAAAAATCATCAGGAGCACCTCCTACCACTAAGCAGCTCAAAAACAATCACAAGTAGGGTGGACTCACTGAGCACACTCAGCCTATGTCGGATATTGTTATGAATTAGTAATGATTACAGTAGACTTGATGAATTTTTATTTTATAATAATTTATATTTATTCATTCATTTATTGATTCAGTCATTTTTTCACTCCATTTATTCTAGTTTTAGGTTGAAGGGGGCAGCACAGGATGCCAGGCAGGAACCAGTCCTGGACGGGATGCCATCCCATCTCAGGGCACACTCAGGCACACCCACACTCACTCATATAGTATGAGTGGGGACCATGTAGACTTGCCAGTTCACCTCACATGCACAGCTTTGGGGTGTGGGAGGAAACTGGAGTCCCCAGAGGAAACCCATGCAGACATGGGGAGAATGTGCCAACTCCACGCAGAGTGTGGCCCTGCTGGGGAATTGGGTGATTTTTCTCATCAACGTTTTGTAATCGCCCAACAGTTCACCTTGCCTGCTGCCTAGACAGAGCCAATTTATCAAGAGAGAGGAACTGCAATAGAGAGAGAGTAATTCAGTCAGAGCTGGCTGTGTGGGAGACTGGAGTTTTATTATTACTCAAATCAGTCTTTCCAAGCATTCAGGGATCAGAGTTTTTAAGGATAATGTGGTGAGTGCGGGGGGAGGGGGCCAGTGAGTCAGAAGTGCTGGTTGGTTGGGTCGGAGATGAAATCATAGGGAGTTTAAGCTGTCCTTTTCCCTGAGTCAGTTCCTGGGTGGGGACCACAAGACCAGATGAAACAGTTTATTGATTTGGATGGTACCAGCTGATCCATCAAGTGCAGGGTCTACAAAATATATCAAGCACTGCTCTTAGGTTTATCGTGGTAATATTATCCCCAGGAGCAATTTGGAAAGGGTCAGAATCTTGTAGCCTCCAGCTGCATGACTCCTAAATCATAATTTCTAATCTTTTGGCTAATTTGTTAGTCCTACAAAGGCAGTCTAGTCTCCAGGCAAGAAGTAGGTTTGTTTTGGGAAAGGGCTGTTGTGATCTTTGTTTTAAACTATAAACTATAAACTAAGCTCCTCCCAAAGTTAGTTCACCCTATGCCCAGGAATGAACAAGGACAGCTTGGAGGTTAGAAGCCAGATGAAGATGGTTAGGTCAGGTCTCTTTCAGTGTCTCAGTTATAATTTTGCAGTGGCGGTTTCAAGATAATTAAATGACATTGAACAAAAGATGCTATACAGGAGCTGCTGTACATGTTTATGGTTTCCCTAAAGAAACTGTGGCAAGTAAATAAATTAACAAAACCTTGCAGGGACTTCTTGTGGGCTGTAGAAACAAGTCTGGATTTCTGAAGCAACTTTCCATTAAAGCCCCTTTGGATCTGGTGCCTGTGCCTGGTCTTGGCCAGCCAGCCTGAGCCCAGTGACGAAAGGCACAGACTTCTGATCACTGGTGTGGTGTGGTGGGCACAGCCCTGACAATGCGCTTAGTGCTAGACCAGGTCCTGGCAGACCGTTGATCCACATGTCCTTGTGTTAGTGACTGGATTGCAGAGACAATGCAGAGAACTCCATGGGGGAAGGGAAAGGGAGGGTGGCCAGGACAGGGGTAGCAGAGTTGCATGAGGCAGGAGAGGAATAGCCAGCTAGCAGCCACATACCTTCTGATATGGAGGATTTGGGGGATTTTAACAACCAGCAGGACCATTCTGTTGTCTCCCCCATGAGTGTCAACCCCGAATGTCGTTCATGGGGTCTCTGCTTGCTGATTTGAGTATGTGCCCGCACCCACATGGTCTGTTCCACTTGGAACACTCTTTCCCAATCCCTGCTTTTGCCGATCTTGCCCCTGCTTCAAGGCTGGCTGAGATCCCCTGTTCATTTTTCCTTGCTCCTGGCTACAAGTACTCACCCTCTCCTCTCTGAAGCTGGGAGGCCTTTATCTGTGTCTGGGTTTCCATATTTCTCTCTTTCTACATGGGTTTATTGGTTTTTTCCTTGTCGTATCTCACCTGTTAAAGACTTTAATGACATTCTGATAAGACCAGAGTCATTTGTCTTTGTGTCTCCTCTATTCTAGTGAAGGCATTTTCCAGGACTCTGGCAGTATCGCATGCTTGTTTTGGTCCCTCTAGTGTAATACTTGTTAGTCCAAGGATCTTAGAAGATTTTGTCACTCCGAGATACCTCAAATGGTAACTCAACTGATGATTGATGGAAAAGGGATAGAGGACGAATTGCTATTCCTTTAGCAAAGGAAGTAGGAGATATTTTAAGGGGGCAATCTTGGAGGTGGGTGGGAACCTGAGGGGGTGGCTCAGGGATGCACAGAGCCAACAGATAGAAGAGCCCTCTACTGAGCACTGGGAACAAGTCCCTGCCGCCAGGAAATAAGGTTGTAGTATTCATGTTCTCCAATCAGCACAGAAAGCTCAGCAAGGAGTCAGAGACTGTAATTCTCTCAATTTTCAATGTAGACGGATTTTCATAAATGTTTTTACTTATGTGTTTCTTTAACTCTCTTATTCTTTTCCATGAGAACTTTTCATATTTTTAAGCCAGTCTCACTGTCTTTCCTCCTGTCCCCTTTTCCATCAACAGCAATGACACATTACACATGTGAAGCCAGTTGTCACACTTGAGATTCTTCTGGCTGAGATTCTTTAAAATTTGATCTCACTTGTTCAATATATGTTTCTCATCTCTCTTTTACCCTTTTCTCTAAACTTAGCAGCTATTCTAGAGTTAGGGGTTGAAGAAAATTTGCCTTGTTTGGCGTTAGTACATCTTTTATTACAGAGGTTAGCAAACTACGGCCTACGGGCCAACCACTGCCTGTTTCTGTAAATAAAGTTTTATTGAGATTTGTTTACATAATTGCTGTGCAAGGGTAGAGTTGAGTAGTTCTGATGAAGACTATATGCACCCAAAACCTAAAATATCTACTGTCTGGTTCTTTTCAGAAAGAGTTGGTGGATTCCTGTCGTATTGTGTTAAATTGTCATCCCACTTCTTCTCCCCCTCCACCTTAATCCTGTTTTCTCCTTGGCTGGTTCCTCTATCGTGTTCATGCCATGACATATCCAATCAGTCAGCCAAAAGCACTAGCTGGAGATGTGCAGCCCGGTCCTTCTCACCCAGTCACTGCCTTGTGGTCCTCCAGTCTGGGTGAGGGTGGAGGAGGAGCTGGTCTTGAATTATTGTTCATGGGACCAGGCACTAAGTTAAGTGCTTTACATGCTCAACCTCTCTACAGCTTACATGGAGAGAATGGAATTATCCTCATTTTATTGATGGAAATGAGGCACAGAGCAGCTTTGTAACTTGTCTTCTGTCTCGTCATCGGCAGGTGCCAAAGCCTGGCTGTGAACCGAGTCTGTCTGACTCCAGAGAGCAGCCCATTTTCTCCTCTGCTGTGCTACTGCCTCATCAAAACCGAGCCTGGCCTTGAGGCACACAGGCTTTTGTTCATGCCCCATCTTACTTGATCTTTCTGTCATACTTGAACTTTCACTGCCTATGTTTGTGTTCTCTTCTACTTCTACCTAGAGAAAGAGAAATTCCTTAGAGACTTCATTTTCTCATCCTTCCTCTTACTTTTGCATCTTAAACCAGATGTCTATATCTATATATCTATATCTATATCTATATCTATATCTATATCTATATCTATATCTATATCTATATCTATATCTGAGACAGAGTTTCACTCTTGTGGCCCAGGTTAAAGTGCAGTGGCGTGATCTCTGCTCACTGCAGCCTCCGCCTCCCAGGTTCAAGTGATTCTGCCACCTCAGC
The DNA here is from genome assembly GCF_001698545.2 of Rhinopithecus bieti. Taxonomy (NCBI): domain Eukaryota; kingdom Metazoa; phylum Chordata; class Mammalia; order Primates; family Cercopithecidae; genus Rhinopithecus; species Rhinopithecus bieti. The sequence goes on from NW_016809075.1 coordinate 2,424,381, forward strand.
CTCCCGAGTTGCTAGGATTGCAGGCTCACACCATCACGCCTGGTTAATTTTTGTATTTTTAGTAGAGACAAGATTTTTCCATGTTGGCCAGTCTGGTCTCGAACTCCTAACCTCAAGTGATCCACCTGCCTTGGACTCCCAAAGTGCTGGGATTACAGGTGTGACTCACTGCGCCTGGCCTAAACCAGGCATATTTTAAGACTGTTCTTATTCACTCTTTTCTTCTATAGGGATCTAAGCTATGGTTAGACCTTGAAGTGCCATCTTTGTACAGAATCTGTAGTCTGCTTTTCTTTGTGAACTAAATTGTGGTCCTGATCTTTTCCAAAGCTCCCATCTTTCTAATTTTTTATGAAACTTGTATTAAGTGTCTGCATGACATTAAAAATTCCTATTCTTCCCTAGGATTAGTTCTTCCTCTGGTCTCAGGGTTTCTGCTCATGGCACCATGATTCTTCCAGTCACTAAGATTTGGAAGATAATGATTACATTTCCTCCTATCCTCCTCCCTCACCTCCCGACCACTCGTGTCTCTGTCATCTCGTGTATTTGTCCTGGCCTGTCCTATTCCTGCCACTCCAACCCCAGGCCAGCATTTGCAGTACCTTTTGCTTAGACCAGTGTAATAGCCTCTTTCTGTCTTTAGTGCTGCAGGCCAGGAATGACAGAGTGCCTTGTGGTACTCTCTCCTTTTAACCAGATTGTGCCTCAGAAACCGTTTTCTATGGTCTGAATGTATCCCTCCAAAATTCATGTTGAAACCCAATCTCCATTGTGTTGGTATTAAGAACGGAGGGCCTTTTGGGGCGTGATAAAGACGTGAGGATTTGCCACCATGAGTGGGGTCCATGCCCTTTTAGAAGAGGTTGAAGGCAGCTCCCCTCTCCTTTCATCCTTTGAGGACACAGCAACAAGGTGCCACCTGTGAAGCAAAGAGCAGGTCCTCATCAGATACCACATCTGCTGCACCTTGATCAGGGACACCCCTGCCTCCAGAATTGTGAATAAGAAATTTCTATTATTTAAGTTACCCAGTCTAAGGTATGTTGTTATAGCAGCTCAAATGGACTAAGACACCTTCTTGACATAGTCAGTGATGGCACTGCAGTCCATCCCATCTCTGATTTATTTATTTTATGTAGTTATGGTTGAAATAATTTTCCTCATTTAGATCACTTATCTGCTTGAAAGCCCAGTTGTAAACAAATTACTAACCAATGTCCAGAGAGGCACACCAAGCCTTCCCTTCTGTGGCCTCTGGTTTTTCTTGCTAGCTCATTGCCTGCTCTGCGTTCCCTGAGTCCTAGGCAATCGGGCAAGTCAGTGGTCCTAATCTGTGGTTCCTTGCTTCCCACCTTCATGGTATTATTACTGCTTTCTAGAATGCTTTTGCCATCCTGCAAAGCCCTTTTCAAGGGCTGTTTCCTACATGGTGTCTCTGATTTCCAGACAAATGTGAATTTTCTCCCTTTTGAGCCTCCATATGACTTTGTTGGAAATTTTCTTATGGAAGTTAGCTCCTACATGTGCCGTGGTGACTGATGAACTTGTCATACTGTCTCTTCATGGCACCACAAATTCGCTAAAGCAGGAACTCTTCTTTGCTTAAATAATGTTTAAGATGCCTAAGAATGCTTCATAAATAATTGTTGAATTATTCTGAAAGGAATTATAGGAGAAAAGTCATATGGTTGGCCATGAAATGTAACAGGCTTCTCATTTAAGTATTCCTAATATACTGTTGATCAAGTGGTGCTCAGTTCTTCAAAATATGCCTTTGGTAACATTTATTTTGAGCTAAAATATTGTTGTCTTTAGCCAAGGCCCAGCACTTACCAATTCGGTGTGATGGAACACGAAGAACCCATGAATAGCTCCCACGGCATGTAATACCATCTTGGCCACTAACTCAGTGCTCTGGCGTTGGACTTGCCCCTTGGCCTTTCTGGGCTTTAGTTTTCTCATCTGTAAAGTGGGCCTGGATAAATACCCTTTCCAGCAGAGCAGCAGGACCTGCCAGGGGACATCTGGCAATGTCTTGAAGTAGTCACTACTTCTTGGGGGTTGGTGTGCTACTGGGCCAAGAATGCTGCTCGACCTGCTAATTGCACAGGATGGCCCCCCAGCAAAGAATGTTCAAAAATGTCATTAGAGTAGAAAAACAAAACAGAAAAAGAACAAAAAAAGTCATTAGTGTGAGATCGAGGAACCCTAAAGTTGAGCTTAAAACTGAAGGTTTATAAGCAACATAGCAGGAAATTAACAAGCTGTGATTATCTAGGACCCTTCCCAACTGCCTGTGAATGTCAGAACTGCCATGGCCCCCTTGACATACTCTAGCCACCCCAGTCCAAGATCTGTAAACCTCATTTGAGCCTGCTTTTTCCTTTTTATTAGAAGCATTAGAAGGTCCTTCTGTACACCTGGAATGCCTTTAATTCATTCCTTTTAGGTTCTTGTTTGTACTTTGTTGCCAGTTTTTCCTTTTTAAACCAATTTTTTTTTTCTCAAGTGTTTGACACTTAGCTGAATGAGGCTGTCAAAATGTTTTACTTCTCCATTAGCATAGGCTGTCTTAGCTCAGTATTGTGTGTGTTTGTGGTGGTTTTTTGTTTAATCTGCTGAGCCACAGATTAACAGCCAGAACTCCCCCTCTGTCCCTCACACATCTCCCATACAAAACACAGATATTACAAAATCAGTTTCAAAAAACATCCTAGACATTTTGCAGTGCTGAAGAGGAACTGGAGGTGGTGTGCTTCTGATGGAAGGTTGCCATGGCAACTATGTGGAGATAACTCAACCTGGGTAGGGAGGGAGGGGCCCTTGGGAGAGGACCTGGCTGTCAGACCCCTGTTCAGCCCCTCAACAACATCTGATTTCTCAGCACAGTCTTGGGATTGGCATTTGACTCTCCAAGAGTGCAGGGGATGCGCCTGTGTCGAGACGGCTGGGCCCATGTCTAGGCTGTTTGCTGAGGGCTTTCTTTCCCATTCTAGCTTCGGGGGCTTTTCCCTCTCGCCCTGCTTCTCTTATTCTCTGCACAGGGCTGCGTTGGATATGAGGGGCCTAATAAGGGAAATTCAGATATACCAAGACATCACTGATTTGAAAATGCTGGAAATAAAAGGAGTATTATTTAGAGTTTTTTTTTTTTTTTTTTCTGTTTGGGAACAGGCTACAGCTTCAAAATAGGCTTATTGTGTGGCGCTGGTACCAATGATCCCTTCCATTTCTGAGAAACCTATCCTGTCCTAGAAACTTATCATGTGTTGTCTTGTTGGGTTCTTGTGTATATTTTCATGTGTAAAATTATTATTCCCATTGTACAGTTGCAAAAAATGAGGATGAGGGAGGTTAGGTGCTTGCCTAAGATCACACAGCTAGTAAGTGACAGGAATGAAGCCCAGATTGTTACTCAGTTAGGCACCATGAACAGTCCTGACACATAGGAGGCACGTGGTGAGCATGTTGTGTGAATGGATTCAGTTGCTTCTGGTGAGGCCCTCAGAGGGCCTGTGGATACTGATATTGATATATAATTCATCATGTCCTCTAATTAAAAGAGCAGCTCCTAGGTGCTTAGATGTAGCTGTTCCCATTAGTTTATACATTTATCTGGAATACCTGATCAACACTGGTCAGTTTGTCCATCAACTCTTTTCTTTACACACAGAGATGTCAGCTAGGAGCTAACCACCTTGAAATCACAAATTCTGAATTGATACTCTCTTTTATTAATGAGGCTATACTCCTATGTGAAACCTGATAGTGAAGTTTATTTAGAAAAGTAAATATGCAAAAGTAGCCTAGAGTTTGGGCAGAGATTGGAGAGGGGGAAATTGTATAATCAGAATTACCATGAAGTGTAAATTGAAGATACTAAATTAAAACAGAATGGTACAAGGGCTGATCAGTGAAAGAAAATAGAAAAACCAGCAATAGTCCCCCACTGTATCTATACAAACTAGCCATGTGATAAGACAGATCTTCTAATCTACAAAAATTATATCATTAATATATTAATACTGTTACATGCTTGTTATATCAGAAACACAGTATATCTGAAAGTTCAAAGTAAAAATCACATCTTTTCATCCTGTAATCTCACTCTGGAGAAGATATGATTAATATATTTTTTGAGGTGTATTACAAATACACCTACAGACACGCACACTTTTGAGAGAGAGGCAACATAGTGCATTGGTTAAGAACGCTGGCACTGAGACAAGACAATCTGGTTCCAAAACCTGCCTGTATGATCTTGGATCCATTACTTAACCTGTCTGTGCCACAGTTTTCTTATCTTTAAAAGAGTGGTGATAATAGTACTTACAGGGGTTTTGTGAGGATCAAATGAGGTAATACATGTGAAACACTTAGGTAAGACCTGGCACATCATGAATGTTCAATCTAAGATAGCTTTTTAAGATGTAAGGTCATATTTGGCAGCTAACTGATCATTTAACAGTATATTGCAGGCATCTATGATGAGCATATGCTCATACACACATATTTGTTTTATTTCCTTCAATGGCTATACCCTGTGCCATGATATCAATTAAACAAAATTCCTCATTGATGGTGTGTTAGGGGTCCCCAAGGCTACCCTCTAGGCTTGAGGATTTGTTAGAAGGACCCAATAGACTCAGAAAAGCTGTTATATTCATGGTTTATTGCAATGAAATAATACAGATTAAAATCAGCAAAGGGAGACGGCACATATCACATGGGGTGAGGTCAAGAGAAACCAGGTGCAAGCTTCCACTTGGATGCCCAGTGACGTCACACGGATGTCCTTAATCCTCCCAGCAATGATGTGTGACAACACATGCAAAGTGCTGCTAGGCAGGCTCACCTGAGCCTTGGTATCTAGGATTTTATTGTGGTTCAGTTATGTAGGCAGATAGCGCTTCTATGATTGGCTTCAGCTAATCACACTCCAGTCCCTCAGAACAAAACTAGGCGTCAGTCATATATCCCATTGTTGGCATGAACTGGTGAAACCGGGACTGCATGGGCCACAGCCTCAGGCATATGAAAGTGCTCTTATCAGAGAGACTATTCCAAAGGCTCAGAGTTCATATCCTAGTCTCTGGCCAAGGGCCAGCCTTGAAAGAAGGTCTTTCTTTGGGATTGTGCAGGGTTTGCGCAATCTGGCTCTGCTGAAGTAAGCCATCCTGCGCAGATAGGCATGTAGGAATTTTGCGTTATTTTGCTATTGTGAACAGTACTTCAAGAAGTAGCTATATATATTTTGTCTTGTGAATTTCTCTGAGAGTTTCTATAGATAGATTCATGAAATTTAAATTGTTGACTCAAATATTCTTATAGACTTCAACTTTGACAGTTTTTGTAATATTGTCCCCAAGAAGGTTGCTCTCACATTTCCATCAAGAAAATCAGAGTTGACATTTCCCCACATTGTTTCAATTATATATAATAAACTTGTTATCATTTCTTTTTTTTAAATTTTTTATTTTTTTATTATACTTTAAGTTTTAGGGTACATGTGCATAACATGCAGGTTTGTTACATATGTATACTTGTGCCATGTTGGTGTGCTGCACCCATCAACTCGTCAGCACCCATTAATTCATCATTTATATCAGGTATAACTCCCAATGCAATCCCTCCCTCCTCCCCCCTCCCCATGATAGGCCCCGGTGTGTGATGTTCCCCTTACCGAGTTCAAGTGATCTCATTGTTTAGTTCCCACCTATGAGTGAGAACATGCAGTGTTTGGTTTTCTGTTCTTGTGATAGTTTGCTGAGAATGATGGCTTCCAGCTGCATCCGTGTCCCTACAAAGGACGCAAACTCATCCTTTTTTATGGCTGCATAGTATTCCATGGTGTATATGTGCCACATTTTCTTAATCCAGTCTCTCACAGATGGACATTTGGGTTGATTCCAAGTCTTTGCTATTGTGAATAGTGCCGCAATAAACATACGTGTGCATGTGTCTTTATAGCAGCATGATTTATAATCCTTTGGGTATATACCCAGTAGTGGGATGGCTGGGTCATATGGTACATCTAGTTCTAGATCCTTGAGG